>NC_140996.1:94463609-94835072 GCF_052327205.1 Somniosus microcephalus | reverse complement strand
GGTCAACCGCTAATTAGCGGATTTTGTACGTTTTTTGAACGTTTTTTCAAAAGTAAATATGCCTTGGACACTCCCCTAATCATAAGCTTTCTTTTGATATAACATATGTGTAGGTACGCTCTAACTTTTGAGTGATGCCCGGATAGACAGACACCACGATCCTTTTATATATACATATATATGCATATACATATACATAGATAGATTAAGGGCAAGAGGATAACCAGGGAAAGAGTAGGGCCCATTAGTGACCAAAGTGGCAATCTGTGTGTAGAGCCGGAAGATGTAGGTGAGGTTTTAAATGAATATTTTGCATCTGTGTTCACTATGGAGAAGGATGATGTAGGCATAGAAATCAGGCAGGGGGATTGTGATATACTTGAACAAATTAGTATTGAGAGGGAGGAGGTACTAGTGGTTTTAGCGGGCTTAAAAGTGGATATATCCACAGGCCCAGACGAGATGTATCCCTGGCTGCTGTGTGAGGCAAGGGAGGAGATTGCAGGGGCTCTGACACCAATTTTCAGAACCTCTCTGGCCACAGGAGAGGTGCCAGAGGACTGGAGAATAGCTAACGTTGTACCATTATTCAAGAAGGGTAGTAGGGATAAACCAGGGAATTACAGTCCAGTGAGCCTATCATCAGTGGTACAGAAATTATTGGAAAAAATTCTGAGGGACAGAATTAGTCTCCACTTGGAGAGGCAAGGATTAATCAAGGATAGTCAGCATGGCTTTGTCAGGGAGAGATCATGTCTGACCAATTTGATTGAATTTTTCGATGTGGTGACTAGGTGTGTGGATGAGGGTGTAGTGCAGTTGATGTCGTCTACATGGACTTCAGTAAGGCTTTTGACAAAGTCCCACATGGGAGACTGGTCAAGAAGGCACATTGGATCCAAAATTGGCTTAGTGGCAGGAGGCAGAGGGTGATGGTCAAAGGTAGTTTTTGTGACTAGAAACCTGTGTCCAGTGGTGTACCGCAGGGATCGGTGCTGGGTCCCTTGGTGTTTGTAGTGTACATTAATGATTTAGATATGAATGTAGGAGGTATGATCAGTAAGTATGCAGATGACACGAAAATTGGTGGAGTGGTAAATAGCGAGGAGGGAAGCCTCAGGCTACATGATGATATAGATGGGTTGGTCAGATGGGCAGAACAGTGGCAAATGGAATTTAACCCTGAAAAGTGTGAGATGATGCATTTTGGGAGGACTAACAAGGCAAGGGAATACACAATGAATGGTAGGACCCCAGGAAGGACAGAGGATCAGAGGGACCTTGGCGTGCATGTACATACATCCCTGAAGGCCGTAGGACAGGTAGATAAGGTGGTTAAAAAGGCATATGGGATACTTGCCTTCATTAGCCAAGGCAAAGAATATAAGAGCAGGGAGGTTATGATGGAGCTGTACAAAACGCTAGTTAGGCCACAGCTGGAATACTGTGTGCAGTTTTGCTCACCACACTATAGGAAGGATGTGATTGCATTGGAGAGGGTGCAGAGGAGATTCACCAGGATGTTACCTGGGCTGGAACACTCCAGCTATGAAGAGCGACTGGACAGACTGGGGTTGTTTTCCTTAGAGCAGAGAAGGCTGAGGGGGGACCTGGTTGAGGTGTACAAAATTATGAGGAGCACAGATAGGGTAGATAGAAAGGAACTTTTCCCCTTAGTAGAGGGGTCAATAACCAGGGGGCATAGTTTCAAGGTAAGGGGGCAGGAGGTTTAGAGGGGATTTGAGGAAAAACCTTCTCACCCAGAGGGTGGTTGGAATCTGGAACTCACTGCCTGAAAGGGTGGTAGAGGCAGGAACCCTCACAACATTCAAGAAGCATTTAGATGAGCACTTGAAACACCATAACAAACAAGGCTACAGACCAAGTGCTGGAAAATGGGATTAGAATAGACAGGGCTTGATGGCAGGTGCGGGCACAATGGGCCGAAGGGCCTCTTTCTGTGCTGTATAACTCTATGACGCTATGAGGGGTTTGACTTATGAGGAAAGGTTGAACAGGCTGGGCCTATACTCATTGAAATTTAGAAGAATGAGAGGTGATCTTATCGAAACATATGATACCGAGGGGGCTCGACAGGTTAGATGCAGAGAGCGTGTTTCCCCTCATGGAGAAATCTAGAACTCGGGGGCACAGTCTCAGAATAAAGGGTCGCCCTTTTAGAACTGAGATGAGGAGGAACATCTTCTCTCGGAGGGTCATAAATTTGTGGAATTCTCTGCCTCAGAGAGCTGTGGAGGCTGGGTCATTAAATACATTTAAAGTGGAGATAGACAAATTTTTGCAAGATAAGGGAGTGAAGGGTTATGGGGAGCGGGCTGGGAAGTGGCTTTGAGCCCTAGATCAGCCATGATCTTATTGAATGGCGGAGCAGGTTCGAGGGGCGAAGTGGTCTATTCCTGCTTCTATTTCTTATGTTCTCTCTAATTGAGCTCTGTCTCTATCTCTCTGAGCTTAGTCAGTTCAGTTCAGTTCAGTTCAAATGCTTTATTGGCATGAAAGTTTACAGAGAACCATATTGCCAAAGCTTACATAGCAAAAAGGTACAGTTTTCTAACATTCTGTAGGTGTCAATCGATTTGACATTTGTTGGGTATATACAATATTACTTTTAAACAATATTAATTTTAAACAGTCTTTCTACTTCATTTGGTACGTTCAATATTAATTTTAAACAGTCTTACTTTTAAACAGTCCTCAGGTTGTGACATGTTGTTACATATTTAGCCTCAAGGTATGGTCTGTCTCCTTCTCCTAGGACTAATCTCAATTTTGACAGATCATCCAATTCCTTGAAATCTGGGGTTGTTTGGCTTAGCTTGTTGAATAATATGTTTCTTGATGTGTTGAATTTTTCGCATTTTAGGAGGAAATGCATTTCTGTTTCAACCTCGCCGGCCAGACATTGATCGCATATTCTATTCTCTCTAGGCTGCCAGGATTTCTTGTATCTGCCTTTTTCAATTTCCAGTTGGTGGTCGCTTAGTCTGTACCTGGTGAGGGTCTGTCTCTGTTTTGTGTCTCTGATGGTCGTGAGGTAGTCTGCCAGTTTATATTCTCTTTTTAGGGCCCGGTAACATTCTAATCTGCTTTGGCTTTCTGTTATTTTGTTCCAATGTTCCAGGTAGGTTTCTTTGCATTTTTTAATGATTTGGTTCACTCGGATTGGTGTTTGGACGGCTGTGTTGGTCTGGGGCTGGTCAGGGTCCGGCTGAGTACTTAGTTTCAGTAGCAGCTGACTCAGGGGACTCTTTTCTGGGTTTAGCTCTTGGGTCTGAAAGGCTTTGAAATGAAGGGTGTCTGGGGAGCTAGATTTGAGGTGATTTAGGAAGTTTAGTGCTCGTTTTTGGATGTTTATTATCAGTGGGTATCTGCCTAGTTCGGCTCTGCATGCATTTGTTGGCGTTTTTCTTTGGGTGCGAAGGATGCTTCGGCAGAATTCTGCATGTAGGGCTTCTATTGTGTGTTTTTCCCATTTAGTGTAGCTTTGGTGATTTAGCGGGCCCCATACTTCACTACCGTACAGTGCAATGGGCAGGATTATGCTGTCAAAAATTTTGAGCCAGATTTTGATTGGGATTTGGATGTTGTAGAATTTTCTTTTTATTGCATATAGGGCTCTTCGGGCTTTTTCTTTTAGTGCATTCACTGCTATGCTGAAGCTCCCTGATGCTGTAATAGTTAGACCAAGGTAGGTGTAGCTCATAGTGTGTCCTATAGTGGTATCACTGAGGGTAAACTGGTATTTGTTTTCCTGACATCTGGGTCTTTTCTGGAAAATCATGATGTTGGTTTTCTTTAGATTTACTGTTAGAGCCCAATTTTGGCAGTATTTGTCGAGTAGGTCTAGTTGTTGCTGTAATCCCTGTTCTGTGGGAGACAGCAGAACCAGGTCGTCCGCATAGAACAGGGACTTCACTTCTCCATCTAGGAGACGGAGACCTGGTGACTCGCTTTGCTCCAGCATGTCTGCTAATTCATTTATGTATATGTTGAACAGGGTCGGGCTCAAATTGCAGCCCTGCCGGACGCCTCTTCTCTGGGTGAAGAAATCGGTGCGTTTGTCTCCAATTTTGACCCCGCATTTGTTTTTCAGATACATTGATTTAATAAGGTCATAGACTTTGCCCCCTATTCCACACTGAAGAAGTTTATAATAGAGCCCTTCGTGCCATATAGAGTCAAAGGCTTTCTTGAAGTCGATGAAACAGGCGAATATTTTCCCATTTTTTGTTTGGTGTTTATGTTTTTCGATGAGGGTGTGAAGGGTATAGATATGGTCGGCGGTGCGGTGTTTTGGAAGAAAGCCTATTTGGTTTTTTCTGAGGATATTACAGTCTCTCTCTCAGCTCAGTCTCTCTCTCAGCTCAGTCTCTCTCTCTCAGCTCAGTCAGTTCAAATGCTTTATTGGCATGAAAGTTTACAGAGAACCATATTGCCAAAGCTTACATAGCAAAAAGGTACAGTTTTCCAACATTCTGTAAGTGTCAATCGATTTGACATTTGTTGGGTATATACAATATTACTTTTAAACAATATTAATTTTAAACAGTCTTTCTACTTCATTTGGTACGTTCAATATTAATTTTAAACAGTCTTACTTTTAAACAGTCCTCAGGTTGTGACATGTTGTTACATATTTAGCCTCAAGGTATGGTCTGTCTCCTTCTCCTAGGACTAATCTCAATTTTGACAGATCATCCAATTCCTTGAAATCTGGGGTTGTTTGGCTTAGCTTGTTGAATAATATGTTTCTTGATGTGTTGAATTTTTCGCATTTTAGGAGGAAATGCATTTCTGTTTCAACCTCGCCAGCCAGACATTGATCGCATATTCTATTCTCTCTAGGCTGCCAGGATTTCTTGTATCTGCCTTTTTCAATTTCCAGTTGGTGGTCGCTTAGTCTGTACCTGGTGAGGGTCTGTCTCTGTTTTGTGTCTCTGATGGTCGTGAGGTAGTCTGCCAGTTTATATTCTCTTTTTAGGGCCCGGTAACATTCTAATCTGCTTTGGCTTTCGGTTATTTTGTTCCAATGTTCCAGGTAGGTTTCTTTGCATTTTTTAATGATTTGGTTCACTCGGATTGGTGTTTGGACGGCTGTGTTGGTCTGGGGCTGGTCAGGGTCCGGCTGAGTACTTAGTTTCAGTAGCAGCTGACTCAGGGGACTCTTTTCTGGGTTTAGCTCTTGGGTCTGAAAGGCTTTGAAATGAAGGGTGTCTGGGGAGCTAGATTTGAGGTGATTTAGGAAGTTTAGTGCTCGTTTTTGGATGTTTATTATCAGTGGGTATCTGCCTAGTTCGGCTCTGCATGCATTTGTTGGCGTTTTTCTTTGGGTGCGAAGGATGCTTCGGCAGAATTCTGCATGTAGGGCTTCTATTGTGTGTTTTTCCCATTTAGTGTAGCTTTGGTGATTTAGCGGGCCCCATACTTCACTACCGTACAGTGCAATGGGCAGGATTATGCTGTCAAAAATTTTGAGCCAGATTTTGATTGGGATTTGGATGTTGTAGAATTTTCTTTTTATTGCATATAGGGCTCTTCGGGCTTTTTCTTTTAGTGCATTCACTGCTATGCTGAAGCTCCCTGATGCTGTAATAGTTAGACCAAGGTAGGTGTAGCTCATAGTGTGTCCTATAGTGGTATCACTGAGGGTAAACTGGTATTTGTTTTCCTGACATCTGGGTCTTTTCTGAAAAATCATGATGTTGGTTTTCTTTAGATTTACTGTTAGAGCCCAATTTTGGCAGTATTTGTCGAGTAGGTCTAGTTGTTGCTGTAATCCCTGTTCTGTGGGAGACAGCAGAACCAGGTCGTCCGCATAGAACAGGGACTTCACTTCTCCATCTAGGAGACGGAGACCTGGTGACTCGCTTTGCTCCAGCATGTCTGCTAATTCATTTATGTATCTCTCTCTCAGCTCAGTCTCTCTCTCTCAGCTCAGTCTCTCTCTCTCAGCTCAGTCTCTCTCTCTCAGCTCAGTCTCTCAGCTCAGTCTCTCTCTCAGCTGTCTCTCTCTCAGCTCAGTCTCTCTCTCTCAGCTCAGTCTCTCTCTCTCAGCTCAGTCTCTCTCTCAGCTCAGTCTCTCTCTCTCAGCTCAGTCTCTCTCTCTCAGCTCAGTCTCTCTCTCTCAGCTCAGTCTCTCTCTCTCAGCTCAGTCTCTCTCTCTCAGCTCAGTCTCTCTCAGCTCAGTCTCTCTCTCAGCTCAGTCTCTCTCTCAGCTCAGTCTCTCTCTCTCAGCTCTGTCTCTCTCTCAGCTCAGTCTCTCTCTCAGCTCAGTCCCTCTCTCAGCTCAGTCTCTCTCTCAGCTCAGTCTCTCTCTCAGCTCAGTCTCTCTCTCAGCTCAGTCTCTCTCTCAGCTCAGTCTCTCTCTCAGCTCAGTCTCTCTCTCTCAGCTCAGTCTCTCTCTCTCAGCTCAGTCTCTCTCTCAGCTCAGTGTGTCTCTCTCAGCTCAGTGTCTCTCTCTCAGCTCAGTGTCTCTCTCTCAGCTCAGTCTCTCTCTCAGCTCAGTCTCTCTCTCAGCTCAGTCTCTCTCTCAGCTCAGTCTCTCTCTCAGCTCAGTCTCTCTCCGAGCTCAGTCTCTCTCTCTCAGCTCAGTCTCTCTCTCTCAGCTCAGTCTCTCTCTCTCTCTCTCAGCTCAGTCTCTCTCCGAGCTCAGTCTCTCTCTCTCAGCTCAGTCTCTCTCTCAGCTCAGTCTCTCTCTCAGCTCAGTCTCTCTCTCAGCTCAGTCTCTCTCTCAGCTCAATCTCTCTCTCAGCTCAGTCTCTCTCTCAGCTCAGTCTCTCTCTCAGCTCAGTCTCTCTCTCTCAGCTCAGTCTCTCTCTCAGCTCAGGCACTCTCTCTCAGCTCAGTCTCTCTCTCAGCTCAGTCTCTCTCAGCTCAGTCTCTCTCTCAGCTCAGTCTCTCTCTCAGCTCAGTCTCTCTCTCAGCTCAGTCTCTCTCTCTCTCAGCTCAGTCTCTCTCTCTCTCAGCTCAGTCTCTCTCTCAGCTCAGTCTCTCTCCGAGTTCAGTCTCTCTCTCTCAGCTCAGTCTCTCTCTCTCAGCTCAGTCTCTCTCTCAGCTCAGTCTCTCTCTCTCTCTCTCAGCTCGGTCTCTCTCTCCAAGCTCAGTCTCTCTCTCTCAGCTCAGTCTGATGTGCCTCAATAATTCCGAGACTCGATGTTAGCAAAACAAAACAAGGCTTTTATTAACTTAGAAAGTAACACGTAAGAGAGAGAGGTATCTTCCTTCTGGAGACTGAGGCCAGACTGAGCTAGCTTACAAAAGGGGCCAGGTATGGGCGGAGCCCTACACACAGCACATTCCAATAAACAATACAATGAGGACTGGGGGAAGGGAAATGACACTGAAACTGACCACAGTCACAGGCAGTGATGAATGGAATATTTCATCACATTCACCCCTTCTATAGATTTAGTCTGTTCGGGGGTTTGATAGTCCTCTGCGACCGACGTGGCTGTTGTGGTGCCACGGGTGTCGGCTGGGTGTCCCCGGTAGCCTCCTGGGTCTCTGCCGGGGGTGCCACCAGGGTTGTTGAAGGGGTAGTTGGTGGGGGTGCCGTTGGTCGATGTTCTTCTGGGGGTGATGAAAGAGTAGTGGGTGGGTAAGAGTTGCTGTGATCGTTGTTGCTGCTATTGCCGTGGTTGTTGTCGATGCCGGCTGGGGCGATGTCTTTTATGGACACGGTGTCCTCCCTTCCGTCGGCGTGCCGGACATATGCGTATTGGGGGTTGGCGTGGAGTAGGTGTACTGGCTCCATGAGAGGGTCCGTCTTGTGGCCCCTCACATGCCTTCGCACGAGTACTGGACCTGGGGTGGAGAGCCATGACGGCATGGATACGCCTGAGGTGGATTTCCGGGGAAAAACAAACATTCGTTCATGAGGCGTGGCATTAGTGGCCGTACATAATAGCGACCGTATCGAATGGAGCACATCCGAGAGGACTTCCTGCCAGCGGGAGATAGGGAGGCCCTTGGTCCTTAGAGCTAGAGTGACTGCTTTCCATACTGTCCCGTTCTCTCGCTCCACTTGGCCGTTACCCCGGGGGTTGTAGCTGGTGGTACGGCTCGTGGCGATCCCCTTAGACAGCATATACTGGCGTAGCTCTTCACTCATGAAGGACGCCCCCCTATCCGTATGGATGTAGCTCGGCATACCGAACAGGCAGAACAGGCTGTTGAGGCATTTAATGACCGTGGCGCTGGTCATGTCTGGGCAGGGGAAGGCGAATGGGAAACAGGAGTATTCGTCCACAATATTCAGGAAGTAAACATTGCGGTCGACGGACGGGAGGGGGCCCTTGAAATCTAAGCTGAGCCGCTCAAAGGGCCGTGTAGCTTTGATTAAGTGGGCTCTATCTGGGCGGTAGAACCGAGGCTTGCACTCAGCGCAAGTGCGGCAGTTCCTGGTCAGAGGCCGAACTTCCTCAATCGAGTAGGGTAAGTTACAGGACTTTATGAAGTGGAACAGCCGCATGACCCCTGGGTGGCAGAGGTCGTTGTGGAGGGTCTGTAGCCGATCCCCGGTGGCGCTGGCACACATCCCTCGTGAGAGGGCATCAGGGGATTCGTTAAGGGCCCCTGGCCGGTAAATGATGTCATACTCGAAGGTGGAGAGCTCGATCCGCCACCTAAGAATCTTATCATTTTTAATCTTCCCCCTCTGTTTATTATTGAACATAAACGCTACCGACCGCTGGTCGGTAAGTAGGGTGAAGCGTTTGCCGGCTAGGTAGTGGCGCCAGTGGCGCAATGCCTCCACGATGGCTTGGGCCTCCTTTTCCACGGAGGAGTGTCTGATCTCGGGCCCTTGGAGGGTCCTCGAGAAGAAAGCTACGGGCCGCCCCGCCTGGTTGAGGGTGGCCGCCAAGGTGAAGTCAGACGCATCACTTTCCACTTGAAATGGAGTGTTCTTGTCCACTGCCTGTAGCGTGGCCCGCTCAATATCCTGCTTAATGCTTTTGAAGGCGGCGTGAGCCTCAGCAGAGAGCGGAAAAGAGGATGCTTTCAAGAGGGGGTGGGCTTTGTCGGAGTAGTTGGGGACCCATTGGGAATAATAAGAAAATAACCCCAGGCACCTTTTCAGGGCTTTGGGAGTGTTGGGCAGGGGCAGCTCCCGTAGGGGGCGCAATCGGTCGGGGTCTGGTCCGATTTCCCCATTCTCCACCACGCTGCCTAGTATGCAGAGGCGCGTGGTGTTGAAAACGCACTTGTCCTCATTGTAGGTGAGGTTGAGTTTTTGTGCGGTTTCCAGGAACCTCTCGAGGTTCGAGTCGTGATCCTGCTGATTGTGGCCGCAGATGGTGACGTTGTCGAGGCAGGGGAAGGTTGCCTGCAAGTGGTGGTCATCGACCATGCGGTCCACCTCCCTCTGAAAGACCGAGACCCCATTCGTCACCCCAAAGGGGACTCTGAGGAATTGGTAGAGGCGTCTGTTCGCCTCGAAGGCGGTGTACGGGCGGTCCTCTGGTCTGATAGGGAGCTGGTGGTACGCTGACTTGAGGTCGATGGTGGAGAACACCCGGTATTGGGCGATTTGGTTCACCATTTATGATATGCGGCGTAGCGGGTAGGCGTCTAGTTGGGTGTACCTGTTGATCATTTGGCTATAGTCGATCACCATCCGTTTCTTCTCGCTACCCCTTACCACCACCACTTGGGCGCGCCACGGGCTATTGCTGCGTTCAATAATGCACTCTTTCAGGAGCCTGTCTACCTCGGTCGTGATAAACCGCCTGTCCTCCCAGCTGTACCTCCTGCTTTTGGTCGCTATTGGCCGGCAGTTAGGGGTAAGGTTCGCGAATAGCGAAGGCGGCTTTACCTTCAGGGTAGCCAGACCGCACACTGTGAGGGGCGGCTGGGACCCACCGTACTTGAGCGTGATGCTTTGGTGGTTGCACTGGAAATCCAGGCCCAAGATCACGCTCGCACATAGGTTCTTCATGATTAATACTTTAAAATTATCGTATACAGTTCCGTTAACGCCCAATTGTACCGTGCAGTAACCCAGAATGGTCGATGTCTGGGTTTTATCGGCCATAGAGATGGTACCCTGAGCAGGGACCACCTTTAGGGAGAGTTGTTGTGCTAGTTCAGGGTGGATAAAACTCTCCGTGCTTCCACTGTCAATTAAACATTTAACCCCGCACCCGTTTACCTCGATGTCCACCATTGATTTGGATAGCGGGTGCGGCCTGGTCTGGTCCACCGTGACCGATGCCACTGTAGGGCCTGATCGATACAAGATGGTGTCCACGCTGTCTGCTCATAAGATGGCGGACCCCACGAGGTCGGGCAAGATGGCGTCCAAGATGGCCGCTCCCACGGCGCACACGCGGCGGTGGCGGGTTTTCCGGCGGTTGGTTTTCCGGCGGGGTTCCCTCTACACACCTTCCCGAAGTGTCCCTTCTTACCGCACTTAAAGCAGGTGGTGCCTTTCACCGGGCACAGGTTTCTGGTGTGTTTTGGCTGCCCGCAGAAGTAGCAGTTGGGTACCTGACGCGTCGCGGCTGTCGTAGGGCTTCTGGGGGGAGAGCGGGGCCCCGCCGGTGTCGGGCTGCTGGGCGGGGAAGATGCCTTCCAAGATGGCGGCGCCCTTGGTGCACACGTGGTGGCATGGGCGGCGCGGGCCGAAGAGTAGGCGTCCGAGTTTCTCTGGGCCACATCCAGGGATCGCGCGGTGTCCGCAGCCTGTTTCAGGTCCAACCCCGTTTTTTCCAGCAGTCTTTGCCGGATGTAAGTGGAGCTGAGGCCTGTGATAAAGGCATCACGAACAAGCTCGTCAGTGTACACTGCGGCTTTTACATCTCGGCACTTGCAGTCTTTGCCAAGCATTTTCAGGGTGCTTAGGAACTCCTCCACCGATTCCCCAGGTCGCTGTGCGCGAGTAGCGAGCAGATGCCTAGCATACACCTCATTCGTAGGCTGCTGGTAATGCGCCTTTAAGATGTCGCAGGCGGCCAGGTACGTATCGGCGTCTTGGATGAGGGGGTAAACCCGGTGGCTTACCCAATTCCGCAGAATTCTGAGTCTCATCCTCGCAGCGTCCGTAGCGTCTTTGACGGCTGCGGAATTGTCCAGGAAGAATTCCATACACTCAAACCAGTGTCCGAAGCGTGCTGATGCGTCCGGAGCATGTTGATCCAAATCCAAACGTTTGGGTTTCAGGAGTTGATCCATAGTGTTGAAAAATAAGTTAATAAAATTGATGTGCCTCAATAATTCCGAGACTCGATGTTAGCGAAACAAAACAAGGCTTTTATTAACTTAGAAAGTAACACATAAGAGAGAGAGGTATCTTCCTTCTGGAGACTGAGGCCAGACTGAGCTAGCTTACAAAGGGGCCAGGTATGGGCGGAGCCCTACACACAGCACATTCCAATAAACAATACAATGAGGACTGGGGGAAGGGAAATGACACTGAAACCGACCACAGTCACAGGCAGTGATGAATGGAATATTTCATCACACAGTCTCTCTCTCAGCTCAGTCTCTCTCTCAGCTCAGTCTCTCTCTCAGCTCAGGCTCTGTCTCTCAGCTCAGTCTCTCTCTCAGCTCAGTCTCTCTCTCAGCTCAGTCTCTCTCTCTCAGCTCAGTCTCTCTCTCTCAGCTCAGTCTCTCTCTCAGCTCTCTCCGAGCTCAGTCTCTCTCTCAGCTCAGTCTCTCTCTCAGCTCAGTCTCTCTCTCAGCTCAGTCTCTCTCTCAGCTCAGTCTCTCTCTCTCAGCTCAGTCTCTCTCTCTCAGCTCAGTCTCTCTCTCTCAGCTCAGTCTCTCTCTCTCAGCTCAGTCTGTCTCTCTCTCAGCTCAGTCTCTCTCTCAGCTCAGTCTCTCTCTCTCAGCTCAGTCTCTCTCTCTCAGCTCAGTCTCTCTCTCGGCTCAGTCTCTCTCTCGGCTCAGTCTCTCTCTCGGCTCAATCTCTCTCTCAGCTCAGTCTCTCTCTCAGCTCAGTCTCTCTCAGCTCAGTCTCTCTCTCTCAGCTCAGTCTCTCTCTCTCAGCTCAGTCTCTCTCTCTCAGCTCAGTCTCTCTCTCTCAGCTCAGTCTCTCTCTCTCAGCTCAGTCTCTCTCAGCTCAGTCTCTCTCTCTCAGCTCAGCCTCTCTCTCAGCTCAGTCAATTCAATTCAATTCAATTCAAATGCTTTATTGGCATGAAAGTTTACAGGGAACCATATTGCCAAAGCTTACATAACAAAAAGTACAGTTTTCCAACATTCTGTAGGTGTCAAACAATTTTGACCTTCGTTGGGTACAGACAATATTAATTTAAACAGTCGTTGACCCTCGTTGGGTACATTCAGTATTAATTTTTAAACAGTCGTTGGGTACGTTCGGTATTGATTTAAACATTCTTAATGTTTATATATGCTATGGGTGTGCTCGTTAGTCCCTCACTGTTCCTCAGGTTGTGACATGTTGTTACATATTGGGCACCAAGGTATGGTCTGTCTCCTTCTCCCAGGGCTAATCTTAATTTTGACAG
The DNA here is from genome assembly GCF_052327205.1 of Somniosus microcephalus. Classification (NCBI taxonomy): domain Eukaryota; kingdom Metazoa; phylum Chordata; class Chondrichthyes; order Squaliformes; family Somniosidae; genus Somniosus; species Somniosus microcephalus. The sequence goes on along the minus strand of NC_140996.1, from coordinate 94,822,581 downwards.
GTCTTCCAATTCTTTGAAATCTGGAGTTGTTTAGCTGAGCTTGTCAAAATATATGTTTCTTGTTTTGTTGAATTTTTCGCATTTTAGGAGGAAGTGCATCTCTGTCTCAACCTCGCCGGCCAGACATTGATCACATATTCTATTCTCCCTAGGCTGCCAGGATTTCTTGTATCTTCCTTTTTCAATTGCCAGTTGGTGGTCGCTTAGTCTGTACCCGGTGAGGGTCTGTCTCTGTTTTGTGCCTCTGATGGTCGAGAGATAGTCTGCCAGTTTATATTCTCTTTTTAGGGCCTGGTAACATTCTAATCTGCTTTGGCTTTTGGTTATTTTGTTCCAATGTTCCAGGTAGGTTTCTTTGCATTGTTTAATGATTTGGTTCACTCGGATTGGTGTTTGGAGGGCAGTGTTGGTCTGGGACTGGTCAGGGTCCGGCTGAGTAGGAGTACTTAATTTCAGTAGCAGCTGACTCAGGGGACTCATTTCTGGGTTCAGCTCTTGGGTCTGGAGTGCTTTAAAATGAAGGGTGTCTGGGGAACTAGATTTGAGGTGATTTAGAAAGTTTAGTGCTCGTTTTTGGATGTTTATTATCACTGGGTATCTGCCTAGTTTGGCTCTACATGCATTTGTTGGTGTTTTCCTTTGGGTGCGAAGAATGCTTCGGCAAAATTCTGCATGTAGGGCTTCTATTGTGTGTTTTTCCCATTTAGTGTAGCTATGGTGATTGAGTGGGCCCCATACTTCACTACCGTACAGTGCAATGGGCAGGATTATGCTGTCAAATATTTTGAGCCAGATTTTGATTGGAATTTGGATGTTGTAGAATTTTCTTCTATTGCATATAGGGCTCTTCGGGCTTTTTCTTTTCGTGCATTCACTGCTATGCTGAAGCTCCCTGATGCTGTGATGGTTAGACCAAGGTAAGTGTAGCTCATAGTGTGTCCTATGATGGTATCACTGAGAGTAAACTGGTATTTGTTTTCCTGACATCTGGGCCTTTTTTGAAAAATCATGATGTTGGTTTTCTTTAGATTTACTGTCAGGGCCCAATTTTGGCAGTATTTGTCGAGTAGGTCTAATTGTTGCTGTAATCCTTGTTCTGTGGGAGACAGCAGAACCAGGTCGTCCGCATAGAACAGGGATTTCACTTCCCCATCTAGGAGGCAGAGACCCGGTGACTCGCTTTGCTCCAGCATGTCTGCTAACTCATTTATGTATATGTTGAACAGGGTCAGGCTCAAATTGCAGCCCTGCCGGACGCCTCTTCTCTGGGTGAAGAAACCGGTGCGTTTGTCTCCAATTTTGACACCGCATTTATTTTTCAGATACATCGATTTAATAAGGTCATAGACTTTGCCCCCTATTCCACACTGAAGAAGTTTGTAATAGAGCCCTTCATGCCAGATAGAGTCAAAAGCTTTCTTGAAGTCAATGAAACAAGCGAATATTTTCCCATTTTTTGTTTGGTGTATATGTTTTTCAATGAGAGTGTGAAGGGTATAGATATGGTCGGTGGTGCGGTGTTTTGGAAGAAAGCCTATTTGATTTTTTCTAAGGATATTATGTTTGTTAAAATCCAGCAATCTACTATTTAGAATACTGCAGAATAACTTCCCTAGCCAACTGTTGACACAGATGCCATGGTAGTTATTTGGGTCTGATTTGTTTCCACTTTTATATATGGGAGAGATGAGTCCTTGGCACCAGATATCGGGAAAACAGCCTGAACGCAATATGATGTTGAATAACTTGAGTACAGCACCCTGCATCTCCATATTGCTGAACTTGAGCATTTCTCTCTCTCAGCTCAGTCTCTCTCTCTCAGCTCAGTCTCTCTCTCAGCTCAGTCTCTCTCTCTCAGCTCAGTCTCTCTCTCTCAGCTCAGTCTCTCTCTCAGCTCAGTCTCTCTCTCTCAGCTCAGTCTCTCTCTCAGCTCAGTCTCTCTCTCTCAGCTCAGTCTCTCTCTCAGCTCAGTCAATTCAATTTCAATTCAATTCAATTCAAATGCTTTATTGGCATGAAAGTTTACAGGGAACCATATTGCCAAAGCTTACATAACAAAAAGTACAGTTTTCCAACATTCTGTAGGTGTCAAACAATTTTGACCTTCGTTGGGTACATACAATATTACTTTAAACAATATTAATTTAAACAGTCGTTGTACATCATTGGGTACATTCAGTATTAATTTTAAACAGTCCTCAGGTTGTGACATGTTGTTACATATTTGGCACCAAGGTATGGTCTGTCTCCTTCTCCCAGGACTAATCTTAATTTTGACAGGTCATCCAATTCCTTGAAATCTGGGGTTGTTTGGCTGAGCTTGTCAAATAATATGTTTCTTGATGTGTTGAATTTTTCGCATTTTAGGAGGAAATGCATCTCTGTCTCAACCTCACCAGCCAGACATTGATCACATATTCTATTCTCTCTAGGCTGCCAGGATTTCTTGTATCTTCCTTTTTCAATTGCTAGTTAGTGGTCGCTTAGTCTGTACCTGGTGAGGGTCTGTCTCTGTTTTGTGTCTGATGGTCGAGAGATAGTCTGCCAGTTTATATTCTCTTTTTAGGGCCCGGTAACATTCTAATCTGCTTTGGCTTTTGGTTATTTTGTTCCAATGTTCCAGGTAGGTTTCTTTGCATTGTTTAATGATTTGGTTCACTCGGATTGGTGTTTGGACGGCAGTGTTGGTCTGGGACTGGTCAGGGTCCGGCTGAGTAGGAGTACTTAGTTTCAGTAGCAGCTGACTCAGGGGACTCTTTTCTGGGTTTAGCTCTTGGGTCTGGAAGGCTTTAAAATGAAGGGTGTCTGGGGAGCTAGATTTGAGGCGATTTAGGAAGTTTAGTGCTCGTTTTTGGATGTTTATTATCAGAGGGTATCTGCCTAGTTTGGCTCTGCATGCATTTGTTGGTGTTTTCCTTTGGGTGCGAAGGATGCTTCGGCAAAATTCTGCATGTAGGGCTTCTATTGTGTGTGTTTTCCCATTTAGTGTAGCTATGGTGATTGAGCGGGCCCCATACTTCACTACCGTACAGCGCAATGGGCAGGATTATGCTGTCAAATATTTTGAGCCAGATTTTGATTGGGATTTGGATGTTGTAGAATTTTCTTTTTATTGCATATAGGGCTCTTCGGGCTTTTTCTTTTAGTGCATTCACTGCTATGCTGAAGCTCCCTGATGCTGTAATGGTTAGACCAAGGTAAGTGTAGCTCATAGTGTGTCCTATGATGGTATCACTGAGAGTAAACTGGTATTTGTTTTCCTGACACCTGGGCCTTTTTTGAAAAATCATGATGTTGGTTTTCTTTAGATTTACTGTTAGGGCCCAATTTTGGCAGTATTTGTCGAGTAGGTCTAGTTGTTGCTGTAATCCCTGTTCTGTGGGAGACAGCAGAACCAGGTCGTCTGCATAGAACAGGGATTTCACTTCTCCATCCAGGAGACAGAGACCCGGTGACTCGCTTTTCTCCAGCATGTCTGCTAATTCATTTATTTATATGTTGAACAGGGTCAGGCTCAAATTGCAGCCCTGCCGGACGCCTCTTCTCTGGGTGAAGAAACCGGTGCGTTTGTCTCCAATTTTGACACCGCATTTATTTTTCAGATACATCGATTTAATAAGGTCATAGACTTTGCCCCCTATTCCACACTGAAGAAGTTTATAATAGAGCCCTTCGTGCCAGATAGAGTCAAAGGCTTTCTTGAAGTCAATGAAACAAGCGAATATTTTCCCATTTTTTGTTTGGTGTATATGTTTTTCAATGAGAGTGTGAAGGGTATAGATATGGTCAGTGGTGCGGTGATTTGGAAGAAAGCCTATTTGATTTTTTCTAAGGATATTATGTTTGTTAAGAAAATCCAGTAATCTACTATTTAGAATACTGCAGAATAACTTCCCTAGACAACTGTTGACACAGATGCCGCAGTAGTTATTTGGGTCTGATTTGTTTCCACTTTTATATATGGGAGAGATGAGTCCTTGGCACCAGATATCGGGAAAACAGCCTGAACGTAATATGATGTTGAATAACTTGAGTACCGCACCCTGCATCTCCATATTGCTGAGCTTGAGCATTTCATTTTTGATGTTGTCTGGACCACAGGCTTTCTTTAGGTGGAGAGATTTTGTTTTTGTGGCCAATTCTTTCCATGTGATTGGGGAGTCTAGAGGGTTTTGGTTGTCTTTAATTGTTGCTTCTAATGTGTGGAGTTTTTCTGTGACATGATGTTGACTTGGGTTTGTTTCGTTTATTGGGATGTCTTTGTAGAGGTTTTCAAAATGTGTTCTCCAGATGTCGCCATCTTGGATTGGTAATGCTTGCAATTGTGTTGTACTCAGGTTATTCCACATATCCCAGAATTGATTTGGATTAATGGAGTTTTCAATTTCTTCGAGTATTTTGTAGGTATAATTTTGTGTTTTGTTCCTAATGGTGTGTTTATATCTTTTGAGGGTCTCATTGTATCTAATACGTAGGTCTGGATTGTTTGGTTGGCGATGCTTTTGGTTTGATATTTTTCTCAGGTCTTTTCTGGCATTTTTGCATTCGTGGTCAAACCATTTCTCATTTTTATTTTGTCTTTTGTAGTGTTTCCTCTTCTGTTTCACAAGGTCGGCTTTTACAGCTGCCTCATGGAAGATCATATTTATATCATCTATGGCCATGTTTACACCATCTCTGGTGATCTCATATAGATTTTCTTTAAATTTTGATATTTTACTTGTGAGATCAGGTGAATTTAGTGCTGTGATGAATTTATCTCCACTGTCTGGGGCCCATCTGTATGTCTGGTTTATTTTATGGAGCTTACTGGGTTCCTTTTTTGTGTCTGTAGTTTGGGCAGAAAGTTTAAGGTACACATTTATTTGGTTATGGTCTGAGAGGGGGGATTGCTGCCTGACAGTGAATGCGTTGATATCGCAGGGATCCAGGTCAGTGATTGTATAATCCACCACACTAGACCCAAGAATTGAGGAAAATGTGAGTCTCCCTAAGGAGTTCCCTCTGAACCTACCGTTAACTATGTACAGGCCTAATTCTCGGCAGAGTTGCACTACCTCCCTACCGCTTTTATTTATTTCACAATCAAGGTTGTTCCGATTTGCGATGGCTGGTGTGACATATAAAGGGGTCTGGCCAAACACATGGTTGTTGCCCTGTGGGTCTATGAAGTCAGCTCAGTCTCTCTCTCTCAGCTCAGTCTCTCTCAGCTCAGTCTGTCTCTCTCAGCTCAGTCTCTCAGCTCAGTCTCTCTCTCAGCTCAGTCTGTCTCTCTCAGCTCAGTCTCTCTCTCAGCTCAGTCTCTCTCTCAGCTCAGTCTCTCTCTCTCAGCTCAGTCTCTCTCTCAGCTCAGTCTCTCTCTCAGCTCAGTCTCTTTCTCAGCTCAGTCTCTCTCTCAGCTCAGTCTCTCTCTCTCAGCTCAGTCTCTCTCTCAGCTCAGTCTCTCTCTCAGCTCAGTCTCTCTCTCAGCTCAGTCTCTCTCTCAACTCAGTCTCTCTCTCAGCTCAGTCTCTCTCTCTCAGCTCAGTCTCTCTCTCTCAGCTCAGTCTCTCTCTCAGCTCAGTCTCTCTCTCAGCTCAATCTCTCTCGCTCAGCTCAGTCTCTCTCTCAGCTCAGTCTCTCTCAGCTCAGTCTCTCTCTCAGCTCAGTCTCTCTCTCAGCTCAGTCTCTCTCTCTCAGCTCAGTCTCTCTCTCAGCTCAGTCTCTCTCTCAGCTCAGTCTCTCAGCTCAGTCTCTCTCTCAGCTCAGTCTCTCTCTCTCAGCTCAGTCTCTCTCTCTCAGCTCAGTCTCTCTCTCAGCTCAGTCTCTCTCTCTCAGCTCAGTCTCTCTCTCTCAGCTCAGTCTCTCTCTCTCAGCTCAGTCTCTCTCTCAGCTCAGTCTCTCTCTCAGCTCAGTCTCTCTCTCAGCTCAGTCTCTCTCTCAGCTCAGTCTCTCAGCTCAGTCTCTCTCTCTCAGCTCAGTCTCTCTCAGCTCAGTCTCTCTCTCTCAGCTCAGTCTCTCTCTCTCAGCTCAGTCTCTCTCTGTCTCAGCTCAGTCTCTCTCTCTCTCAGCTCAGTCTCTCTCTCTCTCTCAGCTCAGTCTCTCTCTCTCAGCTCAGTCTCTCAGCTCAGTCTCTCTCTCTGAGCTCAGTCAGTCGCTCTCTCTCTGAGCTGTTGGACTATAACCTGGTGTTGTGTGACTTCTTACATTTCTCTGAGCTTAGTCAGTCTCTCTCTCTCTGAGCTCAGGCTCTCTCTCTGTCTCTCGCTCAGTCTCTCTCTCTCTCTCTCTGAGCTCAGTCTCTCTGTCTCTGGTGTAGCACCAGCTTTCTCGCCATTTTTGCAAATCATATTTTATATCCCAAACCCCAAGAAAGAACTATACTGTTGGGCAAGCTTGTGGGAGTGGCTTAGGGACTAGGATTTCAAGCCAGGCTAACCTGACTAAGGTGCATTCATATGCAAACGGCCATCTCACACTGACAGGCTGGGTGGAAGGGAACCCAGGCCGATTGACATCATCACCATCTAACATGATTACTGGGAACAATACCCTGAGAGGTAACTCAGAGACACTATGCCCTCACATCAATAAAGCACAGTCCCAACCGAAACTGGTGGAAGGCAGGTGATGGCCAGGCCATTGTCTTCCAGGAGATATGCCAGTTAAGCAAGTTCGGTTTGAGATTGAAACCCATTACCTACTAATGGGGGCAATCAACTCAGGAAACGACAGACATCCAGTTATCAGCACTCATTGTCTCTCCAGGTGCCAGGCCTGGGAGCGAGGAAACGGAATATAATTTTTCACAAGGATTTCAAAGGTCATGAGTCACTCCAGGCCACAGGGGGTCCAGACAGATCACCTGAGTCAATACATCGATCAGTATTGGCAGGAGAAAAAGGTGATGGGATTTGGGTGTATAAGGAGCCATTCGGGGGCCACTCTCGCTCTCTCTTCTCCTCAGCATCAATCTACAGTGAGTCCCCCGAGTGGGGCTCGGCTCGATGGAACACTGGTGCTGCTCTTCATCCCTCATCAACGGACCTCGACTCAAACTGGAACTTGGATATCACGTCGGCGGTACAGAACCAGGAGCGAGACGTACAGGAAGAACCTTTGTTTTGGCCTTCCCCCCCCCCCTTTCTTTTTTTTTCTCTCTCCCACATGGCAGCTGTCTCCAATTCTGCTAGCGCATTTCACACCTAATCTAGAGCCGTCTTTTGTCTCCACTAGTCCTATCACCATCCCGTCTCATTTTGAATACCTCTTAATGTCTCTTCTCTTTTGTTCTCTCCCAGCCTGGCCTCTTAATCTATTTCATTTCCTGTGCTTCTTTAGTCTTGACAAAGGGTTTTCACCCAAAACGTTGACTCTATTTTCTCTGCACGGATGTTGCCTGGCCTGCTGAGTTTTTCCAGCATTTTCTGTTGTTATTTCGGATTTCCAGCATCTGCAGTATTTTGCTATCAAACCTTAGAGGGGGGTTTAGTGCTGGGATCCTGTGTTTGTTTATTTCACGGGAGGGTTCTTTTATTAGACCGTGGTTATTTACCATGGTATGGCTTGTTGGACAAGCCAGGGTTGTATTGTTTTGTACTGTTACGGGTGTTATTGTTGATGTGCCTCAATAAATCCGAGACTCAATGTTAACTGAACAAAGCAAGGCTTTTATTAACTTAGAAGGTAACACACAGTGGAGGAGTGTCTCCCATCCAGAGGTCGGCTGTACTGGATGTGAGACACGCTGGGCCTGCTTAAGTAGAGGCCAGGTATGGGCGGAGCCCTACACACAATAAAATACAGGTGAGGAAATGGAACTGAGGTAAGGGAAATGAAACTGAAACTAAACCACAGTCACAGGCACAATCACACACAGAGAATACAGATGAGTGATGAATGGCATATTTCATCACATTCACCCCTTCTATAGATTTAGTCTGTTCGGGGGTTTGATAGCCCTCTGTGACCGACGTGGCCGTTGTGGTGCCGCGGGTGTCGGCTGGGTGTCCCCGGTGGCCTCCTGGGTCTCTGCCGGGGGCGCCGCCAGGGTTGTTGAAGGGGTGGTTGGTGGGGGTACCGTTGGTCGATGTTCTTCCGGGGGTGATGAAAGAGTAGTGGGTGGGTAAGAGTTGCTGTGATCGTTGTTGTGGTTGTTGTCGTTACCGGCTGAGGCGACGTCTTTTATGGACACGGTGTCCTCCCTTCCGTCGGCGTGCCGGACATACGCGTATTGGGGGTTGGCGTGGAGTAGGTGCACTGACTCCACGAGAGGGTCCGTCTTGTGGCCCCTCACATGCCTTCGTACAAATACCGGACCTGGGGTGGAGAGCCATGACGGCATGGATACGCCTGAGGTGGATTTCCGGGGGAAAACAAACATTCGTTCATGAGGCGTGGCATTAGTGGCAGTACACAATAGCGACCATATCGAATGGAGCACATCTGGGAGGACTTCCTGCCAGCGGGAGATAGGGAGGCCCTTGGTCCTTAGAGCTAGAGTGACTGCTTTCCATACTGTCCCGTTCTCTCGCTCCACCTGGCTGTTACCCTGGGGGTTGTAGCTGGTGGTATGGCTCGTGGCGATCCCCCTGGACAGCATGTACTGGCGTAGCTCTTCGCTCATGAAGGACACCCCCCTATCCATGTGGATGTAGCTCGGCATACCGAACAGGCAGAACAGGCTGTTGAGGCATTTAATGACCATGGCGCTGGTCATGTCTGGGCAGGGGAAGGCGAATGGGAAACGGGAGTATTCGTCCACAACGTTCAGGAAGTAAACATTGCGGTCGGCTGACGGGAGGGGGCCCTTGAAAGCTAAGCTGAGCCGCTCAAAGGGCCGTGTAGCTTTGATTAAGTGGGCTCTATCTGGGCGGTAGAACCGAGGCTTACACTCAGCGCAAGTGCGGCAGTTCCTGGTCAGAGACCGAACTTCCTCAATCGAGTAGGGTAAGTTGCGGGACTTTATGAAGTGGAACAGCCGTGTGACCCCTGGGTGGCAGAGGTCATTGTGGAGGGTCTGTAGCCGATCCCCGGTGGCGCTGGCACACATCCCTCGTGAGAGGGCGTCGGGGGATTCGTTAAGGGCCCCTGGCTGGTAAATGATGTCATACTCGAAGGTGGAGAGCTCGATCTGCCACCTGAGAATCTTATCATTTTTAATCTTCCCCTTCTGTTTATTATTAAACATAAACGCTACCGACCGCTGGTCGGTAAGTAGGGTGAAGCGTTTGCCGGCTAGGTAGTGGCGCCAGTGGCGCACTGCCTCCACGATGGCTTGGGCCTCCTTTTCCACGGAGGAGTGTCTGATCTCGGGCCCTCGGAGGGTCCTCGAGAAGAAAGCTACGGGCCGCCCCGCCTGGTTGAGGGTGGCCGCCAAGGCAAAGTCAGACGCATCACTTTCCACTTGAAAGGGAGTGTTCTCGTCCACTGCCTGTAGCGTGGCCCGCTCAATATCCCGCTTAATGCTTTTGAAGTTGGCGTGGGCCTCAGCAGAGAGCGGAAAAGAGGATGCTTTCAAGAGGGGGGCGGGCTTTGTCGGAGTAGTTGGGGACCCATTGGGAATAATAAGAAAATAACCCCAGGCACCTTTTCAGGGCTTTGGGAGTGTTGGGCAGGGGCAGCTCCCGTAGGGGGCGCAATCGGTCGGGGTCTGGTCCGATTTCCCCATTCTCCACCACGCTGCCTCGTATGCAGAGGCGCGTGGTGTTGTAAATGCACTTGTCCTCGTTGTAAGTGAGGTTGAGTTTTTGTGCGGTTTTCAGGAACCTCTCGAGGTTCGAGTCGTGATCCTGCTGGTTGTGACCGCAGATGGTGACGTTGTCGAGGTAGGGGAAGGTTGGTTGCAAGTACCATGCGGTCCATCTCCCTCTGAAAGACCGAGACCCCATTCATCACCCCAAAGGGGACTCTGAGGAATTGGTAGAGGCGTCCGTTCGCCTCGAAGGCGGTGTACGGGCGGTCCTCTGGTCTGATAGGGAGCTGGTGGTATGCTGACTTGAGGTCGATGGTGGCGAACACCCGGTATTGGGCGATTTGGTTCACCATTTCTGATATGCGGGGTAGCGGGTAGGCGTATAGTTGGGTGTATCTGTTGATTGTTTGGCTATAGTCGATCACCATCCGTTTCTTCTCGCTACCCCTCACCACCACCACTTGGGCGCGCCACGGGCTGTTGCTGCGTTCAATAATGCGCTCCTCCAGGAGCCTGTCTGCCTCGGTCGCGATAAACCGCCTGTCCTCCCAGCTGTACCTCCTGCTTTTGGTCGCTATTGGCCGGCAGTTAGGGGTAAGGTTCGCGAATAGCGAAGGCGGCTTTACCTTCAGGGTAGCCAGGCCGCACACTGTGAGGGGCGGCTGGGACCCACCGCAATTGAGCGTGATGCTTTGGTGGTGGCACTGGAAATCCAGGCCCAAGATCACGCTCGCACATAGATTCTTCATGATTAGTAATTTAAAATTATCGTATACAGTTCCGTTAACGGACAATTGTACCACGCAGTAAACCATAATGGTCAATGTCTGGGTTTTATCTGCCATAGAGATGATACCCCGAGTAGGGGCCACCGTTAGAGAGAGTTGTTGTGCTAGTTCAGGGTGGATAAAACTCTCCGTACTTCCACTGTCAATTAAACCTTTAACCCCGCACCCGTTTACCTCGATGTCCACCATTGATTTGGATAGCGGGTGCGGCCTGGTCTGGTCCACTGTGACCGATGCCACTGTAGGGCCCTGATCGAGACAAGATGGCGTCCACGCTGTCTACTCACAAGATGGCGGACCCCACGAGGTCGGGCAAGATGGCCATTCCCACGGCGCACACGCGGCGGTGGCGGGTTTTCCGGCGGGGTTCCCTCTGCACACCTTCCCGAAGTGCCCCTTCTTACCGCACTTGAAGCAGGTGGTGCCTTTCACCGGGCACAGGTTTCTGGTGTGTTTCGGCTGTCTGCAGAAGTAGCAGTTGGGGCCCCGACGCGTCGCGGCTGTCATAGGGCTTCTGGGGGGAGAGCGGGGCCCCGACGGTGTCGGGCTGCCGGGCGGGGAAGGTGCCTTCCAAGTTGGCGGCGCCCTTGGTGCACACGTGGCGGCGTGGGCGGCGCGGGCTGAAGAGTAGGCGTCCGAGTTTCTCTGGGCCACATCCAGGGATCGCGCTGTGTCCACAGCCTGTTTCAGGTCCAATCCCGTTTTCTCCAGTATTCTCTGCCGGATGTAAGTGGAGCTGAGGCCTGTGATAAAGGCATCACGAACAAGCTCGTCAGTGTACACTGCGGCTTTTACATCTTGGCACTTGCAGTCTTTGCCAAGCGTTTTCAGGGTGACTAGGAACTCATCCAGCGATTCCCCAGGTTGTTGTGCGCGAGTAGCGAGCAGATGCCTAGCATACACCTCATTCGTAGGCTGCTGGTAATGCGCCTTTAAGATGTCGCAGGCGGCCGGGTACGTGTCGGCGTCTTGGATGAGGGGGTAAACCCGGTGGCTTACCCAATTCCGCAGGATTCCGAGTTTCATACTTTCAGCGTCCGTAGCGCCTGTGATGGCTGCGGAATTGTCCAGGAAAAATTCCATACACTTAAACCAGTGTCCGAAGCGTGCCGATGCGTCCGAAGCATGCTGGTCCAAATCCAAACGTTCGGGTTTCAAGGGTTGATCCATTGAAAAATAAGTTAATAAAATTGATGTGCCTCAATAAATCCGAGACTCAATGTTAACTGAACAAAGCAAGGCTTTTATTAACTTAGAATGTAACACACAGTGGAGAAGTGTCTCCCATCCAGAGGTCGGCTGTACTGGATGTGAGACACGCTGGGCCTGCTTAAGTAGAGGCCAGGTATGGGCGGAGCCCTACACACAATAAAATACAGGTGAGGAAATGGAACTGAGGTAAGGGAAATGAAACTGAAACTAAACCACAGTCACAGGCACAATCACACACAGAGAATACAGATGAGTGATGAATGGCATATTTCATCACAATTGTCAATCCTATTAAACTCAATACGGGTGAGCTCAAACGGGTGTCCGAGTCTGATTTGTCCATATAATCCCTATCGTCCAGAACTTGTAGTAAGAGGTGTGTTTTCGGTGCGCCCGAGAAAACCACTTGCAGAGATTGGCGACCGCTGGCAAGACGATTGGTTTTGTGTCAGATGATGGACAGTTTTATGGGCAAGAGACCTGGAATGGAGGATAGGATTTCCTCCTACGTGTTCAATAAGATTAACATGTCTCAGCCATGGGTGCTGGAGATGCTGCGCTCAGAGTCCCCAGGATAGGGCTGCAGAATGGACAGGTAGCAGGGATCAGAGGAAGTCAAAGGAGAAAGCAATTTGGCTCCTGTGTCTGCAGAAGCAAATTCAACTGCTCAGGGAGTGGGTTGAAAATCTAGGGAACGAACTTAGAGACTGAGGATAGGTCAGACGCGAGGGAGATAATCGAGAGTAGACTATTAGAGGAACTGCACGAGGAAAGACAGGAAAGACGTGCGCAAGAAGAGACCTCTCGTAACATAGTTGAATACCTACAGTGTCAGGTTACAGAGGCCAAGGTAAACCAGCAGGCCCTATGGGAAGAAAATGCGAGGCTAATGGCGAGAGCTGACAGCTTGGAGGGCCAGCTAAGGGATATAAAGATAGCTTATAAAGTAGCCAGGAGTAGAGGCTATGAGGAAGCAGATCACGGACAATGTAAGGAAAGGATCCAAAAATTGGCCCAAGCCTTGTCCGGAGCCAGAAGTATGGCCTGTTTAATGTCACTGGGGGAAACCGGGGTAGACTGGGACAAGGAGGGTCAGCAGCCTGATGATGGGGCTCAGGACAGGGAAGTCCGACCGGCGCCTGAAGCGCCACCGAGACCAATGTGGCCTCTGCGGCAGTAGAAGTTCGGTCCACCCGCACCAAATGGTGACCAGGGCCCGCTGCAGAGCGATTACGTGGTCCCGTACACAACCCCTCAGCTGCAAGCCATGCTATCAGGGACGTCCAAGCTCAAACGGGACGGGGATCCCTCAGTTCACTTTATGGAAGTAGAACAGATAGGGGGGTCAACGGATGTAGTGAGGGCGAGATCAACAGGCTGATGCTGTTCTCCCTTAATGGGGGTTGTATCAGAGCTTATCCGCTGCCACAAAGCTGGGAGGGGGCACCACAGAGGGGTTGAATGACGAGATTCTGAGGGCCATGGGGCATACATTACAATAGTGACTACACTTCAAAAAGTACTTCATTGGCCGTAAAGCGCTTTGGGACGTCACAAGGTCGTGAAAGGTGCTGTTGAAATGCAAGTCTTTTCTTTTATCCTTCTCGTTTGAAATTTCTCCCCTTTCAACATTGAAGTGCTCGACCCTTATTGGGGTGAAGTTCCAATTGGGGGGTGGTGGGGTGGGGGAAACAGTTCCATTTGAGGGGATGCAGTTCCTCCAGTCCCTGGTCCAACTGGTCCTTCTTTGTATCTGAGTCTAGACATTGGGTAGGGAGGGGTAGCGGGGTCCAGCCTGATCCTGCCCTGTAAGAGTAAGGAAGTCTTGCTACAATTGTACAGGGCCTTGGTGAGACCACACCTGGAGTATGGTGCACAGCTTTGGTCTCCTTATCGAAGGAAGGATATATTTGCCTTGCAGGCAGTGCAATGAAGGTTCACTAGATTGATTCCTGGGATGAGAGGGCTGTCTGATGATGAGAGATTGTGTAGAATGGGCCTATACTCTCTGGAGTTTAGAAGAATGAGAGGTGATCTCGTTGAAACATACAAGATTCTGAAGGGGATTGACAGGGTTGATGCTGAAAGGTTGTTTCCCCTTGGCTGGAGTGTCTAGAACTAGGGGTCACAGTCTCAATATAAGGGGTAGGACAAGATGAGGAGGAATTTCTTCACTCGGAGGGCTGTGAATCTTTGGAATTCTCTACCCCAGAGGGCTGTGAATGCTGAGTCTTTGAGTATATTCAAGGCTGAGATAGATAGATTTTTGGACTCTAGGGGATTCAAGGGATATGGAGATTGGGCAGGTAAGTGGAGTTGAGATCGATGATCTTATTGAATGGCGGAGCAGGCTCGAGGGGCCGAATGGCCTACTCCTGTGCCTATATCTTATGTTATGTTCTTATACCCAGGGTAGGACATTCTTACAAGTAGAACGGACCTGGCAGCTGGCCGGTGAGGCATCAGATGCATTTGCGAACAGGCTATGGCCTGTGTACGTAAAGGCAACTGGAGGGACGCTCGACCGCGCGCAGTTGATAAGGGCCCCCAGGAATCACTGGCTCAGGGTCCTTGTGGCGAACAGCTTGCCAAGGATCAGAGTCAGGGCAGAAGCGTGGTTTGACCCTGAGGACCTCGCGAATACGGAGGCAGGTGTGTTCAGAAAGCTGAGTCTAGCCTTTAAGGCCGATTCCGGGGAGGAGGTCAAACCAAACGGAAGGGTCCACGAAATGCAAGCCAGTGAGGGTAATAGGAAGGAATGGCGACAGGAAGGGGTTAGTACCGACAAGTCCAGGACTTGTTTCGGGTGTGGGAAGACGGGACACTGGAGGTGAGACTGCCGATTCTCCAAAGGGGGGAGGCCAGTCCCAGGGGGTCCTCCAGTGCAAAAGCCATGTGTTACAGAGGCAGAGGAGACGACCGACGAGTCGTTCGAGCTTCTGGTGGCTGCCCTACGGAAGGCTATGGGGAAGGACAAAGGCAAGTTAGACGCTGTCGTGAGCAGTGAAGTGCCTACCGCACCCGTACACCCCCCACCCTGACTAGAATGCGCCCAGCCTGAGTACCTGTGTCCGTTCACGTACGATGAGTGGGGCAGGCCCTGTGTAAAGATGGGGGTGGGGACGGTGCAGGGGAAATATTTGGTGGACACTGGGGCTTCCAGCACAGTGGTCCATTCAAAAAACCCAACCAATTCACCCTGGTCTAGCAGGGTCCTATTCAGACTCGTGGGGTTCACAGGGAATGAGCAGGCTGGGAAAATCTCAAAACCCTTGGCCATAGAACTAGGATCCCTCCATACCACGTGGGAGTGCGTCCTGATGCAATGGGAACAGCCAGAATCGGGAGTCCTCGGGGGCTGACATCATGTTAGCCAACCGAGTGATTGTGGATTTAAGGAATCACTGCCTATGGGGGGCAGCGGATTGAGATAAAGCCGAGGAGGTGCTAGTGATCCCAAAAGATAGGGAAGGAAGGGGTAGTGTGTGTATTATGAAGCCCAAGGGGAATTATGACCTAGAGCAGTTGGTCTGTAATACCCTAGCCAAGTATCAGGCGAATGTGCGGGACAACCTCGCCGCATTCGCCACTCACAAGCATGACTGTGGCAGGGTGACGGGGTAAAAGTCAGGGTGCAAGGGGACCCCATGTCATGGCCACAGAAACAGTAGTTTCCCCAGAGAGGCAGAAGCCGACTTAGAGATGGCACTGGGATCCCTCGTAGAACAGGGGGTGTTGAGGCCGATAGCCACCCACATAAACTCACCACGTTGGCCGGTTAAGAAGCCTGACCAGTCGTGAAGAGCCACCATGGACTAGCCGGTGCTCAATAAAAATATCCCAGCCTGCGCGGCCAGTCGCGGCTGTTGCTGACCTCATAGGGAGCATTCCAGTGACCGCAACCATGTTCACGGTGCTGGATATCTCCAATGGGTTCTGGTCGGTTCCCCTCAAACAGGAAGACCAGTAAAAATTTGCCTTTACATTTAAAGGGCAACAGTACACCTGGACATGCCTTCCCCAGGGGTTTCACAACAGCCCCTCCATATTTCACCAGTGTATGGCCGGCGCACTCAAAGGCTTCAGCCGACCCAACCAGCTAATCCAGCATGTGGACAACTTGCTTTTGTTCTCCGCGGAGGGGGAAGAGCATGGGCCACTGCTGGACTAGCTGTTGTGGCTGTTGCGGGAGACAGGGTTTAAAGTGAACCCAAAGAAAGCCCAGATCGGTCGGGAGGAAGTCAAATTCCTTGGGCTGACTGTGAGGGCTGGTGAGCGAGCAATAGATGAGGCAAAAAGAAAGGCAGTACAGGAGTTACCAGCCCCCAAGGATGTAATGGGTAAGATCCTTCCTGGGACTCAGGGTACTGCAGCGACTTTATAGAGGGTAACGCAGCCATGGCAGCCTCTCTGCTTCGGCTCCTCCGCAAGGGAGTCGGGTGGGAGTGGGACCAGAACTGCCAGGAAGCATTCACCCGCCTCAAGGAGAATTTACAGATGGCACCCACGTTGGGAGCTATTAACAGTAGTGAGGAATTCCTTTAGGAGGTAGCAGCCAGCAGGGATAGCTTGTGTGTGGTGTCGTTCCAGGAACGGCATGGCAAGCTATGACCCGTGGTCTATTCCTCAAGGGTTCTCACTGAGTTAGAAAGAGGATACTCCAACTACGAGAGGCATCTCCTAGCCACGCACTGGGCTGTAAAGTGCTCCCAGCTCTTTACGGGATCATCCCTGATAACTTTACTAACTCACCACACCCCCACTCAGATGTTGTTAGACAGGAGGATAAAGGACGGAACAGTGAGCAGTGCCCGTATTGCTCGCTGGACTTTATTGCTTTCACAAATGAATCTGAGAGTGCAGGGGTTGACGGAGTCAAAGCTGGCTATGAATTTAATCTACCCAGGGACTGCCCATGCGTGTACTGTAGAAGGGGTGTGGGATTCCAGGCCGGGATACACCCGACAAGCCGGGACATCTACGTAGATGGATCCAGTTCGATGGTGTCTCACCGGGTGTGGGATTTATGACCCCACAGCTATGGTAGTGAAGGCCATTAAACTCCCCAGCACCCTGAGCGCTCAGCACGCCGAACTGTCGGCGGTGGCGTACGTGATTACCCACCCTGACGAATTCTCCACCCCCGATACCATCTGCTCGGATTCCATGTTCACCTATAATTCATGCACGGAGTACTTGGCTATTTGGGCCAGGCGCGGTTTCAAGTCCACAGATGGGAAGCGCCTAGCGACAGCACCGTTGCTAGGGAGAATTCTAAAAGTCGCGGGGAGATTACTACATATACAAGGTTAAAGCCCATTCAAAGACAGAGCCCAAGTGGGAGGGCAACCAAAAGGCAGACGAGCTGGCCAAACAGGGCCAGGGAAGGAGTATTCTGGGATCCGTACAGAGCAGGTCCGGTAGCAGCAATCCAGGACAAGGGAGGCACACGGGGTAGCTTTGTCCCGGACTTAACACAA
The DNA here is from genome assembly GCF_052327205.1 of Somniosus microcephalus. Taxonomy (NCBI): domain Eukaryota; kingdom Metazoa; phylum Chordata; class Chondrichthyes; order Squaliformes; family Somniosidae; genus Somniosus; species Somniosus microcephalus. The sequence continues at coordinate 94,805,428 of NC_140996.1, read as the reverse complement.
GTCCAAGCGCAGGATCCCGTACTTAAGGCCGTCCTTGTGAAAAGGGAGAACGTGAACCACTAGAGGGTCTGTTCGGGGCAGCGGACATCAAGGTTAAGGAGGGGATGCTTTTCAAAGGGGATCGTTGGATAGTTCCAGCACAGCACCGGGAGGAGTTCCTCCAGTTGGCCCACGGGGGCCCGGGGGCGGGACACCCAGGGCCGAAAACTACCTGGCAAAGGATAGGTGAGGCGGGGTGGTGGCCCCATCTCAGGGAGGAAGTCAAAGAATTCTGTGCGAATTGTTTGGTGTGTGCGGCTAACAACCCTGATCCCCAGCGCAGGAAAGCCCCCATAGGACACACCAGAAGGGTAGCGGGACCGTGGTGGTCCCTGCAGGTCGACTTCATCGGACCACTACCCACCACTAAAGCAGGTAGCAAGTACTGCTTAGTCCTGGTGGACATAGTCTCGAAGTGGGTGGAGGCCTTCCCATGCCGAGCAGCCACGGCACTAGCAACAGCTAGGCTCTTAGTGAGGGAATTATTCTCCTGATGGGGACTGCCACAGTTCGTGGAGTCCGACCAAGGGAGCCATTTCACGGGGCAGGTGATGCAGGCCACCTTAGAACTTTTGGGGATACAAGGGACGTGGCAAGTGGCTCACAACCTCGAGTCACTGGGGATTGTGGAGCGCATGAACTGGACACTGAAAGAAAGACTGAGGAAGGAGATAAGCCCGTTCCCAGAGATGGGACAAGGTCTTGCCTCTAGTCTTAATGGGTGTCCGGGCCAGCTTCTCCAGAAGCACAGGGTACTCCCCACATGAGCTCATGACCGGGAGGATTATGCGCACCCCAACACACGTGTTGGCGCCGGTTCTCACAGAAGCTCAGGTCAGGGAGGTAAACCGGGACAGATTTGTCCTGAATCTGTTTGACACTTTAAAACAGATTCACTGGCAGGCAGCCAGTAACCTGGGGAGCCAGCACCGAAAAAATCGGTTGTTGCTAGAGCCCTAGAGAACCCATGAGTGGAAGGTGGGAGACCAGGTAATAGTCAGGAGCTATGCCCGCGTAGGGGCGTTTGAGCCACTGTACATGGGGCCTTATAACATTGTAGATAAGGCTCCCGAAATGCACAAAATGGTATCACATCAACCAGTGTAAGTTGTTTAACCCCGAGGAGGGGAAAACAAAGGCAAGGAGAAACCAGGGCATGATAATGAACCTGGTGGATGCGGGTCTTCCTCCCATGGTGTGGGACGATGATGATGACCCGGAGGATGGGGCAGTAAGGAGACGCAGTTGGATGCCACAGCCTAAGGTACCGTGGATGCCTCCTTACTCACCTACCACGAGCTGCAAGAGGCCCAGGCTGGAGAGGTTTTAACCGAGGGCACTCGATAATGCGGAACGAACTATAAATATATGTAAATAACGAAAGCCAGACCTGTGGAGGAAAAACCTCTCACAGAGCGGTATTGCTTTGTCTATTTGTCTTAATATAGAAATCAGAAGAAACCAGAGAAGTAAGATGGAGACAACCCTGAGACTGAGCGTGCTCATAATTCTGGTCGGAACGGGACACATAGAGAAAGGAGACACCGAGGTGTCCTTCCTCTATGGCTGCACAGGAGGAAACGGACCCACTGTGACACAGGGTGGTAGGACAGGGGATACGGACAGGATGGCTGCTTACTTCCACAAGGGAAGGTGACCAGGGTGGTTGGGGTCGAATTCGACTAGATACTCCAACCACACCGGTTTCACATTTGGCGAAGCATCCATACTGTGTCTCAAGCTGCAGATCACAGCCACACGGGTTAGGGCGGGGAAACGCGTTTGTTTAAAATGTGAGGGACACATTCCCTTGGGACGGTGGTGGTGGTTGAGAAAGTTGGACCAGGCCAAAGGTAACAGATCCGTGGACTGGGAGAGTGGAAGTGTGCTGGAACAAGTGGTGGAAGGAGGAGCAGGGCATTTACGTGTGTGTGTGTGGGGGTCGGAACGGATCTGCCCGACGGGTGTGTTGATTGCCTTATCGCGGCAATGGCAGGACTCCGGGACCGAGATCGGATGGGATTGGAGTTTGGACTACTGCGTGATCCCAGACCCTCCCAACATAGTAAATGCCACAGAACTCATTGCACTGGAGAGGAAGCCCCTGCCCACAGGTACAGGGAAGAGATTAGGTGTCCCGCCACCACACCGGGACCGAGAAACGGGTTAGTGTTGGTCCCGACTGGAAAGATCTTGTATCATGATATACATTATGATGTAGCGTCGGTCATTTTGAATTTAACCCGGAACAGGGAAGCGGGGGAAGAAATAAAAGAACTGGAGGCGCACGCTCAGACTATCAATAGTTTGATCAGGGAGGGTCGAAACGAGTCAGCACAGGCAGCTAGAAATGATGCGTGTGTGTTGTATGGTGCGTGATTGCTGAAGGAAGGGCGCAGTAATTTGGAGGACCTGCAGCAAGGTCGCGTCCCTTCCTGGGTTAGCAACCGGCACCTCACCGCGCGGAGCCCGTATGATAATCTGATGAGCCCGTGTCAACTCCGGCTGGCCTGAGAGGCCTACCTGGTTCCAGTTGATTGTGGCCAGTCCAACCACACAGTAATGGGGATTGTACTCCAGATGCCAGTAATGGGCAGGTCACAACAGCCAGCGCCAGTATACCAGGTAGAAAACATTGGCGTCCTGAGGAACGGGGTGCACGTGCGGCATAATGGGGCCCCACCGTTCATAATAAAGTGGGAGCACGCCATGACTGGCACTGACCTCAAGGGGTGCCAGAGCAGGGGCGCGTTGTGTCCCCAGCACCTGAACACGTTCGATAGACCAGTGTGTGGGTTTGAATCGGAAAGTGCAAAGCCCATCAAATGTACCATGGAGGTGATGGCCCAGGGACACGTTCCACCCCAGATAGCATACGCGAGCAACGGGACGTACTGCATCACGACGAGTGTGGACCAGTATCGGATATACCATGACACTTGGTGCCCTGTCGCAGACAAAACTTTCTGCTTCAAATGTCACACAGAGGTTCAGGTGTTGCAAGAGCGCATCATCCCCATTTCAGATTTCACCACGGTACACCTCACGGTGAACGACACGGTACAGGACCTGCAGCAATACGTAACACGGTTCGGGTATGAAATTCCACCTCTGCCCAAAAACCTCTCAAAACTAATAAAGGAAGTTGAACTCTCTCAAAAACATTCTACACCCTCGAACAACGGAACAGGGAAGCGGGGGAAGAAATAAAAGAACTGGCTTCGCCGCCGTGGTGGGACTTTGGTTTGAATGTCGAGATCCCTCCATGGATCCAAATAGTTCCACACACAATAGTAGCAGTACAACTAATCATGGTGTTGTATCTGTTAAAGTTATCCTGTAAAGAGAAGGAAAGCACTCCGAAATCGTTGGGAGGCCCCAATAAAAGGGTAACCAGGAGTTGTAATGCCTGTAAATATGGCAAATTGAATTGCTATAAGAAACGGGACCCCAGTTGTAATTGATAAGTAATGTACAGTTTGGTTGAGACCCACAATGCGCCTCCCGCAGCAGAAGACAACAAAATCCGTGATATTTCTGCTTTTGGTAACGAAATATCAAAGGGAGGAATGTAGCACCAGCTCAGTCTCTCTCTCTCTCTCTCTCCCTAAACTCAGTCTCTCTCTCTCTCTCTCTCTGAGCTCAGTCTCTCTCTTCCTCTCCGAGCTCAGTCTCCCTCTCTGCCTGAGCTCACTCTCTCTCTCTCCGAGCTCACTCTCACTCTTTCTCTCTCTCCGAGCTCAGTCGCTCTCTCTATCTCTCTCTCGGAGTTCAGTCTCTCTCTCTTTCTCTCTCCCTGAGCTCAGTCTCTCTCTCTCTCTGAGCTCAGTCTCACTCTTTCTCTCTGAGCTCACTCTCACTCTCTGAGCTCACTCTCTCTCTCTGAGCTCACTCTCTCGTTCCCTGTCTCTCTCTCTCCCTGAGCTCAGTCTCTCTCTCTCTCTCTAAGCTCAGTCTCTCTCTCTCTCTAAGCTCAGTCACTCTCTCTCTCTCTCCCTAAACCCAGTCTCTCTCTCTCTCTCTCTCTGAGCTCAGTCTCTCTCTTCCTCTCCGAGCTCAGTCTCTCTCTCTGAGCTCACTCTCTCTCTCTCCGAGCTCACTCTCACTCTTTCTCTCTCTCCGAGCTCAGTCGCTCTCTCTATCTCTCTCTCGGTGTTCAGTCTCTCTCTCTTTCTCTCTCCCTGAGCTCAGTCTCTCTCTCTCTCTCTGAGCTCAGTCTCACTCTTTCTCTCTGAGCTCACTCTCACGGTCTGAGCTCACTCTCTCTCTCTGAGCTCACTCTCTCTTTCCCTGTCTCTCTCTCTCCCTGAGCTCAATCTCTCTCTCTCTCTCTCTCTGAGCTCAGTCTCTCTCTCTCTCCGAGGGCAGTCTCATTCTCTCGCCGAGCTCACTCTCACTCTCTCTCTCTCCGAGCTCAGTCTCTCTCTTGAAAGGATTCGCAAATTTCATGTCTCCCCCCCGAAGATTTACTTTTGGCTTATTGAAGAAACCCTGGCTGGACTGAGTTTAAAATCCAGGGCTCCAGGGCTCAACAAGATGGCTGCAGTCAACCTCATGGCCAAGGCCTGTAAGTTTCAGTTTGGGCTGACTGTGAGAAGGAACTTTCTAGAAATTCGAATGCAGGCAGACCTTCTGCATTTATGCACGAGGAGCAAACCCTGTGGCATTCATTAGAGGACATCAACGCTGTTGGCAAACGATCAACGGGGCATTGAAACTGGAATGGCCCCATCACGAAACCAGCTGGACAAAGGGGAACACTTATGAGACGTTTAAAATCGATTAACCTGCCATCCAGGTCGATGGGCCCAGATCGGTTTCCTTTGTATAAGCTTCAACACGTCCAGGTCAGACAAAGAAATAAGCTGATCTGGCGGGAGATAAGGGCTACCAGGAAGGGTATAACTAGTCCCCCGGGAAGCCATCTCTCTCTCTCTCTCCCACCTCGACTCCAGTGCCCTGCCTTACCATCAAGAGGATCATCGACGAAGAGCCCGTCCAGGGAAACAGGATACCCGCAGTTACATTTAAATCACTAGGGTATCTCTGCTTTGGGGCGGTGAAAACCATAAAGACTTTGGCAGGCAACGGGGCACGGAGCAGGCGTTTCAACATCCTAGCCTGGTGAGCATCAATTTTCTGGCCCATCACAAGATAACCTAGATAGGTGTAAAGGGGCGGAGTTAAGGGGATTGCTAAAATTGTCGTTTTAGTCATTTTCCCTCGACGTCTCCGTTTCTCCTTCCCCGCTAAGTGTAATTGTGTTGCATCCATAGTGATTTTCTCTGTATAGTAATTGTTTCTCTATTTTAATAAACATTGGTTTTCTTTGCACCAAACCACTGGTCTCGTTTGTCTATATCGCTACTCGTAAATAAGTCCGGTGCTCAGAACTAAAAAGGGGGAAGCGATTCGAACTGCACGGGGCTGGAGCAGCTCAGACACGACTGACTGGCCAGACACAAACCCGAAACCAAAACCCCCTACAGAAATGGCGAGCCAGGTAGGAGCATCGGCGACAGTATGCGATATGACAGACAGTGGTGCGGAGGGAGAAACCGCAATGGAAGAGAGGTTGTCCACTTATGTGTGCAGAAAGGTCAATATCGCCAAGAAATGGGTGGGCGCTATGTTAAAGGCCGAGCGTTCCATAGACGCCGCCGCCCAGTGGACGGCGAGTAAACAGCAAAAGAGGGCAATTGAAAAGGCAGTCTGGTTAATGTGTTATAAGAAACAAGTCCTAGTGCTGGACAGTGTTGTAGCAGCGTAGGCTGCCAAGCTCAAAAATTGGCCCTAGAAATGCAGGATAAGGTTTTAGCGGAAGAGAAGGTGCTAGTGGCACTTCAGGCGTTAAGTCAGGAAAAAGCGCAGATGGCCAAGGAACACCAGGCAAAGGTAGAGCACCTGGAGGCCCAGGTCATCGAAGTGCAACGGGAACACCAGGCAAAGGTAGAGCGCCTGGAGGCCCGGGCCATCGAGGTGCAACAGGAACATCAGGCAAGGGTAGAGCGCCTGGAATACCAGACTGCTGAAAGTAAAGCCAGCGCTAGGCACAAGATGGAGCACTTGGAATACCAGGTTAGAGAGGCAAGGGGCAGCGAGATAAGGCTGCAGGACATGATTTGCGACCACCCAAAAATTAAAAGAGCAGGAGGAGAAAGTAAGGGAGGTAAAGGCAGCATACAAGCTAGCCTGTGACCGGGGGTTTGAGGAGGCAGATCACGGGCCCTGTAGGGAGGAGATAGAAAGCTTGGGCATGGCCTTATCGAGGGCGAAGGGCATGGTATGCCTCATCAGCCCAAAGGTAGGCCAGTCGGACTTTACCGGCAACCCAAACAGAACCGTCCCACAGGCAGCACCCAGAACAAAGTTGGCTAGGGAATCAGAGGTCCCACAGCTGCCACCCATAGCTCCGAGTTTTCAGGAGTGCTGGCAGCAAAGGGGGGTGGAGGATGAAGTGGTAGGGGAAGCACAGCAGGCCCCGCTAGATAGGCCGGCACCAGGACCGGTGTACCCCCTCCGACAACGGAGGTACGGCCCGCCCGTTGATGACGAGGACCCAGGGGCCATCCAAAATCAGTTTGTGGTGCCGCATGGCACCCAACAGTTCAGGGCCATGGTTAGTCACATCCCCAAGCTCACCGAAAAGGGAGACCCCTTTCTGCATTTCAGGGACATAGAACAGGCAGCGTGCGTTAATGACTGCGATGACGCAGAGCAAGCTAAGATGCTGCTGTTTTCTCTGGGGAGTGATCTCCTCCAGACACTATCTGATGAATGTAAGAAGGGGCAGAAAGATTATGAGGATTTGAGGAATGAGATATTGGAGGCCATGGGACTCAATGGCGGTAGTCCGTTCGCCCGGGTGGAAAAAATGGTACAGCTCCCAGGGGAGCCCCTGCAGGCATTCGCAGACAGGCTGTGGCCAGTCTACCAGAGCGCATGCCCGGGAATGCCAGCGCGGACATTACTGAACCAAGTCCAATTGACCCACTGGCTCCGTTGTCTAATGACAAACTGCCTGCCCCAAATCCGAGCCCAGGCTGCGGCCTGGTTTGACCCCAGTAGCCCCCAGACCACCGAGGAAACGGTGATCTGCCAGCTCACAATAGCATAAAAAAATATAAGGGGTATCGAGACGCCCCAACCTAAGGGGAAAGTCCATGAGGTTAAACCTGGGGGCCAGAATAAGAAAGAGTGGCACCAGGAGGGGAACCGTCCCTCCCAGACTAAGTTAAACTGTTACAGGTGCGGGAAGGACGGCCACTGGCGCAAGGATTGTAAGAATCCCTGGAAGGAGAATAAGGGGAAGAATTCATCAGCCCCAGCCCAAAAGGCAGAGCCAGGTATCCCTCCCGCTGCGATCGAGCCACTCTTGGAGTCGATACGATCTCTCCTCCTGACTAGCCAGGGGAAAATAGCAGCCACCACCGGTGTGGTGGTTCCCTCGGCCCCCTTTGACGCCCCACAATGACTGGAGCCCGTGCAGCCTGTCCAGTTGTGTGATCTCCGGTATGACGAATGGAAGAGACTGCTCGTGCAGATGGAGGTAGAGAAGGTTAAAGGGATTTATCTGCTGGATACGGGAGCATCGTGCACCGTGATCCACGCAGCTAACCCCACCACCTCACCTCTGTCTAGCGGGGTTCCATACGTCCTATCGGGATTCACAGGCAAGGAACATGCGGGAGCGTTCTCCAAACCGCTCTCAATCCGGGTCGGCACGCTCCAGACCAAGTGGACGTGCATCCTGGCGAAGTGGGAGGCGGAGGGAGGAAAGGGGATCCTATGGGCCGACTTCATCGTGGGCCACGGGATCCTTGTGGATCTCCGCAATCATTGCCTTTGGGGAGCCAACACGGGTAAAGAGGGAGGTGTAGCAGTCATCCCGAGCAAGGAAGGGAAGGGGACCCTGTGTACTGTGAAGCCGAAAGGAGGTTACAACCTCGGGCTCATGGTCAACGGTGTCCCGGGGGAATTTTGGGCATTCGTGCAGGCTAACCTAGCTGCGTTTGCCACGCACCAACACGACTGCGGGAGGGTCACCGGGTTTGAGGTCAGAGTAGACGGGGACCCCATGGCCCAGCCCCAGAAGCAATATAACTTCCCCAGAGAAGCAGAGCCCGACATGGAGGCAGCCATATCCTCTTTAGTACAGCAGGGAGTGTTGAGGCCCATAGCCACCCATGTTAACTCTCCGCTTTGGCCGGTTAGAAAACCGGACAATTCATGGAGAGCCACGGTGGACTATCGGGTGCTCAACAGCAATATCCCCGCATGCGCCCCCACAGTGGCAGCAGTGGCCGACCTCATCGGGAATATTCCAGCATACGCGACCACGTTCACGGTGCTGGATATTTCAAATGGGTTTTGGTCCATCCCCTTGAGGAGGGAGGACCAGTATAAGTTTGCTTTCACTTTTAAGGGGTAACAGTATACTTGGAACTGCTTGCCACAAGGCTTCCATAACAGCCCCAGCATCTTCCACCAGTGTATGGCGGATAGCTTAAAGGAATTTAGTAAGCCCACCCAGTTGCTGCAGTATGTGGACGATCTGCTCTTGTTTACCAACTCAGTCGGGGAGCATGGCCCGCTACTCGCCGAACTGCTGGAGCTGCTACAGAGTAAGGGTTTCAAAGTCCACCCAAAAAAGGCGCAGATCGGCCAGCGGGAAGTTAAATTCCTGGGCCTAACCATCCGCGCAGGGGAGAGAGCCATAGACAAGACTAGGAGGGAAGCGGTCCAAGAGTTGCCGGTCCCCAACACAGTGAGAAGTGTGAGGTCATTCCTAGGGTTAACGGGGTACTGCAGAGACTTCATTGAAGACTATGCAGCCACAGCAGCCCCTTTGCTCCGACTCCTACACAAAGGAGTGGAGTGGTCTTGGGATGAGGGTTGCCAGGCAGCATTTGTCAAGCTCAAGGGAGACTTGAAGACCGCACCAGCCCTAGGAGCCGTAGATGGGGGGAAAGAGTTCTTGGAGGTAGCGGCCAGTGGGGATAGTCTCAGCGCTGTGCTGCTCCAAGAGCAGCACGGTAGGCTAAGGCCCGTGGTCTACTCCTCCAGAGTACTCACTGATGTGGAGAGGAGCTACTCAATTTGCGAACGGCACCTTTTGGCCACGTATTGGGCTGTGAAAAGATCCTTGATCTTCACAGGCACCTCTCCCATCACCCTCCTCACACACCACACACCCACCCAGATGCTTCTGGACGGGAGGATTAAAGATGGGACAGTCAGCAGTGCACGCATTGCGCGCTGGACCCTCCTCTCGCAAATGGATCTGAAGGTGAGGGGCCTTTGCGAGCCAAAGCTCGCAGCCAATATGGTATATCCTGGAACAGCCCATCGGTGTTCCATAGAAGGGGTATGGGAGGTGAACGTAGTTTTACGGGCTGGGATACATCCCTCAGGCCGCGAAATCTATGTAGACGGTTCCAGCATGGTACCTGCTGGTGAACGACTCACGGGTTGTGGAGTTTATGACCCAACGGCAAACATTGCCCTGGCGATCAAGCTCCCCAGCACCATGAGCGTCCAACAGTCTGAACTGTCTGCGGTGGTGTACGTGGTTACCCACCCCGAAATCTTCCCCACCCCATACACGATTTGCTCGGACAGCATGTTCACTTGCAACTCGTGTACGGAATATCTGGGCATCTGGTCCCGTCGCGGGTATACCTCCGCCGACGGGAGGCCCTTAACAGTAAAGCCCCTGCTGGAGAAAATCCTGGCAGCTGTGGGGAAGGCGAGGTCTTCATCCACAAAGTGAAGGCCCATTCCTCCACAGAACCCCGCAGCCAGGGTAACCAGCAAGCCGACATGCTGGCCAAGGAGGGTGCACACGCAGGCATTTTCTGGGACCCGTATGAGTCCGGGCACATGGCGGCAGTTAGAGGCAGGGATGGGACGCAAGGGAGCTTAGGAGTAGTGTTAGCCCCGGACCTTAAAACGGTCCAAGCCCAGGACCCTGTCCTGAAAGTCGTCATTAGCGCAGTAATGGAGGGCAGGAAGGTAGAAGGCCCTTACGGCGCAGCGGCCCTCTCCATAAGGGAAGGCATGCTGTCCAAAGAAGAACAGTGGGTAGTACCCCAGCAACAACGGAGGGAGTTGCTTCAACTGGCCCATGAGGGTCCGGGAGCGGGACACCCCGGGCTTGAGACCACCTGACAATGGGTGGAACAGGCGGGATGGTGGCCAGGACTCCGGGAAGACGTCCGCGAGTTCTGTGCTAGCTCTCTTGTGTGCGCTGCAAATAACCCCAACCCCCACAGAAGGAAGGTGCCCATGGGACACGTTAGGAGGGTAGAGGGACCATGGCAGTCAATCCAGATCGACTACATCGGGCCCCTGCCCACCGCCCAGGGAGGCTACAAATACTGCCTCATCCTGGTAGACGTGTTTTCCAAGTGGGTGGAAGCCTTCCCCTGCAAAACAGCCACAGCATTAGGGACTGCAAGGATCTTGGTGCGAGAAGTGTTCTCGTGGTGGGGACTACCCCAGTTTGTGGAGTCCGACCAGGGAAGCCACTTCACCGGCCAAGTCATGCAGAACACCCTTATGCTGCTCGGCATCAAGGGGAAGTGGCACGTAGCTCACAATCCACAGTCCTCAGGGATTGTGGAGCGCATCAACCGCACCGTTAAAGAAAAGCTGAGGAAGGAGACAGTGGGCTCGCCCCAAAAATGGGCGGAGGTCCTGCCTCTAGTCCTCATGGGGATCCGGGCCAGCCAGTCCAAGGGTACAGGGTATTCCCCGCACGAACTCATGACCGGTAGGGTTATGAGGACCCCCACTCATGTCCTAGCCCCAGTTCTTACTGAAGGGTAGCTTCGGGAGATAAATCGGGATAAATTCGCCCGAACACTCCTCGAGCGCCTGAAACAGATTTATGAACAGGCAGCAAGTAGCATGGGGAAGCAGCATCAGAATAACCGGCTGCTGCTCGAGCCTAGCAAGAGTCACCAGTGGGAGATAGGGGACCAAGTGATGGTTAGGAACTACGCCCGAGTGGGGAGTTTAGAGCCACTGTACATGGGACCCTATAACATAGTCGATAAAGCCAGCCCCATGGTTTACGCAGTAAAAATGCCCCAGTGCACAAAATGGTTCCATGTGAATCAATGTAAGTTGTTTAAGCCGGAGGCAGGGAAACAAGCAGCTGGGATTCAACCCGAGGTTAGAAATCCTCAGCCCGCAGCGGGTACACACACACAGGCTGCACACGCAGGCGCAGTCGCGTGCATCAAGGGAGAAGTTCCCCAGCACTTTGTCCAGACCACTCCCCCTCTCTTATGGGATTCCGAGGAGGAGAAGCCCGAACCAGGTTTTGAACCTGGAGGGGAAGACCCTCAGCCGCCGGCAGCCGGTGGCGAGGTATTGCCCATCCCCAGTTCAGGTTTGGGAGGGGAGGGACCCGAGGGAGAAGGCCCCCAGCCAGCGAGGACTGTGACCCGAGCCAAGGGTCCGCTCGCCAGGGTAGCTCCACCGGTAGCACTCCCTAGGAGGTCTCCTCGGCCACCCCAGCCCAGAAAAGTGTGGTCACCGGCTCTTCAGTTAAAAAAGGCGGTCTCCCATGTCAGGGAGAAGCCGAAAGACAGAGGTCCCCACCCAGCAGCCATAAGCTGCGAGGGACCAGAAGTGGAGATCAGTGCAGCCACGCCGCAGGGAGCAGCCTGCAGCAGCCCAAACAGGGATTAGTCTGGCCGCCCGGAGACGGGTGGCGGATGTATATAGTTTAGGTAGTATAATTTTAAGTAATGTGTAGAAGGTTAAGTTAGGGTGTTTTAATTTAATTCTATGTAAGGAACCGGTAGTCTATAAGTTTTAAGTATGGAACCGTTCCAGAGTGCTGTCTACGTGAGCCAAGGTCGCGGGACCCGATCACACTTCCCCTGAGCCAGGGAGCCTCCAGGGAACCTGGCTAGATGCTTTTATATCTTTTTCAGAATTTCGAAATGTGCAGAGGCATAATCCTGCTCGCCCTGTTCGGGCTGAGCCTCGCGAGAAGGGGCGATGTCGAGGACCATCATATCTTTGGATGCTCGGGGAAGAGAGCGCCCCTAGCACACGATGGAAGTGGTCTACGGGAGGTGGATGAAATCACCTTGTATGTCCACGAGGGGAGCTAGCCAGGATGGCTGGGATCCAATTCAACCCAGTATTCTAGTGAGACCGGCTTCACGTATGGGGAGGCCTCCCTCCAGTGCCTGAGGATACGAATCGTCACCCCAAGGATTAGCGTCACCGTGGGCAGAAGAATATGTTTGACGTGTAAAGGGAACGTTCCCCTGGATAGGTGGTGGTGGCTCAGAAAGTTAAGCAAAGACATGGGGAACCCTAGGGTAGAGTGGGAAAGGTTAGGGAATGACACTCACAGGACCATTACAGGGACCCAGGGAGGGTTAAGTGTGTGCTGGGATAAATGGTGGGACCGGATCAGGGGATCTATGTCTGTATGTGGGGATCAGAGAAAGTCTGCCCCACAGGCGTTTCCATCATTTTCCGCAGCCAGTGGCAAAATAACGGGAGGGGGATGGACTGGGAGTCCCACCTGGACGCATGCGCGATCCCGTACTCCCCAATCTCGGTTAATGCCACTGAACTAGTGACCCGCCCCCGGCAGCCCCTGCCCACGACCCCGACGTCATGGACAGTAGCAGAGGGATGCCCCGCCACCACCAAGGGACCAGGGAACGGCTTGGTGCTAGTACCCACAGACCAGGTGCTGTACCAAGGGGTGCATTACGCGGTGGCCTCGGTGATTTTAAACCTCACTGAGGTACACTTACCTGCGTGGTGCCCCGCAGTGACTGCTAAATTGTATCAAGCCCTGTTAACAGACATGTTTCGAAAATTCCGTGAATTTGACTTTTCGGAGGTCAATAAGACCGCATTGTATACTCACCACGAGGTTTGGGACGGGGTTGGGAGGCAAAGAAGGGGTGTTTTTAATGACGTTTTAACTGGTTTTAACACGGGGTCCTCGGTCATCAACAGTTTAGATGACATCGAACTGCAGACCCAGATTAATGGTCTAAAAACACAATTAAAAGGCATTTTAACTGATGAGAATAAGGTGGTAGGTTCTGAGTTGCATGAAGACCAGGCCATGACTCTCCATTTGAAGGAGATCATCGCGGAGCTGGAAAAACATGCAAAGACGGTAAATGCTCTCATCAGGGAGGACAGAAACACTTCTGACCAGGCTGCGCAAAACAAGGTGCGCGTGCTGTATGGGGCATGGTTGCTGGGCGAGGGCCACAGCAATCTGGAGGATTTAAAGCAAGGTTTAGTCCCCTCCTGGATCAGCAACAAACACCTCGCAGCCCTCCACCCTTTTCAGAACGCATTGAGCCCGTGCCAGCTCCGGTTAGCTTCTGAGGCCTACCCAGTCCCAGTGGACAGTGGGGGGTCCAACCACACCGTCATGGGGATAATTGTAAGAATGCCAGTCATGGGCGGGGCGGCCCAACCCGCACCAGTATACAGGGTGGAGAACATTGGAATCATTCAAGGGGGTACACACATTCGTTTTGCAGCGGTCCCACCCTATGTCATAAAGTGGGAGCACGCTATGACGGGTACTGACCTCTCGGGGTGCCGTAGCCGGGGAGCACACATCATCCTGTGTCCCCAGCACTTGACTGCCTATTCAAAACCACAATGCGGGTTCAGAGCTGCCGACGCGAAACCTATAAATTGTACCATGGAAGCCATGGCACAAGGCCATGTTCCCCCACAGGTAGCATATATAGGTGGGACATATTGCGTCACCACAGGAGCATCTCACTACCAGCATGGACAGCACAGCTGGTGCGAGGTGAGTGACAGCAGCTTCTGCTTCAAACCCGAGGCAGAAGTTCAAGTGGCACAGATACGAATTGTCCCCATTCCTGAACCATCCACTGTTCACCTCACTGTGGAGGAGAATTTTACCCACCTCCAGAAATATGTCGCCCACTTCGGTTACCCGATTCCCCTTTCCCAGAGCACCGTACCAAATTATTAAAAGCCGTTCTAGTATCACAAAAGCACTTCTACACTTTGGAACAGAAGAATGTACAGATAGGGGCCGACATTTTAGATATTACGACCCCGCCCTGGTGGGACGTCTTTGAGAGTATAGAGGTCCCCTCCTGGATTCAAATGGCGTCCCACATCTTAGTAGTCTGTCAGCTAGGGATCGTCCGCTACCTGGTTTGTGTCCAGTGTAGGAGAAAGGGTCCCGAGGTAGAATTTAAAGCAAAAGGGTTGTGGAAGGACCAGTATGCCCGGGTGGAACAAGAAACACCCGTGTGAGCTTTGTGTCATATCACTGCCGAGTGATGGCAGATCCGTTTGTTACTTTTAATAAAGCTCGTTCCTTCCGTTCGTTATTTTTTAATAAATATGGTTTTGGCCTGATGTTGATTTTTATTAAAGGTTGTATGTTGTAATAAAGTTTTATGATGTCCCAAGTAGTGCAGGCGTGTTGGACCCAAGTAGTGCAGGCGTGTTGGATCCCCTCCGTGCTTGGACTATTGTAACGGATAGTAATTGTTTCTATCGATAGATTCCTGTCGTGCACTGCGGTTTTTCTCTAAGTAAGGGGAATGTATGTGTCGAGGGATGGTGGATAGATAAATACAGGGAAGGTTGTTTGTGGGGGGGTCAGAAATTTGCTCACCTTGATTGGACACTTCAAGCAAGTTTCAGTTTCCTAGGGAGGCCTGAAAGGATTTGCAAATTTCATGTCTCCCCCCGAAGATTTACTTCTGGCTTATTGGAGAAACCCTGGCTGGACTGAGTTTAAAATCCAGGGCTCCAGGGCTCAACAAGATGGCTGCGGTCAACCTCATGGCCAAGGCTTGTAAGTTTCAGTTTGGGCTGACTGTGAGAAGGAACTTTCCAGAAATTCGAATGCAGGCAGACCTTCTGCATTTATGCATGAGGGGCAAACCCTGTGACATTCAGGCCCCTGATTAAAACCCATCAAGGTCGTTTGCACAGACAATCAATATGTAATAGCTGCATTCAGACCTTCGTTAGAGGACATCAACGCTGTTGGCAAACGATCAACGGGGCATTCAAACTGGAATGGCCCCATCACGAAACCAGCTGGACAAAGGGGAACACTTATGAGACGTTTAAAACCGATTAACCGGCCATCCAGGTCGCTGGGCCCAGATCGGTTTCCTTTGTATAAGCTTCAACACGTCCAGGTCAGACAAAGAAATAAGCTGATCTGGCGGGAGGTAAGGGCTACCAGGAAGGGTATAACTAGTCCCTCGGGAAGCCATCTCTCTCTCTCTGTCCCGCCTCGACTCCGGTGCCCTGCCTTACCATCAAGAGGATCATCGACGAAGAGCCCGTCCAGGGAAACAGGATACCCGCAGTTACATTTAAATCACTAGGGTATCTCTGCTTTGGGGCAGTGAAAACCATAAAGACTTTGGCAGGCAACAGGGCACGGAGCAGGCGTTTCAACATCCTAGACTGGTGAGCATCAATTTTCTGGCCCATCACAAGATAACCTGGATAGGTGTAAAGGGTGAGATTGCTAAAATTGTCGTTTTAGTCATTTTCCCTCGATGTGTCCGTTTCTCCTTCCCCGCTAAGTGCAATTGTGTTGCATCCATAGTGATTTTCTCTATATAGTAATTGTTTCTCTATTTTAATAAACATTGGTTTTCTTTGCACCGAACCACTGGTCTCGTTTGTCTATATCGCTACTCGTAAATAAGTCCGGTGCTCAGAACTAAAAAGGGGGAAGTGATTCGAACCGCACGGGGCTGGAGCAGCTCAGACACGACTGACTGGCCAGACACAAACCCCAAACCAAAACCCCCTACACTCTCTCTCTGAGCTCAGTCTCTCTCTCCCTGAGCTCAGTCTCTCTCTCTGTCTCTGAGCTCAGTCTCTCTCTCTCCCTGAGCTCAATTTCTCTTTCTCTGTCTCTGTCTCTGTCTCTCTCTCTCCAAGCTCACTTGTTCTCTCTCTCTCTCCCTGAGCTCTGTCTCTCTCTGAGCTCAAACTCTGTCTCTCTCTCTCTCTCAGCTCAGTCTCTCTCTCCGAGCTCAGCCTCTCTCTCTCAGCTCAGTCTCTATCTCTCTCTCTCCATGACCTCAGTCTCTCTCTCCCTCCCTGAGCTCAGTCTCACTCTCTCTCTCCGAGCTCAGTCACTCTCTCTCTCTCTCCAAGCTCAGTCTCTCTCTCTCTCTGAGCTCAGTCTCTCTCTCCCTCTCTGAGCTCAGTCTCTCTCCCTCTGTCTCTCTCTGAGCTGATTCTCTCTCTCCAAGCTCAGTCACTCAATTCAATTCAATTCAATTCAAATTGCTTTATTGGCATGATAAGGTACACCTTATGTTGCCAAAGCATCGAGAAACATTTATGGTTGAACACATAAACGCAGATCTATTCATACATTGTATAAACAGATATATCCCTGAGTGTATAAATATACATTCGTATAATTTGTATATACTCTTTTCTTAGGTTTACTGGTTGTCCCTCTGTTTATGGCAAGCTGTAACATAGTGTGCCGCTAAGGTTACGCAGTTTCTCTGTTCCCCTAGTAGGTATGGGAGTTTTTGGTCGTCATTCAAATTTCTGAATTCAGGGCATATTTGTGTGAATTTTTGGTAGAAATGCTCCCTGATGCCGTGATATTTTCCACAAGCTGTGAGGAAGTGCATCTCTGTCTCCACCACTCCCTGACTGCAGTGAGAGCATATCCTGTCCTCTCTTGGCAGCCAGGTCTGTCTGTGTCTGCCTTTTTCGATGGCCAGGCTATGTTCACTAAGTCTGTGCCTTGTCAAGGTTTTTCTCAGTTTGCTATCCTTTACCATGGTCAGGTATTCAGCCATGTTGTATTGTCTGTTTAGGGCCAAGTAGCAATTGAGTTTGTTTTGGGTTTTTGTTGTTTCTGCCCAATGACAGGTATTTTTCCTTTTGCTTAGTGACAATTGTGTTGGGTCGAATTCTCTGTGCTACGATGTCACTGTCCTGGGGCTGGTTATTGTTAGTAGTGTTAGTGGTTGCTTCACTGAGTCCCAGGACTAGTTGACTGAGGGTATTCTTCTTTATGGTCCTCTCTTGGCATTTCAGGGCTTCGTAATGATAGCAGTGGGGGTTGCTCATTTTTAGGTGTTTCCAAAATTTGGTGGCTCTTTTTTGGATAGTAATTATTAATGGATATTGGCCTAGTTCTGCCCTGCATGCGTTGTTTATGGTTTTCCTTTGAGTCCGGAGGATACTTTTACAGAATTCTGCATGTAGGATCTCAATTGGGTGTTTGTCCCATTTTGCAAATTCTTGTTGTGTTAGCGGTCCCCACACCTCACTTCCATAGAGTGCAATTGGTTCAATTACTGATTTAAAAATTTTGAGCCAAATGCTAATTGGGATTTCTATTTGGATTGATCTTTTAATGGCATAGAAAGCCCTTCTAGCTTTCTCTTTCAGTTCATTCACAGCCAGATGAAAATTTCCCGTAGAGCTGATTTTTAAGCCCAAGTATGTGTAGTTAGTGGTTTGTTCAATTTTAGTTGTTCCTAGTGTGAAATTTATTCTGGGTCCCTGATGTCTGGATCTTTGCTGGAACACAAGGACTTTGGTTTTTTGGTGGTTTATTGTCAGGGCCCAGGTCTGACAGAATGACTCCAGCAGATCCAGGTTCTGCTGTAAACCCTCCTTAGTTGGTGACAGCAGAACCAGGTCATCTGCATAGAGGAGGAATTTAACCTTGGATTCATATAGGGTGAGGCCGGGTGCTGTAGATTGTTCAAGTAGTTTTGCCAATTCATTTATGTAAATATTAAAGAGTGTCGGTGAGATGGGCGAGCCCTGCATCACACCACGCCCCTGTGGGAAGTATTTTGTTTGTTTGTCTCCAATTTTAACTGCACATTTATTGTTTGTATACATTGATTTAATTACATCATATGTTTTTCCCCCACACCACTTTCAATAGGTTTCAAGAATAGACCGTCATGCCAGATGGAATCGAAAGCCTTCTGGAAATCTATAAAGCAGGCAAAAATTTTGCTTTTGTTTTGATGAACATGTTTGTCAATTAGGGTCTGTAGGGTGAAGATATGATCTGATGTTCTATAGTTTGGTAGGAATCCAATTTGGTTTTACTCAAGACATTGTGCTCCTCAAGGAAGTTTATAAGTCTTCTGTTTATGATATTACAGAAAACCTTCCCCAAGTTACTGTTTACACAGATGCCTCGATAGTTATTTGGGTCAACTTTGTCCCCACTTTTGTATATGGGCGTTATGAGTCCTTTGTTCCAGATATCAGGGAAGTAACCGACACTAAGAACCAAGTTGAAGAGTTACAGTATAGCAAATTTCATTTTATCATCCGTGTGTTTAATCATCTCGCTTAGGACGCCGTCTGCACCGCAAGCTTTTCCTGGTCGCAGGTCCTTGAGTTTTTCAATTAGCTCTTTTTCAGATATTATGGGGTCTATCGGGTTTTGGTTATCTTTTATGGCAAATTCGAGCTTTGCCAGTTTTTCGCATATTCAGTATTGCTCTGGGCTTAGTGTGTTTTTCTGGTATAATTTTTCAAAACGGTTTTCCCATGTGTCTCCGTTCTGAATGGCCAATTCGTCGTGTTGATTTTTGTGTAATGTATTCCAGTTGTCCCAGAGACAATTGGAATCAATGGATTCCTCAATGGAGATGAGTGTATTCTTAATATACTGCTCTTTCTTGGTTGTGAGTGTGTTTTTGTATTGTGTTAGTGCCTGACAATAAGTAAGGCATAATTCCTCATTTTCTGGTTGTGTGTTTTTGGTTTGATATTTTTCTGAGTTTTTTCCTCATGTTCTGTCAATCGGAGTCAAACATTTTTCGTAGTTTTTTGTTTTGGGTTTGTTCTTGTGAACTTTCAAGTTTGACATTGATGCCAAATTATCAAAAATATTATTTAGGTTATTCACTGCCCGGTTTACGCCTTCTTTATTGTGTGTGTATGTATTTTCCAGAAAGGTGTCCAAGAGAGCTTGAGTTGTTTGATTGCTAATTGCTTTCTGGTATTTTTCCGTGCTGTTGGATCAGAAAAAATAACCTCTCTCTCTCCCTGAGCTCAATCGCTCTCTCTCTCTCAATCTCTCTCTGAGCTCAGTCTCATTCTCTCACTCTCTCTCCGAGCTAAGTCTCTCTCTCTCTCTGAGCTCAGTCTCTCTCTCTGAGCTCAGTCTCTCACTCCGAGCTCAGTCTCTCTCTCTGTCTTTCTCTCACTCTGTCCGAGCTCACTTATTCTCGCTCTCTCTCTCCAAGCTCAGTCTCTCTCTCTCTCTGAGCTCAGTCCAATTCCAATTCCAATTCCAATTCAAATGCTTTATTGGCATGAAAGTTTACAGAGAACCATATTGCCAAAGCTTACATAGCAAAAAGGTACAGTCTCTCTCTCTCTCTGAGCTCAGTCTCTCTCTCTCTCTCTCTCTGAGCTCAGTCTCTCTCTCTCTGAGCTCAGTCTCTCTCTCTCTCTCTCTGAGCTCAGTCTCTCTGTGTGCTCTGTGTGTCTCTCTCTCTCTGAGCTCACTTGTTTACTCTCTCTCCGAGCTCAGTCTCTCTCTCTCTCCCTCTGAGCTCAGTCTCTCTCTCACTCTCTCTCTCTCTCTGAGTTCAGTCTGTCTTTCTCTCTCTCTCTGGACTCAGTCTCTCTCTCTCTCTCCGAGCTCACTTGTTCTCTCTCTCTCTTTCAGTCTCTCTCTCTCTCTCTTTCTCCGAGCTCTCTCTCTCTCACTCTCTCTGAGTTCAGTCTCTCTCTCTCTCTCTGAGCTCAGTTTCATTCTCTCTCTCTGAGCTCACTCTCATTCTCTCTCTCTGAGCTCACTCTCACTCTCTCTCTCTCCGAGCTCAGTCACTCGCTATCTGTCTCTCCGTCTCTCTCTGAGCTCACTCAATTCAATTCAATTCAATTCAAATCGCTTTATTGGCATGATAAGGTACATCTTACGTTGCCAAAGCATCGAAAAACATTTATGGTTGAACACATAAATGCAGATCTATTCATACAGTGTATAAACAGATATATCCCTGAGTGTATAAATATACATTCGTATAATTTGTATATACTCTTTTCTTAGGTTTACTGGTTGTCCCTCTGTTTATGGCAAGCTGTAACATAGTGTGCCACTAAGGTTACACAATTTCTCTGTTCCCCTAGTAGGTATGGGAGTTTTTGGTCGTCATTCAAATTTCTGAATTCAGGGCATATTTTTGTGAATTTTGGGTAGAAATTCTCCCTGATGCCCTGATATTTTCCACAAGCTGTGAGGAAGTGTCTCTCTGTCTCCACCACTCCCTGACTGCAGTGAGAGCATATCCTGTCCTCTCTTGGCAGCCGGGTCTGTCTGTGTCTGCCTTTTTCGATGGCCAGGCTATGTTCGCTAAGTCTGTACCTTGTCAAGGTCTTTCTCAGTTTGCTATCCTTTACCATGGTCAGGTATTCAGCCATGTTGTATTGTCTGTTTAGGGCCAAGTAGCAATTGAGTTTGTTTTGGGTTTTTGTTGTTTCTGCCCAATATGACAGGTATTTTTCCTTTTGCTTAGTGACAATTGTGTTGGGTCAAATTCTCTGTGCTACGATGTCACTGTCCTGGGGCTGGTTATTGTTAGTAGTGTTAGTAGTTACTTCACTGAGTCCCAGGACTAGTTGACTGAGGGTATTCTTCTTTATGGTCCTCTCTTGGCATTTCAGGGCTTCGTAATGATAGCAGTGGGGGTTGCTCATTTTTAGGTGTTTCCAAAATTTGGTGGCTCTTTTTTGGATAGTAATTATTAATGGATATTGGCCTAGTTCTGCCCTGCATGCATTGTTTATGGTTTTCCTTTGAGTCCGGAGGATACTTTTACAGAATTCTGCATGTAGGATCTCAATTGGGTGTTTGTCCCATTTTGCAAATTCTTGTTGTGTTAGCGGTCCCCACACCTCACTGCCATAGAGTGCAATTGGTTCAATTACTGATTTAAAAATTTTGAGCCAAATGCTAATTGGGATTTCTATTTGGATTGATTTTTTAATGGCATAGAAAGCCCTTCTAGCTTTCTCTTTCAGTTCATTCACAGCCAGATGAAAATTTCCCGTAGAGCTGATTTTTAAGCCCAAGTATGTGTAGTTAGTGGTTTGTTCAATTTTAGTTGTTCCTAGTGTGAAATTTATTCTGGGTCCCTGATGTCTGGATCTTTGCTGGAACACAAGGACTTTGGTTTTTTGGGGGTTTATTGTCAGGGCCCAGGTCTGACAGAATGACTCTAGCAGATCCAGGTTCTGCTGTAGACCCTCCTTAGTTGGTGACAGCAGAACCAGGTCATCTGCATAGAGGAGGAATTTAACCTTGGATTCATATAGGGTGAGGCCGGGTGCTGTAGATTGTTCAAGTAGTTTTGCCAATTCATTTATGTGAATATTAAAGAGTGTCGGTGAGATGGGCGAGCCCTGCGTCACACCACGCCCCTGTGGGAAGTATTTTGTTTGTTTGTCTCCAATTTTAACTGCACATTTATTGTTTGTATACATTGATTTAATTACATCATATGTTTTTCCCCCTACACCACTTTCAATAAGTTTCAAGAATAGGCCGTCATGCCAGATGGAATCGAATGCCTTCTGGAAATCTATAAAGCAGGCAAAAATTTTGCTTTTGTTTTGATGAACATGTTTGTCAATTAGGGTCTGCAGGGTGAAGATATGATCTGATGTTCTATAGTTTGGTAGGAATCCAATTTGGCTTTTACTCAAGACATTGTGCTCCTCAAGGAAGTTTATAAGTCTTTTGTTTATGATACCACAGAAAACCTTCCCCAGGTTACTGTTTACACAGATGCCTCGATAGTTATTTGGGTCAACTTTGTCTCCACTTTTGTATATGGGCGTTATGAGTCCTTTGTTCCAGATATCAGGGAAGTAACCGACACTAAGAACCAAGTTGAAGAGTTTCAGTATAGCCAATTTCATTTTATCGTCCGTGTGTTTAATCATCTCGCTTAGGATGCCGTCTGCACCGCAAGCTTTTCCTGGTCGCAGGTCCTTGAGTTTTTCAAATAGCTCTTTTTCAGATATTATGGGGTCTATCGGGTTTTGGTTATCTTTTATGGCAAATTCGAGCTTTTCCAGTTTTTCGCATATTTGGTATTGCTCTGGGCTTAGTGTGTTTTCCTGGTATAATTTTTCAAAATGGTTTTCCCATGTGTCTCTGTTTTGAATGGCCAATTCGTCGTGTTGTTTTTTGTGTAATGTATTCCAGTTGTCCCAGGAACAATTGGAATCAATGGATTCCTCAATGGAGATGATTGTATTCTTAATATACTGCTCTTTCTTGGTTCTGAGTGTGTTTTTGTATTGTGTTAGTGCCTGACAATAAGTAAGGCGTAATTCCTCGTTTTCTGGTTGTCTGTGTTTTTGGTTTGATATTTTTCTGAGTTTTTTCCTCATGTTCTGCAATCGGAGTCAAACCATTTTTCATAGTTTTTTGTTTTGGGTTTGTTCTTGCGAACTTTCAAGTTTGACATTGATGCCAAATTATCAAAAATATTATTTAGGTTATTCACTGCCCAGTTTACGCCTTCTTTATTGTGTGTGTATGTATTTTCCAGAAAGGTGTCCAAGAGAGCTTGAGTTGATTGATTGCTAATTGCTTTCTGGTACTTTTCTGTGCTGTTTTTGGCCCATCTGTAAGATTTTTTTAATGTTGTACAGCTTACTGGGTTGTGTTTCTGTGTTGGTTGTTTCTGTCCTTTTAAGATATGCAGTAATTTGACTGTGATCTGACAGTGTTGTTTGTGGTTTGACTGTGAATGCTCTGAAAGAGGATGGGTGCAGATCCGTAATCATATAGTCTACGGTGCTGAAGCCAAGAGGTGAGCAATAGGTGGATCTTCCTAGGAAGTCTCCCAATAACCTACCATTGACAATGTACAGACCCAGGCTTCGACAGAGCTGCAGGAGCTGTTTTCCGTTAGCATTTGTCTGTTTGTCGCAGTTATGCCTGTGTGGATGGGAAGGGAGATCAAAGTGGTTATTCCCAAATATGTAATTATTCCCCTGATTATTGGTGAAGTCTGGTTCTTCGCCAGTTCTTGAGTTGAGGTCGCCACAGATCAACACATTTCCCTGGGCCTGGAATTGGATAATCTCCCTCTCTATGTTGGAGAAGGTGTCCTCTTTGAAGTACGGGGATTCTGTCGGGGGGATATAGAGTGTGCAAATGAAAACATCTTTCATGCTAGAGATGATGCCCCTCTTAATTTTGTGCCATAAGTGGTTTTCGCCCTTTTTTATAAATTTAATGTAATTCCTAAGCTCTGCTTTAATCCAAATCAGTATGCCTCCAGATTCTCTGCCCTGGGTTACTCCTGGCAATTTATTGGAGGGGACCACCAGCTCTGTGTACCCAATGGGACAGCCAGTGTGCCCTTCTCCTCTACACCAGGTTTCCTGTAAAAAGATAATATCTAGATCTTTAATCTCATCTAGGAACTCTGGGGTCCCACTCTTCATGCCAAGCATAGAAGAGCGTAGACCTTGGATATTCCAGGTTGAGATATATAAGGATTTCATGCTAAACTTCATCTTTTACTGTGATGGGTTAAAATATGATAAATAGTGATATGTGTTTGTCGTGTCTAAATGGGGAAAAAAGAACATTTCAATTGTCTATAAATGCTGAGGATAATTGGTTACAACTCTTTCTAACAACTAGTCTTTATTTTTTTCTGATCCATAAGGCGGGAGTAGATGCTGCTGATCGCCTGCATTATGTCTCTTATTGGATTGTCTCTGCCTGTGGTATTGCGTACGCCCTGAGCACCTCTCCCTCTGCCTGGCTGGGGGTGGTCCTGTTCCCCTGTAAGGCAGGAGTGGTGCAGGTCCGACATTGTTGTTGTGCGTGGGGATCCTCTCTGGTCCCGGTTGGCGTGGTGGTGGTCTCTGTAGTAGTCCTGGTCTGTATCCCGTTGGTCTTTGGTGATCGGGGGGGGGGTCCTTTTGGGATCTGGGTGTGGACCCGGTTAAAAGCGACGTCCTTCAGGGCCTTCGCAAAGACCGACATTCGTTTCCTGTGGATATGGACTTGGTCGTAAAGACATTCCACATCGAGGGTGGGGTGTTGGGCCAGGTGCACGTTATGTTTTAATTCACAGTCTCTTGCTATGCTTGCATTTATCTCGCGGATTGTTTTGTTGTTGAAGTCTCTTCTCGGCAATAGTGTGGAAACAGTGATTCTAGTGTTTGGGAAGGTGTCGCTTGCCTTCTCAATCACTGATCCGAGCGATGTTGCTACCCTTTTCTGCTGGGCCCTTAGGTCATTTGTGCTGGTGTGTATTATTATGCGTTGGGGGGAGCCTAATTGGGTTTTGGTCAGCCATTCTAGGGCTCTGTCTGTTGTTGGGCACCAGAGCTTTTCTACTTTACGTCTAGGGAAGAGCCTTTCCTCCCATAGGTATTTCCCATTTGAGTCTATGAGTATTACGACGTCAGCCTTGTTGGTGTTTACTGGTTTGTGGTTTTCATCTGGGCTCACAGGTCATGTTTTGGACTGGGGTGGTCGTGTCTGGTGTGTGCGTTCCTCTTGTGAGTGGCTCGGCTGTGGTTCCAAAGTGGTGGGGGCAGACTGGGCTTCAGTGTGCTGGTTGGTCTGTGTGGCTCCCCCTGTATTGTGGTTCTGCTGCTGTTGTTCAGTGTGAGAGTGCAGCTGCCCAGTCGGGCTCTGTACTGTCTTATCTCTAGCCTCTGGCTGCTGGGCTAATGCCGCTCTCTCTCCCCTGTGTCTCTCTTTGTCTTTCTGCAGCTCTTTCACCTGCTTCTCAAGTAAGTTCAGATCCCTCCTGTGTCTCTCCCTCTTGTTTTTGTTCCTGTTTTATTGCTGAAATGATGTTTTCTTGGTTGGTTTTCAGTTTAAGGACCTCCTCTGTAAGTTTAACCAGCTGTGTCTCCAGCTGGTTAAATTTCTCCTTTAGTTGTACTGGGCTGTGGGATCTCAGGGTGTGTGTCTGGTCGGAGCAGGAGGGCTCACTCACTTCCTGGCTAGGCTGCTTTTCTCTTGGTGAGTTGGAGGTGGTAGGGGGAGAGTGTGTGGCTTTCTCGCTGATATTTCCGCTGGGGCTGGTCAAATGTACCATGGGGTTGTGGGGTCCCAGGGTGTGTGCCTGGTCAGAACTGTGTGGCTTGCTCACCTCATGGCCAGGTTGAATTACTCCAGATGAGCTGTAAGTGGTGGGGGGAGTGTGTGTGGCTTTTTCCCTGGTAGTTACCCTGGGGCTGGTCTTTCCTTTCTCAATTATTTCTCTCAGTTTCTGGAAGGCCGTTTCAAAGTCTTTGAGGTTGCCTTGCAACATTATTGTACCGTTTCTGTACATGTTGACCATCGTGGTTTCACTGCCAGGGTCCCCTGATTTCTTTATTTTCAGTTTGGACCCATTCACGGTTTTTTCCTGCTTAACCCTGGGATAGTGTATGTTTATTGCTTTGATCCAAGCCGCTGACTGATCTGAGTAAAAAATGAGATTACTCATGTTCCCATTGGTGTACCAGTCAGCAAAAAGAGTTTCTGGCTTCGCTCTCAGCTGCCGTTGCTTGAGCGATTTTTTTTCATTTTTTTTGATGTTGGGGTGAAGCTGGAAGAGGTTGCTCTCAGTGCGCCACGGGAGCTGCTGCGGCTCCTCTGACTCGCTCATTTTTAGCAGAAATAGTAAAAAATTATTGCTGACCTTAGAGTAAACTTTTCTGGGGCCCCGGGTTTGGTGTTTCCCTCTCCCGGCTCGTGGACTTTCGCAGGCCCCGGACTCGCTCACTCTCCAGGTTGTTTTGCGGTGCCTCCGGGCTGCTCCCCCTCTCCGACCCCATGGTCCCTGGGCCTCGGCTCCCGGGTTCACCCTTCCCAGGCCCCGTACTCACTGTCCTGGTCTGCGTTTGTGAGCCGCCGTTCCCCTCCCCCTCAGAGGTCTCTGGGCCTCTGTTTCGGCCTGGCTCCTTGGGCCTCTCCCTGGCTTCAGGCTCCCTCCCCGGGCCCTGTACTCACTGTCTTGGTCTGCTTCTGGGAGCCGGTGCCTTCGGGCTGCTCCTCTCCTCCTCAGGGGTCTCAGGACCTCTGTCTCAGCCTGGCTCCTCGGGCCTTTCCTGGGCTTCTGGCTTTGTGTCCCGGCCGCCGCCCGGCTCTGTGTCCAGGCCGCCGCTCGGCTCTGTGTCCCGGCCGCCGCTCGGCTCTGTGTCCCGGCCGCCGCTCGGCTCTGTGTCCCGGCCGCCGCTCGGCTCTGTGTCCAGGCCGCCGCTCGGCTCTGTGTCCCGGCCGCCGCTCGGCTGTGTCCAGGCCGCCGCTCGGCTCTGTGTGCGGCCGCCGCTCCGGCTGTGTCCCGGCCGCCGTTCAGACTTAGTGTTGCGGCCGCCGCTCGGCTCTGTGTCCCGGCCGCCGCGCGGGCTCCTCCTTGGTGCCTCGTTCTCCTGGTTTTTCCCCGGGTTTATTCCTTTCCTTCTTCTGTCCCTTTGCTTTGTTTCTTTTTGTCTTTGTTTCTTTCCACTGTTTTCTGCTGTATTCCTCGGATTTTTTTTTCTCTGTCGGCTCTTGTCTTTGGTGGTCTTTTTGGCGGTCTTTTCCTTCCTTACTTAATCTAAACTAACCTAAACTTAAACTTAAACTAAACTAACTTAACTAAAATTAAATTTAACTTTTAAACCTTTTAAAACTTGAAATGAAACTTTTTCCCCCACTTTAAACACTAAAAACACTAAAAATTCAGCAACCCATCCCCAGTCTCTCTCTCTCTCCGAGCTCACTTGTTCTCTCTCTCTCTCTGAGCTCAGTCTCTCTCTCTCTCTCTCTCTCTCTAATCTCAGTCAATTCAATTCAATTCAATTCAATTTGCTTTATTGGCATGACAAGATGCATCTTATGTTGCCAAAGCAGTCTCTCTCCCACTCAGAGCTCAGTCTCTCTCTCTGAGCCGTCTCTCTCTCTCTCTAAGCTCAGTATCTCTCTCTCTCTCCGAGCTCAGTATTTCCAATTCAATTCCAATTCAAATGCTTTATTGGCATGAAAGTTTACAGAGAACCATATTGCCAAAGCTTACATAGCAAAAAGGTACAGTTTTCCAACATTCTGTAGGTGTCAATCGATTTGACATTTGTTGGGTACATACAATATTACTTTTAAACAATATTAATTTTAAACAGTCTTTGTACTTCATTTGGTACGTTCAATATTAATTTTAAACAGTCTTAATTTTAAACAGTCCTCAGGTTGTGACATGTTGTTACATATTTGGCCCCAAGGTATGGTCTGTCTCCTTCTCCTAGGACTAATCTCAATTTTGACAGGTCATCCAATTCCTTGAAATCTGGGGTTGTTTGGCTTAGCTTGTTGAATAATATGTTTCTTGATGTGTTGAATTTTTCGCATTTTAGGAGGAAATGCATCTCTGTTTCAACCTCGCCGGCCAGACATTGATCGCATATTCTATTCTCTCTCGGCTGCCAGGATTTCTTGTATCTGCCTTTTTCAATTTCCAGTTGGTGGTCGCTTAGTCTGTACCTGGTGAGGGTCTGTCTCTGTTTTGTGTCTCTGATGGTCGTGAGGTAGTCTGCCAGTTTATATTCTCTTTTTAGGGCCCGGTAACATTCTAATCTTCTTTGGCTTTCGGTTATTTTGTTCCAATGTTCCAGGTAGGTTTCTTTGCATTTTTTAATGATTTGGTTCACTCGGATTGGTGTTTGGATGGCTGTGTTGGTCTGGGGCTGGTCAGGGTCCGGCTGAGTACTTAGTTTCAGTAGCAGCTGACTCAGGGGACTCTTTTCTGGGTTTAGCTCTTGGGTCTGAAAGGCTTTGAAATGAAGGGTGTCTGGGGAGCTAGATTTGAGGTGATTTAGGAAGTTTAGTGCTCGTTTTTGGATGTTTATTATCAGTGGGTATCTGCCTAGTTCGGCTCTGCATGCATTTGTTGGCATTTTTCTTTGGGTGCGAAGGATGCTTCGGCAGAATTCTGCATGTAGGGCTTCTATTGTGTGTTTTTCCCATTTAGTGTAGCTTTGGTGATTTAGCGGGCCCCATACTTCACTACCGTACAGTGCAATGGGCAGGATTATGCTGTCAAATATTTTGAGCCAGATTTTGATTGGGATTTGGATGTTGTAGAATTTTCTTTTCATTGCATATAGGGCTCTTCGTGCTTTTTCTTTTAGTGCATTCACTGCTATGCTGAAGCTCCCTGATGCTGTAATAGTTAGACCAAGGTAGGTGTAGCTCATAGTGTGTCCTATAGTGGTATCACTGAGGGTAAACTGGTATTTGTTTTCCTGACATCTGGGCCTTTTTTGAAAAATCATGATGTTGGTTTTCTTTAGATTTACTGTTAGAGCCCAATTTTGGCAGTATTTGTCGAGTAGGTCTAGTTGTTGCTGTAATCCCTGTTCTGTGGGAGACAGCAGAACCAGGTCGTCCGCATAGAACAGGGATTTCACTTCTCCATCCAGGAGACGGAGACCTGGTGACTCGCTTTGCTCCAGCATGTCTGCAAAATCATTTATGTATATGTTGAACAGGGTCGGGCTCAAATTGCAGCCCTGCCGGACGCCTCTTCTCTGGGTGAAGAAATCGGTGCGTTTGTCTCCAATTTTGACCCCGCATTTGTTTTTCAGATACATTGATTTAATAAGGTCATAGACTTTGCCCCCTATTCCACACTGAAGAAGTTTATAATAGAGCCCTTCGTGCCATATAGAGTCAAAGGCTTTCTTGAAGTCGATGAAACAGGTGAATATTTTCCCATTTTTTGTTTGGTGTATATGTTTTTCAATGAGGGTGTGAAGGGTATAGATATGGTCGGCGGTGCGGTGTTTTGGAAGAAAGCCTATTTGGTTTTTTCTGAGGATATTATGTTTGTTAAGAAAATCAAGTAATCTACTATTTAGAATACTGCAGAATAACTTCCCTAGACAACTGTTGACACAGATGCCGCGGTAGTTATTTGGGTCTGATTTGTTTCCGCTTTTATATATGGGGGAGATTAGTCCTTGGCACCAGATATCGGGAAAACAGCCTGAACGTAATATGATGTTGAATAATTTGAGTACCGCACCCTGCATCTCCATATTGCTGAACTTGAGCATTTCATTTTTGATGTTGTCTGGGCCACAGGCTTTCTTTAGGTGGAGAGATTTTGTTTTTGTGGCCAGTTCTTTCCATGTGATTGGGGAGTCCAGAGGGTTTTGGTTGTCTTTAATTGTTGCTTCTAATGTGTGGAGTTTTTCTGTGACCTGATGTTGACTTGGGTTTGTTTCGTTTATTGGGATGTCTTTGTAGAGGTTTTCAAAATGTGTTCTCCAGATGTCGCCATCTTGGATTGGTAATGCTTGCAATTGTGTTGTACTCAGGTTATTCCACATTTCCCAGAATTGTTTTGGATTGGTGGAGTTTTCAATTTCTTCGAGTATTTTGTGGGTATAGTTTTGTGTTTTGTTCCTAATGGTGTGTTTATATCTTTTGAGGGTTTCATTGTATCTAGTACGTAGGTCCGGATTGTTTGGTTGGCGATGCTTTTGGTTTGATATTTTTCTCAGGTCTTTTCTGGCATTTTTGCATTTGTGGTCAAACCATTTCTTATTTTTATTTTGTCTTTTGTGACGCTTCCTCTTCTGTTTCACAAGGTCGGCTTTTACAGCTGCCTCATGGAAGATCATATTTATATCCTCTATGGCCATGTTTACACCATCTCTGGTGATCTCGTATGGGTTTTCTTTAAATTTTGATATTTTACTTGTGAGATCAGGTGACTTTAGTGCTGTGATGAATTTTTCTCCACTGTCTGGGGCCCATCTGTATGTCTGGTTTATTTTATGGAGCTTACTGGGTTCTTTTTTTGTGTCTGTAGTTTGGGCAGAAAGTTTAAGGTACATATTTATTTGGTTATGGTCTGAGAGGGGGGATTGCTGCCTGACAGTGAATGAGTTGATATCGCAGGGGTCCAGGTCAGTGATTGTATAGTCCACCACACTAGACCCAAGAGTTGAGGAGTATGTGAGTCTCCCTAGGGAGTCCCCTCTGAACCTACCGTTAACTATGTACAGGCCTAAGGCTCGGCAGAGTTGCACTACCTCCCTACCGCTTTTATTTATTTCACGATCAAGGTTGTTCCGATTTGCGATGGCTGGTGTGACATCTAAAGGGGTCTGGCCAAACACATGGTTGTTTCCCTGTGGGTCTATGAAGTCAGGTTCACAACCGGTCCTTGCATTTAGGTCCCCACATATTATCACCTTTCCTTGGGCCTGGAAATGGCTGATTTCCATGTGGAGAGTATCAAATAAGTCCTCTTCGAAATATGGCGATTCTATTGGAGGTATGTAGATCGCACATAAGTAAACATCTTTTTTTGCTATTCCTATATTTTTATCTAGTTTTAGCCATACGTGTGATTTTCCCTGTTTTACCGGTGAGATGTGTTTGTCCAGTTCTCCCTTATACCATACCAATATTCCCCCGGAGGTTCTGCCCTTGCGTGTTTTAGTGTTCTTTACTGAGGGCACAATGATTTCATGGTACATTGGAGGACAGTGGGTCGGCACGTCCTTTTGGCACCATGTTTCTGTTAACACAATTATATCAATGTCTTTTATAGCTTTTAGGAATTCAGGGTCTGTACTCTTCATCCCAAAAGTTGAGGAGCGGAGGCCCTGGATATTCCAGCCGCTTATGTGGAAAGAACGCATTTATATAGTTCAATAAAACGAAATAAAATGGACCTATTTTGTGGGATGAGTGTGGAAACACTATTTTCTATAATGCTAAATGATGATTTAGTATAAATTTCATGAGGCATGCACATATATCTATCTAATAATAGTAATAATACTGATCAATAATGATAATGATAAATAACAATATTAATAATTTCTCCGGCTTTCTATCAGGCTGTTCAGCATCATCATGATCTTTCTCAGTTCTTGGTCTACAGTCTGTGGTCTAGAGGGGGGTCTTGGGTCAGGTATAAAAGCACGGTTCTGTTGTTGGTTTTGTAATGGGGGGTGGGGGACATTGGTGGTCCTGTTTGGGCTCCCAATGGTAGAGGGGGTGGGAGGGCTGCGTCTTTTGGCAGTGTTTATGAGGTTTCTTGCGAAGACCCACATCCGCTGTTTGAGTAGATGTATTTCGTCATAGAGGTCCCTTGTGTTGATGTTTGGATGATGGGCCAGGGAGATGTTGGGGAGGACAGAACATCTCGTGTCGATCTCCCTGTTGGTGTTGTGGATTATATAGGCTGGGGTGTCCTTTCTGGGCAGTAGTGTGGAGATCACGATCCGCGCCTCGGGGAATTCCCTGCTGGCCTTTTCCGCCATCCTGCTCACCGCCCTAGCAGTGCCTTCCTGTAGGGTGCGTAGGTCGTTCGTGCCTGTGTGGATCACAATCCATTTGGGGCTTCCAAGGGATTCTTTGTTCAGGATCTTCATTGCTTGGTCTGTGTTGCTGCACCATTTTTTCAGGACTTGATGGTCTGGGAACAGCCTCTGGGGGTCCAGAAACTTTCCGTTGGAGTCGGTCAGCAGGACCGCCTGAGGGGCTGGTTTTTCAGACTGGGTAACAGTAGTCTGGGTAGGACTCGCCTGGTGGCTGGTTGTTGGCTGGGTTTCTGGGATATGTTGTGTGGCAGGAGCGGGGTTTGGGGCTTTCGGTGTGTCCTCGTTTGGGGGGGTATCTGTCGGTTTTTGTGTTCCTGTGTGTGAGGACTGGGTAGCAGTAGTCTGGGCATGATTCGACTGAGGGCTGGTTGGAGCGGGGTTTGCGGCTTTCGGTGTGTCGTCGTGTGGGGTGGCATCCGGCGGGTTCTGTGTCCTTGTGTGTGTTGTTTTTGTGTATCTCTCTCTCTGAGCTCAGTATCTCTCTCTCTCTCTGAGCTCACTTGTTATCTCTCTCTCTCCCTGAGCTCTGTCTCTCTCTCTCTCTGAGCTCAAACTCTGTCTCTCTCTCTCCCTGAGCTCAGTCTATTTCTCTCCCTCTGAGCTCTGTCTCTCTCTCT
Organism: Somniosus microcephalus; assembly: GCF_052327205.1. Classification (NCBI taxonomy): domain Eukaryota; kingdom Metazoa; phylum Chordata; class Chondrichthyes; order Squaliformes; family Somniosidae; genus Somniosus; species Somniosus microcephalus. The sequence goes on along the minus strand of NC_140996.1, from coordinate 94,773,389 downwards.
CTCTGAGCTCAAACTCTGTCTCTCTCTCCCTGAGCTCAGTCTATTTCTCTCCCTCTGAGCTCAGTCTCTCTCTCTCTCTCTCTCTGGGCTCACTCTCTCTTTCTCTGTCACTCTGTCTCTCTCTCTCTGGATTCAGTCTCTCCCTCCGAGCTCACTTGTTCTCTCTCTCTCTCTCTCTGAGCTCAGTCTCTCTCTCTCTCCCCAAGCCGAGTCCCACTCTCTTTCTCTCTCTCTCTCTGAGCTGTCTCTCTCTCTCTCTAAGCTCAGTCTCTCTCTCTCTGAGCTCAGTATCTCTCTCTCTCTCACTCTGAGCTCAGTCTCTCTCTCTCTCTGAGCTCAGTCTCTCTCTCTCTCTGAGCTCAGTATCTCTCTCTCCTCACTCTGAGCTCAGTCTCTCTCTCTCTCTCTCTCTCTGATCTCAGTCTCTCTCTCTCTCTGAGCTGTCTCTCTCTCTCTCTCTCTGGACTCAGTCTCTCTCTCTCTCTCTCTCTCTCTGAGCTCACTTGTTCTCTGTCTCTCCCTGAGCTCAGTCTCTCTCTCTCTCTTCTCTCACTTGTTCTCTCTCTCTCTCTCTCTGCGAGCTCAGTCTCACTCTCTCTTTCTCCGAGCTCAGTCACTCTCTCTCTCTCCGAGCTCACTTGTTCTCTCTCTCTCTCTCTCTGCGAGCTCAGTCTCTCTCTCTCCCTCACTCTCTCTCTCTCTGAGCTCCGTCTCTCTCCCACTCAGAGCTCAGTCTCTCTCTCTCTCTGGGCTCAGTCTCTCTCTCTCTCCCCCCTCAGCTCAGTCTCTCTCTCTCTCTCTGAGCTCAGTCTCTCTCTATCTCTGAGCACAGTCTCTCTCTCTCTCTCTCTCTGAGCTCAGTCTCTCTCTCTCTCTCTCTCTGAGCTCAGTCTCTCTCTCCCTGAGCTCCGTCTCTTTCTCTCTGAGCTCAGTCGCTCTCTCTCTCTCTCTAAGCTCACTTGTTCTCTCTCTCCGAGCACTGTCTCTCTCTCTCACTCTCTCTCTCAGCTCAGTCTCTCTCTCCCTCTATCCCTGAGCTCAGTCTCTTTCTCTCCCTCTGAACTCAGTCTCTCTCTCTCTCTCTCAGCTCACTCTCTCTTTCTCTGTCTCTCTCTCTGGATTCAGTCTCTCCCTCTCTCCCTCCGAGCTCACTTGTTCTCTCTCTCTCTGAGCTCAGTTTCTCTCTCTCTCCCCAAGCTGAGTCCCACTCTCTTTCTCTCTCTCTCTCTGAGCTGTCTCTCTCTCACTCTGAGCTCAGTCTCTCTCTCTCTCTGAGCTCAGTCTCTCTCAGTTCAGTTCAGTTCAGTTCAAATGCTTTATTGGCATGAAAGTTTACAGAGAACCATATTGCCAAAGCTTACATAGCAAAAAGGTACAGTTTTCCAACATTCTGTAGGTGTCAATCGATTTGACATTTGTTGGGTATATACAATATTACTTTTAAACAATATTAATTTTAAACAGTCTTTCTACTTCATTTGGTACGTTCAATATTAATTTTAAACAGTCTTACTTTTAAACAGTCCTCAGGTTGTGACATGTTGTTACATATTTAGCCCCAAGGTATGGTCTGTCTCCTTCTCCTAGGACTAATCTCAATTTTGACAGATCATCCAATTCCTTGAAATCTGGGGTTGTTTGGCTTAGCTTGTTGAATAATATGTTTCTTGATGTGTTGAATTTTTCGCATTTTAGGAGGAAATGCATTTCTGTTTCAACCTCGCCAGCCAGACATTGATCGCATATTCTATTCTCTCTAGGCTGCCAGGATTTCTTGTATCTGCCTTTTTCAATTTCCAGTTGGTGGTCGCTTAGTCTGTACCTGGTGAGGGTCTGTCTCTGTTTTGTGTCTCTGATGGTCGTGAGGTAGTCTGCCAGTTTATATTCTCTTTTTAGGGCCCGGTAACATTCTAATCTGCTTTGGCGTTCGGTTATTTTGTTCCAATGTTCCAGGTAGGTTTCTTTGCATTTTTTAATGATTTGGTTCACTCGGATTGGTGTTTGGACGGCTGTGTTGGTCTGGGGCTGGTCAGGGTCCGGCTGAGTACTTAGTTTCAGTAGCAGCTGACTCAGGGGACTCTTTTCTGGGTTTAGCTCTTGGGTCTGAAAGGCTTTGAAATGAAGGGTGTCTGGGGAGCTAGATTTGAGGTGATTTAGGAAGTTTAGTGCTCGTTTTTGGATGTTTATTATCAGTGGGTATCTGCCTAGTTCGGCTCTGCATGCATTTGTTGGCGTTTTTCTTTGGGTGCGAAGGATGCTTCGGCAGAATTCTGCATGTAGGGCTTCTATTGTGTGTTTTTCCCATTTAGTGTAGCTTTGGTGATTTAGCGGGCCCCATACTTCACTACCGTACAGTGCAATGGGCAGGATTATGCTGTCAAAAATTTTGAGCCAGATTTTGATTGGGATTTGGATGTTGTAGAATTTTCTTTTTATTGCATATAGGGCTCTTCGGGCTTTTTCTTTTAGTGCATTCACTGCTATGCTGAAGCTCCCTGATGCTGTAATAGTTAGACCAAGGTAGGTGTAGCTCATAGTGTGTCCTATAGTGGTATCACTGAGGGTAAACTGGTATTTGTTTTCCTGACATCTGGGTCTTTTCTGAAAAATCATGATGTTGGTTTTCTTTAGATTTACTGTTAGAGCCCAATTTTGGCAGTATTTGTCGAGTAGGTCTAGTTGTTGCTGTAATCCCTGTTCTGTGGGAGACAGCAGAACCAGGTCGTCCGCATAGAACAGGGACTTCACTTCTCCATCCAGGAGACGGAGACCTGGTGACTCGCTTTGCTCCAGCATGTCTGCTAATTCATTTATGTATATGTTGAACAGGGTCGGGCTCAAATTGCAGCCCTGCCGGACGCCTCTTCTCTGGGTGAAGAAATCGGTGCGTTTGTCTCCAATTTTGACCCCGCATTTGTTTTTCAGATACATTGATTTAATAAGGTCATAGACTTTGCCCCCTATTCCACACTGAAGAAGTTTATAATAGAGCCCTTCGTGCCATATAGAGTCAAAGGCTTTCTTGAAGTCGATGAAACAGGCGAATATTTTCCCATTTTTTGTTTGGTGTTTATGTTTTTCAATGAGGGTGTGAAGGGTATAGATATGGTCGGCGGTGCGGTGTTTTGGAAGAAAGCCTATTTGGTTTTTTCTGAGGATATTATGTTTGTTAAGAAAATCAAGTAATCTACTATTTAGAATACTGCAGAATAACTTCCCTAGACAACTGTTGACACAGATGCCGCGGTAGTTATTTGGGTCTGATTTGTTTCCACTTTTATATATGGGGGAGATTAGTCCTTGGCACCAGATATCGGGAAAACAGCCTGAGCGTAATATGATGTTGAATAGTTTGAGTATCGCACCCTGCATCTCCATATTACTGAACTTTAGCATTTCATTTTTGATGTTGTCTGGGCCACAGGCTTTCTTTAGGTGGAGAGATTTTGTTTTTGTGGCCAGTTCTTTCCATGTGATTGGGGAGTCTAGAGGGTTTTGGTTGTCTTTAATTGTTGCTTCTAATGTGTGGAGTTTTTCTGTGACCTGATGTTGACTTGGGTTTGTTTTGTTTTTTGGGATGTCTTTGTAGAGGTTTTCAAAATGTGTTCTCCAGATGTCGCCATCTTGGATTGGTAATGCTTGCAATTGTGTTGTACTCAGGTTATTCCACATTTCCCAGAATTGTTTTGGATTGGTGGAGTTTTCAATTTCTTCGAGTATTTTGTGGGTATAGTTTTGTGTTTTGTTCCTAATGGTGTGTTTATATCTTTTGAGGGTTTCATTGTATCTAGTACGTAGGTCCGGATTGTTTGGTTGCCGATGCTTTTGGTTTGATATTTTTCTCAGGTCTTTTCTGGCATTTTTGCATTCGTGGTCAAACCATTTCATATTTTTATTTTGTCTTTTGTGATGCTTCCTCTTCTGTTTCACGAGGTCGGCTTTTACAGCTGCCTCATGGAAGATCATATTTATATCCTCTATGGCCGTGTTTACACCATCTCTGGTGATCTCATATAGATTTTCTTTAAATTTTGAAATTTTACTTGTGAGATCAGGTGAATTTAGTGCTGTGATGAATTTATCTCCACTGTCTGGGGCCCATCTGTATGTCTGGTTTATTTTATGTAGCTTACTGTGTTCCTTTTTTGTGTCTGTAGTTTGGGCAGAAAGTTTAAGGTACACATTTATTTGGTTATGGTCTGAGAGGGGGGATTGCTGCCTGACAGTGAATGCGTTGATATCGCAGGGGTCCAGGTCAGTGATTGTATAGTCCACCACACTAGACCCAAGAGTTGAGGAGTATGTGAGTCTCCCTAGGGAGTCCCCTCTGAACCTACCATTAACTATGTACAGGCCTAAGGCTCGGCAGAGTTGCACTACCTCCCTACCGCTTTTATTTATTTCACGATCAAGGTTGTTCCGATTTGCGATGGCTGGTGTGACATCTAAAGGGGTCTGGCCAAACACATGGTTGTTTCCCTGTGGGTCTATGAAGTCAGGTTCACATCCTGTCCTTGCATTTAGGTCCCCACATAGTAGCACCTTTCCTTGGGCCTGGAAATGGCTGATTTCCATGTGGAGAGTGTCAAATATCTCCTCTTCAAAATATGGCGATTCTATTGGAGGTATGTAGATCGCACATAAGTAAACATCGTTTTTTGCTATTCCTATATTTTTATCTAATTTTAGCCATACGTGTGATTTTCCCTGTTTTATCGGTGAGATGTGTTTGTTCAGTTCTCCTTTATACCACACCAGGATTCCCCCGGAGGTTCTGCCCTTGCGTGTCTTAATGTTCTTTACTGAAGGCACAATAATTTCATGGTACATTGGGGGACAGTGGGTCGGCATGTCCTTTTGGCACCATGTTTCTGTTAACACAATTATATCAATGTCTTTTATAGCTTTTAGGAATTCAGGGTCTGTACTCTTCATCCCAAAAGTTGAGGAGCGGAGGCCCTGGATATTCCAGCAGCTTATGTGGAAAGAACGCATTTATATAGTTCAATAAAACGAAATAAAATGGACCTATTTTGTGGGATGAGTGTGGAAACACTATTTTCTATAATGCTAAATGATGATTTAGTATAAATTTCATGAGGCATGCACATATATCTATCTAATAGTAGTAATAATACTGATAAGATAACAATAATGATAATGATAAATAACAATATTAATAATTTCTCCGGCTTTCTATCAGGCTGTTCAGCATCGTCATGATCTTTCTCAGTTCTTGGTCTACAGTCTGTGGTCTAGAGGGGGGTCTTGGGTCAGGTATAAAAGCACGGTTCTGTTGTTGGTTTTGTAAAGGGGGGTGGGGGACATTGGTGGTCCTGTTTGGGTTACGGCTCCCAATGGTAGAGGGGGTGGGAGGGCTGCGTCTTTTGGCAGTGTTTATGAGGTTTTTTGCAAAGACCCACATCCGCTGTTTGAGTAGATGTATTTCGTCATAGAGGTCCCTTGTGTTGATGTTTGGATGATGGGCCAGGTAGACGTTGGGGAAGACAGAACATCTCGTGTCGATCTCCCTGTTGGTGTTGTGGATTATATAGGCTGGGGTGTCCTTTCTGGGCAGTAGTGTGGAGATCACGATCCGCGCCTCGGGGAATTCCTTGCTGGCCTTTTCCGCCATCCTGCTCACCGCCCTAGCAGTGCCTTCCCGTAGGGTGCGTAGGTCGTTTGTGCCTGTGTGGATCACAAGCCATTGGGGGCTTCCAAGGGATTCTTTGTTCAGGATCTTCATTGCATGTTCTGTGTTGCTGCACCATTTTTTCAGGACTTGATGACCTGGGAACAGCCTCTGGGGGTCCAGAAACTTTCCGTTGGAGTCGGTCAGCAGGACCGCCTGAGGGGCTGGTTTTTCAGACTGGGTAGCAGTAGTCTGGGCAGGACTCGACTGATGGCTGGTTGTTGGCTGGGTTTCTGGGATATGTTGTGTGGCAGGAGCGGGGTTTGAGGCTTTCGGTGTGTCCTCGTGTGGGGGGGCATCTGACGGGTTCTGCGTCCCTGTGTGTGAGGACTGGGTAGCGGTAGTCTGGGCAGGACTCGACTGAGGGCTGGTTGTTGGCTGGGTTTCTGTGGTGAGCTGTGTGGCAGGAGCGGGGTTTGTGGCTTTCGGTGTGTCCTCGTGTGGGGTGGCATCCGACGGGTTCTGTGTCCTTGTGTGTGTTGTTTTTTGGACCTTAAGAGGTTTGTGTTGCCTGCTGAGCCTTTCTACGGCCTCCGTCATTTTGTTTAGTTGGGTATGGAGTTCTTTGATCTTATTTGTTTGTTCCTCTACGGTCTTTCTCAGATTTTGGATGGTGGACTCGTTTTCCATTTTCAGCTGTTTGAGTTCCTCCGTCCAGTTCTTGGTCTGTGTTTCTCTGTATTCGTTGAATTCGAGTTCTAGTTTGGACAGACTCTCTTTCAGCAGTTTGTTTGCATTGAGAGGTGTGGGGGGGGTGGAGATGGTCAGGGAGGTGTGTGTCTCTGCTGGACTCTCTTCTTCTTCCTCCGCTTGGCTCTCATCATCCTCTGTTCGATTCTCTTTTGCCTCCTGTCCATTGGTCCTATTTGTGTCTGCCTTAGTTTTCAACTGGGGGAATTCCTTTTCGAAGGAGTCCAGACTTTCTACATTCCCCTGTATCATGATCTTTCCTTTTTTGTTGTAGTAGCTTATGGTTAGCAGGGGGTCATCTTTATCTAGATTTCCATCTTTACATATTTTCAGTCTGCCTCCACTGCCAATACCTTCGCTGGAGACGTATGCGTAGTATTTTTGTAAAGTCTCCTTCCATGAGGGAATGGAGTCGGTGTAGAATATGAGGTTGTTCTTCGTCTTAATCCCTTTGTGTGTGGTATAGTCAACGTAGAGGACCTCTGGGTTACTTTTTAGTGTTATGTCCTTGTGTTTTTCCTTTGCTTTATTTTTTGTGCATTGCTCAGGATATTTCATTTCCCTGCTCATTGTAGTCGTTTGTTTTGTCTCAGGTAGATAACTTTTTTTCTCTTTTTTGTGTCGTGTTCCACCTTATCCCACTTTTAGGTCCAAAATTGAGAGTTTTTCAGGGGTTCATCTTTGATATAGCTGCTCTTAAAAGTTTCTCTCTCTCTCTCTCACAGGTTCCTGGTTCGGGTTGTTTATCGTTTCTCTCTGGTTTCTATTCCTTTTTTTTTTTTCTTTCTTTTTTTTTTTTTTTTTCTTTTTTCTTCGGGTTTGTTGTTCTTTTTCTAGGTTAACTAAATTTAGGTAGATCTAGGTATAGCTTTTTTCCTCCGGACCCGGAGTTTTCCTCTCTCTCCTCGCGTCGGTCTCAGGCTGTTTCTGCCCTGGTCCCAGCCCCTCGGCTCGGCTGTGCAGTCCCCGCCCGGCCCGGTGTTTGTTCGAGTTTCTCCGATCCCGGAGTTTCTCGGTTTTCAGGCCCCGGGCTTGCTCGCTCTCCGGGCCTCTGCCCTGGTCCCAGCCCCTCGGCTCGGCTGTGCAGTCCCGGCCCGGCCGAGTCTCTCCGACCCCGGAGTTTCTCGGGTTTCAGGCCCCGGGCTTGCTCGCTGTCCAGGCCCGACCCGATCCGGCACCCCTACCTCTCCACTCGCCTCCCTGACTGGCTCGGGCCGCTCCTCCCGGTCTGGGTCGACCCCTGCTGCCACTCGCTCTCCCTCTCTCCGGTGCCTCGCTTGGCCCGGCTCGGTCCGAGCTCAGTCTCTCTCTCTCTCTCAGCTCAGTCTCTATCTCTCTCCCTCCCTGAGCTCAGTCTCACTCTCTCTCTCCGAGCTCAGTCACTCTCTCTCTCCGAGCTCAGTCTCTCTCTCTCTCTCTCTCTCTCTCTCTCCGAGCTCAGTCTCTCTCTCTCTCTCTGAGCTCAGTCTCTCTCTCTCCCTCTCTGAGCTCAGTCTCTCTCCCTCTGTCTCTCTCCGAGCTATCAATTCAATTCAATTCAAATCGCTTTATTGGCATGATAAGGTACATCTTACGTTGCCAAAGCATCGAAAAACATTTATGGTTGAACACATAAATGCGGATCTATTCATACAGTGTATAAACAGATATATCCCTGAGTGTATAAATATACATTCGTATAATTTGTATATACTCTTTTCTTAGGTTTACTGGTTGTCCCTCTGTTTATGGCAAGCTGTAACATAGTGTGCCGCTAAGGTTACACAATTTCTCTGTTCCCCTAGTAGGTATGGGAGTTTTTGGTCGTCATTCAAATTTCTGAATTCAGGGCATATTTTTGTGAATTTTTGGTAGAAATTCTCCCTGATGCCCTGATATTTTCCACAAGCTGTGAGGAAGTGCCTCTCTGTCTCCACCACTCCCTGGCTGCAGTGAGAGCATAGCCTGTCCTCTCTTGGCAGTCGGGTCTGTCTGTGTCTGCCTTTTTCGATGGCCAGGCTATGTTCACTAAGTCTGCACCTTGTCAAGGTTTTTCTCAGTTTGCTATCCTTCACCATGGTCAGGTATTCAGCCATGTTGTATTGTCTGTTTAGGGCCAAATAGCAATTGAGTTTGTTTTGGATTTTGTTGTTTCTGCCCAATATGACAGGTATTTTTCCTTTTGCTTAGTGACAATTGTGTTGGGTCGAATTCTCTGTGCTACAATGTCACTGTCCTGGGGCTGGTTATTGTTAGTTATGTTAGTAGTGATGTGCCTCAATGAATCCGAGACTCAACATTAACGGAGCAAAGCAAGGCTTTTATTAACTCAGAAAGTAATACACAGTGGAGAAGTGTCTCTCATCCAGAGATCTGCTGTACTGCCTGTGAGACACGCTGGGGCCTGCTTAAGTAGGGGCCAGGTATGGGTGGAGCCCTACACACAATACAATACAGGTAAGGAAATGAAACTGAAACTAAACTCCCCTGCTTGTCACAGTCACAGGCACAATCAAACACAGAGAATACAGAGTGCCTGATGAATGGCATATTTCATCACATTCACCCCTTCTACAGATTTAGTCTGTTCGGGGGTTTGATAGTCCTCTGTGACTGACGTAGCCGTTGTGGTGCCGCGGGTGTCAGCTGGGTGTCCCCGGTGGCCTCCTGGGTCTCTGCCGGTGGCGCCGCCAGGGTTGTTGAAGGGGTAGTTGGTGGGGGCACCGTTGGTCGATGTTCTTCCGGGGGTGATGAAAGGATAGTGGGTGGGTAAGAGTTGCTGTGATCGTTGTTGTCGTGGTTGTTGTCGTTACCGGCAGGGGCAACATCTTTTATGGACACGGTGTCCTCCCTTCCGTCGGCGTGCCGGACATACGCGTATTGGGGGTTGGCGTGGAGTAGGTGCACTGACTCCACGAGAGGGTCCGTCTTGTGGCCCCTCACATGCCTTCGTACAAATACCGGACCTGGGGTGGAGAGCCATGATGGCATGGATACGCCTGAGGTGGATTTCCGGGGAAAGACAAACATTCGTTCATGAGGCGTGGCATTAGTGGCAGTACACAATAGCGACCGTATCGAATGAAGCACATCTGGGAGGACTTCCTGCCAGTGGGAGATAGGGAGGCCCTTGGGCCTTAGAGCTAGAGTGACTGCTTTCCATACTGTCCCGTTCTCTCGCTCCACCTGGCCGTTACCCTGGGGGTTGTAGCTGGTGGTACGGCTCGTGGCGATCCCCCTGGACAGCATGTACTGGCGTAGCTCTTCACTCATGAAGGACGCCCCCCTATCCGTATGGATGTAGCTCGGCATACCGAACAGGTAGAACAGGCTGTTGAGGCATTTAATGACTGTGGCGCTGGTCATGTCTGGGCAGGGGAAGGCGAATGGGAAACGGGAGTATTCGTCCACAATGTTCAGGAAGTAAACATTGCGGTCGACTGACGGGAGGGGGCCCTTGAAATCGAAGCTGAGCTGCTCAAAGGGCCGTGTAGCTTTGATTAAGTGGGCTCTATCTGGGCGGTAGAACCGAGGCTTGCACTCAGCGCAAGTGCGGCAGTTCCTGGTCAGAGACCGAACTTCCTCAATCGAGTAGGGTAAGTTGCGGGACTTTATGAAGTGGAACAGCCGTGTGACCCCTGGGTGGCAGAGGTCGTTGTGGAGGGTCTGTAGCCGATCCCCGGTGGCGCTGGCACACATCCCTCGTGATAGGGCGTCGGGGGATTCGTTAAGGGCCCCTGGCCGGTAAATGATGTCATACTCGAAGGTGGAGAGCTCGATCCGCCACCTGAGAATCTTATCATTTTTAATCTTCCCCTTCTGTTTATTATTAAACATAAACGCTACCGACCGCTGGTCGGTAAGTAGGGTGAAGCGTTTGCCGGCTAGGTAGTGGCGCCAGTGGCGCACTGCCTCCACGATGGCTTGGGCCTCCTTTTCCATGGAGGAGTGTCTGATCTCGGGCCCTTGGAGGGTCCTCGAGAAGAAAGCTACGGGCCGCCCCGCCTGGTTGCGGGTGGCCGCCAAGGCAAAGTCAGACGCATCACTTTCCACTTGAAAGGGAGTGTTCTCGTCCACTGCCTGTAGCGTGGCCCGCTCGATATCCCGCTTAATGCTTTTGCAGGCGGCGTGGGCCTCAGCAGAGAGCGGAAAAGAGGATGCTTTCAAGAGGGGGCGGGCTTTGTTGGAGTAGTTGGTGACCCATTGGGCATAATAAGAAAATAACCCCAGGCACCTTTTCAGGGCTTTGGGAGTGTTGGGCAGGGGCAGCTCCCGTAGGGGGCGCAGTCGGTCGGGGTCTGGTCCGATTTCCCCATTCTCCACCACGCTGCCTAGTATGCAGAGGCGCGTGGTGTTGAAAACGCACTTGTCCTCGTTGTAAGTGAGGTTGAGTTTTTGTGCGGTTTTCAGGAACCTCTCGAGGTTCGAGTCGTGATCCTGCTGGTTGTGACCGCAGATGGTGACGTTGTCGAGGTAGGGGAAGGTTGCCTGCAAGTGGTGGTCATCGACCATGCGGTCCATCTCCCTCTGGAAGACCGAGACCCCATTCGTCACCCCAAAGGGGACTCTGAGGAATTGGTAGAGGCGTCCGTTTGCCTCAAAGGCGGTGTACGGGCGGTCCTCTGGTCTGATAGGGAGCTGGTGGTACGCTGACTTGAGGTCGATGGTGGAGAACACCCGGTATTGGGCAATTTGGTTCACCATTTCTGATATGCGGGGTAGCGGGTAGGCGTCTAGTTGGGTGTACATGTTGATTGCTTGGCTAGAGTCGATCACCATCCGTTTCTTCTCGCTACCCCTCACCACCACCACTTGGGCGCGCCACGGGCTGTTGCTGCATTCAATAACGCGCTCCCTCAGCAGCCTGTCCACCTCGGTCGCGATAAACCGCCTGTCCTCCCAGCTGTACCACCTGCTTTTGGTCGCTATTGGCCGGCAGTTGGGAGTAAGGTTCGTGAATAGCGAAGGCGGCTTTACCTTCAGGGTAGCCAGACCGCACACTGTGAGGGGCGGCTGGGACCCACCGTAATTGAGCGTGATGCTTTGGTGGTGGCACTGGAAATCCAGGCCCAAGATCACGCTCGCACATAGACTCTTCATGATTAGTAATTTAAAATTATCGTATACAGTTCCGTTAACGGACAATTGTACCGCGCAGTAACCCATAATGGTCGATGTCTGGGTTTTATCAGCCATAGAGATGGTGCCCCGAGCAGGGACCACCGTTAGAGAGAGTTGTTGTGCTAGTTCAGGGTGGATAAAACTCTCCGTGCTTCCACTGTCAATTAAACATTTAACCCCGCACCCGTTTACCTCGATGCCCACCATTGATTTGGATAGCGGGTGCGGTCTGGTCTGGTCCACTGTGACTGATGCCACTGTAGGGCCCTGATCGAGACAAGATGGCGTCCACGCTGTCTGCTCACAAGATGGCGGACCCCACGAGGTCGGGCAAGATGGCGTCCAAGATGGCCGCTCCCACGGCGCACACGCGGCGGTGGCGGGTTTTGGTTTTCCGGCGGGGTTCCCTCTGCACACCTTCCCGAAGTGCCCCTGCTTACCGCACTTAAAGCAGGTGGTGCCTTTCGCTGGGCACAGGTTTCTGGTGTGCTTTGGCTGCCCGCAGAAGTAGCAGTTGGGTCCCCGATGCATCGCGGCTGTCGTAGGGCTTCTGGGGGGAGAGCGGGGCCCCGACGGTGTCGGGCTGCCGGGCGGGGAAGATGCCTTCCAAGATGGCGGCGCCCTTGTGCACACGTGGCGGCGTGGACGGCGCGGGCTGAAGAGTAGGCGTCCGAGTTTCTCTGGGCCATATCCAGGGATCGCGCGGTGTCCGCAGCCTGTTTCAGGTCCAATCCCGTTTTTTCCAGCAGTCTTTGCCGGATGTAAGTGGAGCTGAGGCCTGTGATAAAGGCATCGCGAACAAGCTCGTCGGTGTACACTGCGGCTTTTACATCTCGGCACTTGCAGTCTTTGCCAAGCATTTTCAGGGTGCCTAGGAACTCCTCCACCGATTCCCCAGGTCGCTGTGCGCGAGTGGCGAGCAGATGCCTAGCATACACCTCATTCGTAGGCTGCTGGTAATGCACCTTTAAGATGTCGCAGGCGGCCAGGTACGTGTCGGCGTCTTGGATGAGGGGGTAAACCCGGTGGCTTACCCAATTCCGCAGAATTCCGAGTTTCATACTCGCAGCGTCCGTAGCGTCTTTGACGGCTGCGGAATTGTCCAGGAAGAATTCCATACACATAAACCAGTGTCCGAAGTGTGCTGATGCGTCCGGAGCATGCTGATCCAAATCCAAACGTTCGGGTTTCAGGAGTTGATCCATCGTGTTGAAAAATAAGTTAATAAAATTGCTGTGCCTCAATAATCCCGAGACTCGATGTTAGCGAAAACAAAACAAGGCTTTTATTAACTTAGAAGATAACACGCAGTGGAGAGAGGTGTCTTCCATCTGGAGGTCAGCAGTACTGGATATGAGGCCAGACTGCTTGCTTACATTGAGGCTAGGTATGGGCGGAGCCCTACACACAGTACATTCCATACATTCCAATATACAATACAATGGTGAGGAGAAACCTGAAACCAACCACAGTCACAGGCAGTGATGATATACAATACAATGGTGAGGGGAAACCTGAAACCAACCACAGTCACAGGCAGTGATGAATGGAATATTTCATCACAGTCTCTCTCCCTCTCACAGCTGTCTCGCTCTCTCTCAGCTCAGTCTCTCTCTCTCTCCGAGCTCAGTCTCTCTCTCTCTCTCTCAGCTCAGTCTCTATCTCTCTCTCTCCCTGACATCAGTCTCTCTCTCCCTCCCTGAGCTCAGTCTCACTCTCTCTCTCCGAGCTCAGTCACTCTCTCTCTCTCCGAGCTCAGTCTCTCTCTCTCTCTCCCTCCGAGCTCAGTCTCTCTCTCTCTGAGCTCAGTCTCTCTCTCTCTCTGAGCTCAGTCAATTCAATTCAATTCAATTCAAATCGCTTTATTGGCATGATAAGGTACATCTTATGTTGCCAAAGCATCGAAAAACATTTATGGTTGAGCACATAAACGCAGATCTATTCATACAGTGTATAAACAGATATATCCCTGAGTGTATAAATATACATTCGTATAATTTGTATATACTCTTTTCTTAGGTTTACTGGTTGTCCCTCTGTTTATGGCAAGCTGTAACATAGTGTGCCGCTAAGGTTACACAGTTTCTCTGTTCCCCTAGTAGGTATGGGAGTTTTTGGTCGTCATTCAAATTTCTGAATTCAGGGCATATTTGTGTGAATTTTTGGTAGAAATTCTCCCTGATGCCCTGATATTTTCCACAAGCTGTGAGGAAGTGCATCTCTGTCTCCACCACTCCCTGACTGCAGTGAGAGCATATCCTGTCCTCTCTTGGCAGCCGGGTCTGTCTGTGTCTGCCTTTTTCGATGGCCAGGCTATGTTCACTAAGTCTGTACCTTGTCAAGGTTTTTCTCTCTCTCTCTCTCTCTCCGAGGTCAGTCTCAGTCTGTCTCCAAACTCACTCTCACTCTCTCTCTCTCGGAGCTCAGTCACTCTCTCTGTCCGTCTCTCTCTCTCTGAGCTCACTTGTTCACTTTCTCTCTCCGAGCTCAGTCTCCCTCCCTCTCTCTCTCTCCCTGAGCTCAGTCTCTCTCTCCGAGCTCAGTCTCTCTCTCTCTCTCTCTCACCAAACTGTCTCTCTCTCTCCAAGCCCACTCTCACTCTCTCCGAGCTCAGTCTCTCTCCCTCTCTCAGCTCAGTCTCTCTCTCCCCTTCCGAGCTTAGTCTCTCTCGCTCTCTCTCTCCGAGCTCAGTCTCTCTCTCAGAGCTCACTCTCTCTCTCTCTGAGCTCAGTCTCACTCTCTCTCCGAGCTCAGTCTCTCTCTCCCTGAGCTCAGTCTATCTCTCTCTCTCTCTCTCCGAGCTCAGTCTCTCTCTCCCTGAGCTCAGTCTATCTCTCTCTCTCTCTCTCTGAGCTCAGTCTCTCTCTCTCGCTCTCTCTCTCCGAGCTCACTTGTTCTCTCTCTCTCTGTGAGCTCAGTCTCTCTCTCTCTCTGAGCTCAGTCACTCTCTCTCTCTTTCTCTGAGCTCACTTGTTCTCTCTCTCCGAGCTCTGTCTCTCTCTCTCACTCTCTCTCTGAGCTCAGTCTCTCTCTCTCTCTCAGCTCAGTCTCTCTCTCCCTCTCTCCCTGAGCTGTCTCTCTCTCTCTCTCAGCTCAGTCTCTCTCTCTCCCTCCCTGAGCTCAGTCTCTCTCACTCTCTCTCTCTGAGCTCAGTCTCTCTCTCCCTCTCTCTGAGCTCAGTCTCTCTCTCCCTCTCTCCGAGCTCAGTCTCTCACTCTCTCCCTGAACTCAGTCTATCTCTCTCTCTTTTTCCGAGCTCAGCCTCTCTCTCTCACTTCGAGGGCAGTCACTCTTTCTCTCTCCGAGCTCACTTGTTCTCTCTCTCTCCTGAGCTCAGTCTCTCTCTCTCGCTATCTCCGAGCTCACTCTCTCTCTCCGAGCTCAGTCTCTCTCTCTCTCCGAGCTCAGTCTGTCTCCGAGCTCACTCTCACCGAGCTCAGTCACTCTCTCTGTCTCTCTCTCTCTGAGCTCACTCTCTCTCTCTCCCTCTCTCTCTCCGAGCTCACTTGTTCACTTTCTCTCTCCGAGCTCAGTCTCCCTCTCTCTCTCTCTCTCTCTCCCTGAACTTAGTCTCACTCTCTCTCACCGAACTCAGCCTCTCTCTCTCTCTCTCCAAGCTCACTCTCACTTTCCGAACTCAGCCTCTCTCTCTCTCTCTCCAAGCTCACTCTCACTTTCCGAGCTCAGTCTCTCTCTCTCTCTCTCTGAACTCAGTCACTCTCTCTCTCAGCTCAGTCTCACTCTCTCTCTCTCTGAGCTGTCTCATTCTCTCTCTCCGAGCTCACTCTCACTCTCTCTCCGAGCTCAGTCTCTCTCTCTCTCCGAGCTCAGTCTCTCTCTCTCTCTCTCTCTGAGCTCAGTCTCTCTCTCTCTCTCCGAGCTCACTCTCACTCTCTCTCTCTCCAAGCTCAGTCTCTCTCTCTCTCCCCCCATCAGCTCAGTCTCTCTCTTTCACTCTCTCCCCCCCTCAGCTCAGTCTCTCTCTCTCACTCTCTCCCCCCCTCAGCTCAGTCTCTCCCCCCCTCAGCTCAGTCTCTCTCTCTCACTCTCTCCCCCCCTCAGCTCAGTCTCTCTCTCTCTCCCCCCTCAGCTCAGTCTCTCTCTCTCTCTCTCTCCCTCAGCTCAGTCTCTCTCCCTGAGCTCAGTCTCTCTCTCTCCGAGCTCAGTCTCTCTCTCTCTGAGCTCAGTCTCTCCCTGAGCTCAGTCCAATTCCAATTCCAATTCCAATTCCAATTAAAATGCTTTATTGGCATGAAAGTTTACAGAGAACCATATTGCCAAAGCTTACATAGCAAAAAGGTACAGTTTTCCAACATTCTGTAGGTGTCAATCGATTTGACATTTGTTGGGTACATACAATATTACTTTTAAACAATATTAATTTTAAACAGTCTTTGTACTTCATTTGGTACGTTCAATATTAATTTTAAACAGTCTTAATTTTAAACAGTCCTCAGGTTGTGACATGTTGTTACATATTTGGCCCCAAGGTATGGTCTGTCTCCTTCTCCTAGGACTAATCTCAATTTTGACAGATCATCCAATTCCTTGAAATCTGGGGTTGTTTGGCTTAGCTTGTTGAATAATATGTTTCTTGATGTGTTGAATTTTTCGCATTTTAGGAGGAAATGCATTTCTGTTTCAACCTCGCCAGCCAGACATTGATCGCATATTCTATTCTCTCTAGGCTGCCAGGATTTCTTGTATCTGCCTTTTTCAATTTCCAGTTGGTGGTCGCTTAGTCTGTACCTGGTGAGGGTCTGTCTCTGTTTTGTGTCTCTGATGGTCGTGAGGTAGTCTGCCAGTTTATATTCTCTTTTTAGGGCCCGGTAACATTCTAATCTGCTTTGGCTTTCGGTTATTTTGTTCCAATGTTCCAGGTAGGTTTCTTTGCATTTTTTAATGATTTGGTTCACTCGGATTGGTGTTTGGGCGGCTGTGTTGGTCTGGGGCTGGTCAGGGTCCGGCTGAGTACTTAGTTTCCGTAGCAGCTGACTCAGGGGACTCTTTTCTGGGTTTAGCTCTTGGGTCTGAAAGGCTTTGAAATGAAGGGTGTCTGGGGAGCTAGATTTGAGGTGATTTAGGAAGTTTAGTGCTCGTTTTTGGATGTTTATTATCAGTGGGTATCTGCCTAGTTCGGCTCTGCATGCATTTGTTGGCGTTTTTCTTTGGGTGCGAAGGATGCTTCGGCAGAATTCTGCATGTAGGGCTTCTATTGTATGTTTTTCCCATTTAGTGTAGCTTTGGTGATTTAGCGGGCCCCATACTTCACTACCGTACAGTGCAATGGGCAGGATTATGCTGTCAAATATTTTGAGCCAGATTTTGATTGGGATTTGGATGTTGTAGAATTTTCTTTTTATTGCATATAGGGCTCTTCGGGCTTTTTCTTTTAGTGCATTCACTGCTATGCTGAAGCTCCCTGATGCTGTAATAGTTAGACCAAGGTAGGTGTAGCTCATAGTGTGTCCTATAGTGATATCACTGAGGGTAAACTGGTATTTGTTTTCCTGACATCTGGGCCTTTTTTGAAAAATCATGATGTTGGTTTTCTTTAGATTTACTGTTAGAGCCCAATTTTGGCAGTATTTGTCGAGTAGGTCTAGTTGTTGCTGTAATCCCTGTTCTGTGGGAGACAGCAGAACCAGGTCGTCCGCATAGAACAGGGATTTCACTTCTCCATCTAGGAGACGGAGACCTGGTGACTCGCTTTGCTCCAGCATGTCTCTCTCTCTCTCTCTGAGCTCAGTCTCTCTCTCTCTCTCCGAGCTCACTTCTTCTCTCTCTCTCTCTCCGGGCTCAGTCCCTCTCTCTCTCTCTCTCTGGACTCAGTCTCTCACTCAATTCAATTCAATTCAATTCAAATGCTTTATTGGCATGAAAGTTTACAGGGAACCATATTGCCAAAGCTTACATAACAAAAAGTACAGTTTTCCAACATTCTGTAGGTGTCAAACAATTTTGGCCTTCGTTGGGTACATACAATATTACTTAAAACAATATTAATTTAAAAGTGTTTGTACATCAGTGGGTATTTTCAGTATTAATTTTAAACAGTCCTCAGGTTGTGACATGTTGTTACATATTTGGCACCAAGGTATGGTCTGTCTCCTTCTCCCAGGACTAATCTTAATTTTGACAGGTCATCCAATTCCTTGAAATCTGGGGTTGTTTGGCTGAGCTTGTCAAATAATATGTTTCTTGATGTGTTGAATTTTTCGCATTTTAGGAGGAAATGCATCGCTGTCTCAACCTCGCCGGCCAGACATTGATCACATATTCTATTCTCTCTAGGCTGCCAGGATTTCTTGTATCTTCCTTTTTCAATTGCCAGTTGGTGGTCGCTTAGTCTGTACCTGGTGAGGGTCTGCCTCTGTTTTGTGTCTCTGATGGTCGAGAGATAGTCTGCCAGTTTATATTCTCTTTTTAGGGCCCGGTAACATTCTAATCTGCTTTGGCTTTTGGTTATTTTGTTCCAATGTTCCAGGTAGGTTTCTTTGCTTTGTTTAATGATTTGGTTCACTCGGATTGGTGTTTGGACGGCAGTGTTGGTCTGGGACTGGTCAGGGTCCGGCTGAGTAGGAGTACTTAGTTTCAGTAGCAGCTGACTCAGGGGACTCTTTTCTGGGTTTAGCTCTTGGGTCTGGAAGGCTTTAAAATGAAGGGTGTCTGGGGAGCTAGATTTGAGGTGATTTAGGAAGTTTAGTGCTCGTTTTTGGATGTTTATTATCAGTGGGTATCTGCCTAGTTCGGCTCTGCATGCATTTGTTGGTGTTTTCCTTTGGGTGCGAAGGATGCTTCGGCAAAATTCTGCATGTAGGGCTTCTATTGTGTCTCTCTCTCTCTCTCTCTCAGCTAAGTCTCTCTCTCTCTCTCCCCCTGAGCTCAGTCTCACTCTCTCTCTCCGAGCTCAGTCTCTCTCTCTCTCCGAGCTCAGTCTCTCTGTCTGAGCTCTATCTCTCTCTCTCTCCGAGCTCACTTGTTCACTTTCTCTCTCCGAGCTCAGTCTCCCTCTCTCTGTCTCCCTGAGCTCAGTCTCTCTCTCTCTCTCTCTCTCTCAGCTCAGTCTCTCTCTCTCTCCGAGCTTAGTCTCACTCCCTCTCACCGAACTCAGTCTCTCTCTCTCTCTCTGAACTCAGTCACTCTCTCTCTCAGCTCAGTCTCACTCTCTCCGAGCTCACTCTCACTCTCACTCTCTCTCCGAGCTCAGTCTCCCTCTCTCTCCCCGATATCAGTCTCATTCTCTCTCTCCGAGCTCACTCTCACTCTCTCCGAGCTCAGTCTCTCTCTCTCTCTCTCACCAAACTCAGTCTCTCTCACTCTCCAAGTTCACTCTCACTCTCTCTCTCCGAGCTCAGTCTCTCTCTCTCTCTCTCTGAACTCAGCCACTCTCTCTCTCAGCTCAGTCTCACTCGCTCTCTCTCCAAGCTCAGTCTCATTCTCTCTCTCCGAGCTTACTCTCATTCTCTCTCTCCGAGCTCAGTCACTCTCTCTCTCACTCTGAGCTCACTCTCCCTCTCTCCGAGCTCACTTGTTCACTTTCTCTCTCTCTCCGAGCTCAGTCTCCCTCTCTCTCTCTCTCTCAGCTAAGTCTCTCTCTCTCTCTCCCCCTGAGCTCAGTCTCACTCTCTCTCTCCGAGCTCAGTCTCTCTCTCTCTCCGAGCTCAGTCTCTCTCTCTCTCTCCAAGCTCACTCTCTCTCTCTCTCCAAGCTCACTCTCACTGTCTCTCTCTCCAAGCTCAGTCTCTCTCTCTCTCTCTCCGAGCTCAGTCTCATTCTCTCTCTCCGAGTTCACTCTCACTCTCTCCGAGCTCAGTCTCTCTCTCTCTCTCCCCGAGCTCAGTCTCATTCTCTCTCTCCGAGCTCACTCTCACTCTCTCCGAGCTCAGGCTCACTCTCTCTCTCTCTGAGCTCACTCTCTCTTTCTCTTTGTCTCACTCTCTCTCTGGACTCAGTCTCTCTCTCTCTCCGAGCTCGCTTGTTCTCTCTCTCCCTCCCTGAGCTCAGTCTCTCTCTCTCTCTCCGAGCTCAGTCTCATTCTCTCTCTCCGAGCGCACTCTCACTCTCTCTCCGAGCTCACTTGTTCTCTCTCTCTCTCTCTCTCTCCAAGCTCAGTCTCATTCTCTCTCTCCGAGCTCACTCTCACTCTCTCTCCAAGCTCAGTCTCTCTCTCTCTGAGCTCAGTCTCTCTCTCTCTCTGAGCACAGTCTCTCTCTCAGCTCAGTCTCTCTCTCTCTCCAAGCTCACTCTCACTCTCTCTCTCTCTGAGCTCAGTCTCTCTCTCTCTCTGAGCTCAGTCTCATTCTCTCTCTCCGAGCTCAGTCTCTCTCTCTCTCTGAACTCAGTCACTCTCTCTCTCAGCTCAGTCTCACTTGCTCTCTCTCCGAGCTCAGACTCATTCTCTCTCTCCGAGCTCACTCTCACTCTCTCTCTGAGCAGTCTCTCTCTCCCTGAGCTCAGTCTCACTCTCTCACTCCGAGCTCAGTCTCACTCTCTCTCCAAGATCACTCTCTCTCTCGACCCAAGCTCAGTCTCATTCTCTCTCTCCGAGTTCACTCTCACTCTCTCCGAGCTCAGTTTCTCTCTCTCTCTCTCTCCAAGTTAACTCTCACTCTCTCTCTCCGAGCTCAGACTCATTCTCTCTCTCCGAGCTCACTCTCACTCTGAGCTCAGTCTCTCTCTCTCTCTCTCTGAGCTCAGTCTCTCTCTCTCTCTCTTTCTCTCTGAGCTCAGTCTCTCTCTCTCTCGCTCTCTCTCTCCGAGCTCACTTGTCCTCTCTCCCTCCGAGCTCAGTCCCTCTCTTTCTCTCTCTCTGGACTCAGTCTCACTCTCTCTCTCTCTCTGAGATCACTCTCTCTTTCTCGCTCTCTCTCTCTCTGGACTCTGTCTCTCACTCTCTCTCCGAGCTCATTCTCATTCTCTCTCTCCGAGCTCACTCTCTCTCTCTCTGTCTCTCTCTCACTCTGAGCTCACTCTCTCTCCGAGCTCACTCTCTCTCTCTCTCCAAGCTCACTCTCACTGTCTCTCTCTCCAAGCTCAGTCTCTCTCTCTCTCTCTCCCCGAGCTCAGTCTCTCTCTCTCTCTCTCGGAGCTCATGCTCTCTTTCTCTTTGTCTCACTCTCTCTCTCTGGACTCAGTCTCTCTCTCTCTCCGAGCTCACTTGTTCTCTCTCTCTCTCTCTCTCTCTCCAAGCTCACTTGTTCTCTCTCTCTCTCTCTCTCTCCAAGCTGTCTCATTCTCTCTCTTCGAGCTCACTCTCTCCAAGCTCAGTCTCTCTCTCTGAGCTCAGTCTCTCTCTCTCTCTCTGAGCACAGTCTCTCTCTCGCTCTCTCTGAGCTCAGTCTCTCTCTCTCTCTCTCTGAACTCAGTCTCTCTCTCTCTCAGTCTCTCTCTCTCTATCTCCCTGAGTTCTGTCCAATTCCAATTCCAATTCAAATGCTTTATTGGCATGAAAGTTTACAGAGAACCATATTGCCAAAGCTTACATAGCAAAAAGGTACAGTTTTCCAACATTCTGTAGGTGTCAATCGATTTGACATTTGTTGGGTACATACAATATTACTTTTAAACAATATTAATTTTAAACAGTCTTACTTTTAAACAGTCCTCAGGTTGTGACATGTTGTTACATATTTGGCCCCAAGGTATGGTCTGTCTCCTTCTCCCAGGACTAATCTCAATTTTGACAGGTCATCCAATTCCTTGAAATCTGGGGTTGTTTGGTTTAGCTTGTTGAATAATATGTTTCTTGATGTGTTGAATTTTTCGCATTTTAGGAGGAAATGCATTTCTGTTTCAACCTGTCTCTCTCTCTCTCCGAGCTCAGTCACTCTCTCTCTCCAAGCTCACTTGTTCTCTCTCTCTCTCTCTCCAAGCTTAGTCTCATTCTCTCTCTTCGAGCTCACTCTCTCCAAGTTCAGTCTCTCTCTCTGAGCTCAGTCTCTCTCTCTCTCTCTCTCTCTCTCTCTGAGCACAGTCTCTCTCTCTCTCAGCTCAGTCTCTCTCTCTCTCTCTCCCTGAGCTCAGTCTCTCTCTCTCTCTCTCTCCGAGCTCAGTCTCTCTCTCCGAGCTCACTCTCACTCTCTGCCTCTCCGAGCTCAGTCTCTCTCTCCGAGCTCAGTCTCACTCGCTCTCTCTCTGTGAGCTCAGTCTCACTCTCTTTCTCCCTGAGTTCAGTCTCCCTCTCTCTCTCTCTGGACTTAGTCTCTCCGAGCTCACTTTCACTCTCTCTCTCCAAGCTCAGTCTCTCTCGCTCTCTCCGAGCTCAGTCTCTCTCTCTCCGAGCTCAGTCTCTCTCTCTCTTTCTCTCTCTCTCTGAGCTCAGTCCAATTCCAATTCCAATTCAAATGCTTTATTGGCATGAAAGTTTACAGAGAACCATATTGCCAAAGCTTACATAGCAAAAAGGTAGAGTTTTCCAACATTCTGTAGGTGTCAATCGATTTGACATTTGTTGGGTACATACAATATTACTTTTAAACAATATTAATTTTAAACAGTCTTTCTACTTCATTTGGTACGTTCAATATTAATTTTAAACAGTCTTACTTTTAAACAGTCCTCAGGTTGTGGCATGTTGTTACATATTTGGCCCCAAGGTATGGTCTGTCTCCTTCTCCCAGGACTAATCTCAATTTTGACAGATCATCCAATTCCTTGAAATCTGGGGTTGTTTGGCTTAGCTTGTTGAATAATATGTTTCTTGATGTGTTGAATTTTTCGCATTTTAGGAGGAAATGCATTTCTGTTTCAACCTCGCCGGCCAGACATTGATCGCATATTCTATTCTCTCTAGGCTGCCAGGATTTCTTGTATCTGCCTTTTTCAATTTCCAGTTGGTGGTCGCTTAGTCTGTACCTGGTGAGGGTCTGTCTCTGTTTTGTGTCTCTGATGGTCGTGAGGTAGTCTGCCAGTTTATATTCTCTTTTTAGGGCCCGGTAACATTCTAATCTTTCTTTCTCCGAGCTCAGTCTCTCTCTCTCTCTTCAAGCGCAGTCTCTTTCTCTCTCCGAGCTCACTTGTTCTCTCTCTCTCTCCGAGCTCAGTCTCTCTCTCTTGCTTTCTCCGAGCTCACTCTCTCTCTCCGAGCTCAGTCTCTCTCTCTCTCTCTCTCCGAGCTCAGTCTCTCTCTCTCTCTCTCTCCCCGAGGTAAGTCTGTCTGTCTCCGAGCTCACTCTCACACTCTCTCTCTCCGAGCTCAGTCACTCTCTCTCTGTCTCTCTCTCTCTCCCTCTGAGCTCACTCTCTCTCTCTCTCTCTTTCCGAGCTCACTTGTTCACTTTCTCTCTCCGAGCTCAGTCTCCCTCTCTCTCTCTCCCTGAGCTCAGTCTCTCTCTCTCTCTCAGCTCAGTCTCTCTCTCTCTCTCGCTCTCACCGAGCTCACTTGTTCTCTCTCTCTCCGAGCTAAGTATCTCTCTCTCTCTCTCCCTGAGCTCAGTCTCTCTCTCTCTCGCTTTCTCCAAGCTCACTCTCTCTCCGAGCTCAGTCTCTCTCTCTCTCTCTCAGAGCTCAGTCTCTCTCTCTCTCTCTCTTTCTCTCTGAGCTCAATCCCTCTCTCTCGCTCTCTCTCTCTGGACTCAGTCTCTCTCTCTCTCTCCGAGCTCACTCTCACTCTCTCTCTCCAAGCTCAGTCACTCTCTCTCTGTCTCTCTCTCACGCTGAGCTCACTCTCTCTCTCTCCGAGCTCACTTGTTCACTTTCTCTCTCTCTCCGAGCTCAGTCTCCCTCTCTCTCTCTGAGCTCAGTCTCCTTCTCTCTCACTCTCTCCGAGCTCAGTCTCTCTCTCTCTCTGAGCTCACTCTCTCTTTCTCTTTGTCTCACTCTCTCTCTCTGGACTCAGTCTCTCTCTCTCTCTCTCTCTCTCTAAGCTCACTTGTTCTCTCTCTCTCTCTCTCTCCAAGCTCAGTCTCATTCTCTCTCTCCGAGCTCACTCTCACTCTCTCTCTCCAAGCTCAGTCACTCTCTCTCTGTCTCTCTCTCACGCTGAGCTCACTCTCTCTCTCTCCGAGCTCACTTGTTCACTTTCTCTCTCTCTCCGAGCTCAGTCTCCCTCTCTCTCTCTCTCTCCGAGCTCAGTCTCCTTCTCTCTCACTCTCTCCGAGCTCAGTCTCTCTCTCTCTCTGAGCTCACTCTCTCTTTCTCTTTGTCTCACTCTCTCTCTCTGGACTCAGTCTCTCTCCAATTCCAATTCCAATTCCAATTCAAATGCTTTATTGGCATGAAAGTTTACAGAGAACCATATTGCCAAAGCTTACATAGCAAAAAGGTACAGTTTTCCAACATTCTGTAGGTGTCAATCGATTTGACATTTGTTGGGTACATACAATATTACTTTTAAACAATATTAATTTTAAACAGTCTTTGTACATCATTTGGTACGTTCAATATTAATTTTAAACAGTCTTAATTTTAAACAGTCCTCAGGTTGTGACATGTTGTTACATATTTGGCCCCAAGGTATGGTCTGTCTCCTTCTCCTAGGACTAATCTCAATTTTGACAGGTCATCCAATTCCTTGAAATCTGGGGTTGTTTGGCTTAGCTTGTTGAATAATATGTTTCTTGATGTGTTGAATTTTTCGCATTTTAGGAGGAAATGCATTTCTGTTTCAACCTCACCGGCCAGACATTGATCGCATATTCTATTCTCTCTAGGCTGCCAGGATTTCTTGTATCTGCCTTTTTCAATTTCCAGTTGGTGGTCGCTTAGTCTGTACCTGGTGAGGGTCTGTCTCTGTTTTGTGTCTCTGATGGTCGTGAGGTAGTCTGCCAGTTTATATTCTCTTTTTAGGGCCCGGTAACATTCTAATCTGCTTTGGCTTTCGGTTATTTTGTTCCAATGTTCCAGGTAGGTTTCTTTGCATTGTTTAATGATTTGGTTCACTCGGATTGGTGTTTGGACGGCTGTGTTGGTCTGGGGCTGGTCAGGGTCCGGCTGAGTACTTAGTTTCAGTAGCAGCTGACTCAGGGGACTCTTTTCTGGGTTTAGCTCTTGGGTCTGAAAGGCTTTGAAATGAAGGGTGTCTGGGGAGCTAGATTTGAGGTGATTTAGGAAGTTTAGTGCTCGTTTTTGGATGTTTATTATCAGTGGGTATCTGCCTAGTTCGGCTCTGCATGCATTTGTTGGCGTTTTTCTTTGGGTGCGAAGGATGCTTCGGCAGAATTCTGCATGTAGGGCTTCTATTGTGTGTTTTTCCCATTTAGTGTAGCTTTGGTGATTTAGCGGGCCCCATACTTCACTACCGTACAGTGCAATGGGCAGGATTATGCTGTCAAATATTTTGAGCCAGATTTTGATTGGGATTTGGATGTTGTAGAATTTTCTTTTTATTGCATATAGGGCTCTTCGGGCTTTTTCTTTTAGTGCAATCACTGCTATGCTGAAGCTCTCTCTCTCTCTCTCTCTCTAAGCCCACTTGTTCTCTCTCTCTCTCTCTCTCCAAGCTCAGTCTCATTCTCTCTCTCCGAGCTCACTCTCACTCTCTCTCCAAGCTCAGTCAATTTCCAATTCCAATTCCAATTAAAATGCTTTATTGGCATGAAAGTTTACAGAGAACCATATTGCCAAAGCTTACATAGCAAAAAGGTACAGTTTTCCAACATTCTGTAGGTGTCAATCGATTTGACATTTGTTGGGTATATACAATATTACTCAGTCTCTCTCTCTCTCTGTCTCTCTCTCTCTGAGCACAGTCTCTCTCTCTCTCTCGCTCTCTCTCTCTGAGCTCAGTCTCTCTCTCTCTCTCTCTCTCTCTGAACTCAGTCTCTCTCTCTCTCTCTGAGCTCTGTCTCTCTCTCTCTCTCTCAGCTCAGTCTCTCTCTCTCTCCGAGCTCAGTCTCTCTCTCCGAGCTCACTCTCACTCTCTCTCTCTCCGAGCTCAGTCTCTCTCTCTCTCCGAGCTCAGTCTCACTCTCTCTCTCCGAGCTCAGTCTCACTCTCTCTCTCCGAGCTCAGTCTCTCTCTTGCTCTCTCCGAGCTCAATCTCTCTCTCTCTCTCCCTGAGTTCAGTCTCCCTCTCTCTCTGGACTTAGTCTCTCTCACGCTCTCTGCGAGCTCACTTTCACTCTCTCTCTCCAAGCTCAGCCTCTCTCTCTCTCTCCCTGAGCTCAGTCTCTCCCTCTCTCTCTCTCCCTGAGCTCAGTCTCTCTCTCTCTCTCTGAGCTCAGTCTCTCTCTCTCTCTCCCCGAGCTCAGTCTCTCTCTCTCTCTCCGAGCTCAGTCTCATTCTCTCTCCGAGCTCACTCTCACTCTCTCTCTGAGCTCAGTCTCTCTCTCTCTCTCTCTCTCCGAGCTCAGTCTCTCTCTCTCTCTCTCTGAGCTCAGTCTCTCTCTCTCTCTCTGAGCTCAGTCTCTCTCTCTCTCTCTCTCTCTCCGAGCTCAGTCTCTCGCTCTCTCTCTCTCTCTCTGAGCTCAGTCTCTCTCTCTCTCTCTCTCTCTGAGCACAGTCTCTCTCTCTCTCTCTCTCTCTCCAAGCTCAGTCCCTCTCTCTCTCTCTCTCTGAGCTCAGTCTCACTCTCTCTCTCTGAGCTCACTCTCTCTTTCTTTCTCTCTGGACTCAGTCTCTCACTCTCTCTCCGAGCTCAGTCTCATTCTCTCTCTCCGAGCTCACTCTCACTCTCTCTCTCCGAGCTCAATCACTCTCTCTCTGTCTCTCTCTCTCTCTCTGAGCTCACTCTCTCTCTCTCTCCGAGCTCACTCTCTCTCTCTCCAAGCACACTTGTTCACTTTCTCTCTCTCTCCGAGCTCAGTCTCCCTCTCTCTCTCTCAGCTCAGTTTCTCTCTCTCCGAGCTCAGTCTCACTATCTCTCCGAGCTCAGTCTCTCTCTCTCTCTCTGATGTGCCTCAATAAATCCGAGACTCGATGTTAGCGAAACAAAACAAGGCTTTTATTGACTTAGAAGGTAACACACAGAGGAGAATGTATCTTCCATCCAGAGGTCTGCCTTACTGGATGTGCTGCAGGCTGGGCCAGCTTACATAGAAGCCAGGTATGGCCGGAGCCCTACACACAGTACAATACAATGGAAATGAAACTGAAACCAACCACAGTCACAGGCAGAGAAATACTGGTGAGTGAGGAATGGAATATTTCATCACATTCACCCCTTCTATAGATTTAGTCTGTTCGGGGGTTTGATAGTCCTCTGCGACCGACGTGGCTGTTGTGGTGCCGCGGGTGTCGGCTGGGTGTCCCCGGTGGCCTCCTGGGTCTCTGCCAGGGGTGCCGCCAGGGTTGTTGAAGGGGTAGTTGGTGGGGGTACCGTTGGTCGATGTTCTTCTGGGGGTGATGAAAGAGTAGTGGGTGGGTAAGAGTTGCTGTGGTCATTGTTGCTGCTGTTGTCGTGGTTGTTGTCGTTACCGGCAGGGGCGACGTCTTTTATGGACACAGTGTCCTCCCTTCCGTCGGCGTGCCGGACATACGCGTATTGGGGGTTGGCGTGGAGTAGGTGCACTGACTCCACGAGAGGGTCCGTCTTGTGGCCCCTCACATGCCTTCGCATGAATACCGGACCTGGGGTGGAGAGCCATGACGGCATGGATACGCCTGAGGTGGATTTCCAGGGAAAGACAAACATTCGCTCGTGAGGCGTGGCATTAGTGGCAGTACACAATAGCGACCGTATCGAATGGAGCACATCTGGGAGGACTTCCTGCCAGCGGGAGATAGGGAGGCCTTTGGTCCTTAGAGCTAGAGTGACTGCTTTCCATACTGTCCCGTTCTCTTGCTCCACTTGACCGTTACCCCGGGGGTTGTAGCTGGTGGTACGGCTCGTGGCGATCCCCCTGGGCAGCATGTACTGGCGTAGCTCTTCACTCATGAAGGACGCCCCCCTATCCGTATGGATGTAGCTCGGCATACCGAACAGGCAGAACAGGCTGTTGAGGCATTTAATGACCGTGGCGCTGGTCATGTCTGGGCAGGGGAAGGTGAATGGGAAACGAGAGTATTTGTCCACAATGTTCAGGAAGTAAACATTGCGGTCGACGGACGGGAGGGGGCCCTTGAAATCTAAGCTGAGCCGCTCAAAGGGCTGTGTAGCTTTGATTAAGTGGGCTCTATCTGGGCGACAGTTCCTGGTCAGGGACCGAACTTCCTCAATCGAGTAGGGTAAGTTGCGGGACTTTATGAAGTGGAACAGCCGCGTGACCCCTGGGTGGCAGAGGTCATTGTGGAGGGTCTGTAGCCGATCCCCGGTGGCGCTGGCACACATCCCTCGTGAGAGGGCGTCGGGGGATTCGTTAAGGGCCCCTGGCCGGTAAATGATGTCATAATCGAAGGTGGAGAGCTCGATCCGCCACCTAAGAATGTTATCATTTTCAATCTTCCCCCTCTGTTTATTATTGAACATAAACGCTACCGACCGCTGGTCGGTAAGTAGGGTGAAGCGTTTGCCGGCTAGGTAGTGGCGCCAGTGGCGCACTGCCTCCACGATGGCTTGGACCTCCTTTTCTACGGAGGAGTGTCTGATCTCGGGCCCTTGGAGGGTCCTCGAGAAGAAAGCTACGGGCCGCCCCGCCTGGTTGAGGGTGGCCGCCAAGGCAAAGTCAGACGCATCACTTTCCACTTGAAAGGGAGTGTTCTTGTCCACTGCCTGTAGCGTGGCCCGCTCAATATCCTGCTTAATGCTTTTGAAGGCGGCATGGGCCTCAGCAGAGAGCGGAAAAGAGGATGCTTTCAAGAGGGGGTGGGCTTTGTCGGAGTAGTTGGGGACCCATTGGGAATAATAAGAAAATAACCCCAGGCACCTTTTCAGGGCTTTGGGAGTGTTGGGCAGGGGCAGCTCCCGTAGGGGGCGCAATCGGTCGGGGTCTGGTCCGATTTCCCCATTCTCCACCATGCAGCCTAGTATGCAGAGGCGCGTGGTGTTGTAAACGCACTTGTCCTCGTTGTAGGTGAGGTTGAGTTTTTGTGCGGTTTTCAGGAACCTCTCGAGGTTCGAGTCGTGATCCTGCTGGTTGTGACCGCAGATGGTGACGTTGTCGAGGTAGGGGAAGGTTGCCTGCACGTGGTGGTCATCGACCATGCGGTCCATCTCCCTCTGGAAAACCGAGACCCCATTCGTCACCCCAAAGGGGACTCTGAGGAATTGGTAGAGGCGTCCGTTCGCCTCGAAGGCGGTGTACGGGCGGTCCTCTGGTCTGATAGGGAGCTGGTGGTACGCTGACTTGAGGTCGATGGTGGAGAACACCCGGGATTGGGCGATTTGGTTCACCATTTCTGATATGCGGGGTAGCGGGTAGGCGTCTAGTTGGGTGTACCTGTTGATCGTATGGCTATAGTCGATCACCATCCGTTTCTTCTCGCTACCCCTTACCACCACCACTTGGGCGCGCCACGGGCTATTGCTGCATTCAATAATGCGCTCTTTCAGGAGCCTGTCTACCTCGGTCGCGATAAACCGCCTGTCCTCCCAGCTGTACCTCCTGCTTTTGGTCGCTATTGGCCGGCAGTTAGGGGTAAGGTTCGCGAATAGCGAAGGCGGCTTTACCTTCAGGGTAGCCAGACTGCACACTGTGAGGGGCGGCTGGGACCCACCGTAATTGAGCGTGATGCTTTGGTGGTAGCACTGGAAATCCAGGCCCAAGATCATGCTCGCACATAGATTCTTCATGATTAATACTTTAAAATTATCGTATACAGTTCTGTTAACGGACAATTGTACCGTGCAGTAACCCATAATGGTCGATGTCTGGGTTTTATCAGCCATAGAGATGGTACCCCGAGTAGGGACCACCTTTAGGGAGAGTTGTTGTACCAGTTCAGGGTGGAAAAAACTCTCCGTGCTTCCACTGTCAATTAAACATTTAACCCTGCACCAGTTTACCTCGATGTCCACCATTGATTTGGATAGCGGGTGCGGCCTGGTCTGGTCCACTGTGACCGATGCCACCGAGACAAGATGGCGTCCACGCTGTCTGCTCACAAGATGGCGGACCCCACGAGGTCGGGCAAGATGGCGTCCAAGATGGCCGCTCCCACGGCGCACACGCGGCGGTGGCGTGTTTTCCGGCGGGGTTCCCTCTGCACACCTTCCTGAAGTGCCCCTTCTTACCGCACTTAAAGCAGGTGGTGCCTTTCGCCGGGCACAGGTTTCTGGTGTGTTTCAGCTGCCCGCAGAAGTAGCAGTTGGGTCCCCGACGCGTCGCGGCTGTCGTAGGGCTTCTGGGGGGAGAGCGGGGCCCCGACGGTGTCGGGCTGCCGGGCGGGGAAGATGCCTTCCAAGATGGCGGCGCCCTTGGTGCACACGTGGCGGCGTGGACGGCGCGGGCTGAAGAGTAGGCGTCCGAGTTTCTCTGGGCCACATCCAGGGATCGTGCTGTGTCCGCAGCCTGTTTCAGGTCCAATCCCGTTTTTTCCAGCAGTCTCTGCCGGATGTAAGTGGAGCTGAGGCCTGTGATAAAGGCATCGCGAACAAGCTCGTCAGTGTACACTGCGGCTTTTACATCTTGGCACTTGCAGTCTTTGCCAAGCGTTTTCAGGGTGCCTAGGAACTCCTCCACCGATTCCCCAGGTCGCTGTGCGCGAGTAGCGAGCAGATGCCTAGCATACACCTCATTCGTAGGCTGCTGGTAATGCGCCTTTAAGATGTCGCAGGGGGCCGGGTACGTGTCGGCGTCTTGGATGAGGGGGTAAACCCGGTGGCTTACCCAATTCCGCAGAATTCCGAGTTTCATGCTCGCAGCGTCCGTAGCGTCTTTGATGGCTGCGGAATTGTCCAGGAAGAATTCCATACACATAAACCAGTGTCCGAAGCGTGCCGATGCGTCCGAAGCATGCTGGTCCAAATCCAAACGTTCGGGTTTCAGGAGTTGATCCATTGTGTTGAAAATTAAGTCAATAAAATTGATGTGCCTCAATAAATCCGAGACTCGATGTTAGCGAAACAAAACAAGGCTTTTATTGACTTAGAAGGTAACACACAGAGGAGAATGTATCTTCCATCCAGAGGTCTGCCGTACTGGATGTGCTGCAGGCTGGGCCAGCTTACATAGGAGCCAGGTATGGGCGGAGCCCTACACACAGTACAATACAATGGAAATGAAACTGAAACCAACCACAGTCACAGGCAGAGAAATACTGGTGAGTGATGAATGGAAT
Source organism: Somniosus microcephalus (assembly GCF_052327205.1). Lineage (NCBI taxonomy): Eukaryota > Metazoa > Chordata > Chondrichthyes > Squaliformes > Somniosidae > Somniosus > Somniosus microcephalus. Next base: position 94,742,809 of record NC_140996.1, on the reverse strand, counting down.
ATTTCATCACACTCTCCAAGCTCACTCTCACTCTCTCCAAGCTCACTCTCACTGTCTCTCTCTCCAAGCTCAGTCTCTCTCTCTCCCCGAGCTCAGTCTCATTCTCTCTCTCCGAGTTCACTCTCACTCTCTCCGAGCTCAGTCTCTCTCTCTCTCTCCCCGAGCTCAGTCTCATTCTCTTTCTCCGAGCTCACTCTCACTCTCCGAGCTCAGTCTCTCTCTCTCTGAGCTCAGTCCCTCTCTCTCTCTCTCTGAGCTCACTCTCTCTTTCTCTTTGTCTCTCTCTCTCTCTCTGGTCTCAGTCTCTCTCTCTCTCCGAGCTCACTTGTTCTCTCTCTCCCTCCCTGAGCTCAGGCTCTCTCTCTCTCTCTCTCTCCAAGCTCAGTCTCATTCTCTCTCTCCGAGCTCACTCTCTCTCACTCTCTCTCCGAGCTCAGTCTCACTATCTCTCCGAGCTCAGTCTCTCTCTCTCTCTCCAAGCTCACTCTCACTCTCTCCAAGCTCACTCTCACTGTCTCTCTCTCCAAGCTCAGTCTCTCTCTCTCCCCGAGCTCAGTCTCATTCTCTCTCTCCGAGTTCACTCTCACTCTCTCCGAGCTCAGTCTCTCTCTCTCTCTCCCCGAGCTCAGTCTCATTCTCTTTCTCCGAGCTCACTCTCACGCTCTCCGAGCTCAGTCTTTCTCTCTCGGAGCTCAGTCTGTCTCTCTCTCTCTCTCTCTGAGCTCACTCTCTCTTTCTCTTTGTCTCTCTCTCTCTGGACTCAGTCTCTCTCTCTCTCCGAGCTCACTTGTTCTCTCTCTCCCTCCCTGAGCTCAGGCTCTCTCTCTCTCTCTTGGTTCAGTCTCTCTCTCTCTCCGAGCTCAATCTCATTCTCTCTCTCCGAGCTCACTCGCTCTCACTCTCTCTCCGAGCTCAGTCACTCTCTCGCTCTCTCTCCCCCTCAGCTCAGTCTCTCTCTCTCTGAGCTCAGTCTCTCTCCGTCTCTCTCTCTCTCTGAGCTCACTTGTTCTCGCTCTCTCTCTCTCTGAGCTCAGTCTCTCTCTCTCTCTGAGCTCAGTCTCTCTCTGAGCTCAGTCTCTCTCTCACTCCCCGTACCTAGAAAATTAAATCCCATACATCATAAGAAAGAAAGAAAGAAAAAAAGACTTGCATTTGTTTCCAATTTCACATTGGAGAGGGAGTTAGGACAACCCTTACCCTCAGTAACATTTCTGGATTCTCACCGTCAGAATAGGAGTGAGAAGCAGACACATTTACAGAGTGGGTATCAGGCAGGGCACTCCCTTGATGTCTGATGTTTTATTTACTGGATTTCACATCCCTTGCATGGCAGCTGGTAGCTCTGCAGATTCTGCAAGATTTCAAAATCTTCAGAAAATGTGTTCAGCATAAGCATCAAGCTATATTGAGCCCAGAAGTGTAGAATAAGGAGGTATCTCAAAGACTCAGAAGGCTCAGCAGAGAATTTTTTTTCTTAGTCGAAGATTCACCCAACTCAAAATGGATAACTAGGTTTTCCACTTTCTTTTATATAGCTCATATTTAAAGGCACTTTAGCGCTTTATATTACAGCTGTAGGTATGTCGCCCAGCTCTCCCTCTGTGTAAAGAGCCTACAATCAGGGAACTGACTGCTGTCAGGTTAAGGCCATCTATTGCTGTAAATGTGGGGAGGTCTAGTGTTTGCACTCAGTAACAATAGATTCTCCATATTGCATAGCAAAGCACGAAGATTTTTCTGGTCATATAAATTTTTTGTCGAACTCATTATGTAATTTCTGAGCTATGTCCTCCAATTCCACTGCCCCTTCTATTTTGGTGCCATCTGCAGATTTGACCACTTTGCACTGAGTTTCTGAACCTAAGTCATTGTTGTAAATTAGATATAGTAGTGGGTGCAACACTGAGGTCTGGAGCTCCTCACTCAGTGCTCCCCCCCTCTCCACTCCAACAAACCCATTAAAAGTATGCACTGTTTTGCATCCTTCAGCCAATTTCTTATCCATTCTCAAGAGTTAGGCTGAATCCCACAGCCTTGAGCTTAATTAATAGCCTTTCAAGCGCAACTTTGTCAAGTGCCTTTTTGAAAGTCCCAGCTTTCCACAGCCTATGTAGGTTATCACTTCCTGAAAGAAGTTCAGGGATCCCAACAGTCTCCAACATAACACTCAAATAAATGGCAACAAATATGTTGATGCTGAGATGTTGCCCTGGTGCTCTGATAATCTGTCCTGGTGCATTAATTCATTGTTAGAACACAAGAACATAAGAAATAGGAGCAGGAGTAGGCCAATCGGCCCCTCGAGCCTGCTCCGCCATTCAATAAGATCATGGCTGATCTCATCCTAACCGCCAACCTACTATCACAGAACCATCTCCTGAATCTAACAGAATTAGACACACGAAATAGGAGCAGGATCAGGCTACATGGCCCCTGGGCCCGCTCCGCTACCCACAGGGCCATGTCCGATCCGAACCTAGACTCATGTCCAAATTCCTGCCCGCTCCCCGTAACCCTTAATTCCCTTTACTTCTAGGAAACTGTCTATTTCTGTTTTAAATTTATGTAATGATGTAGCTTCTACAGCTTTTTGGGGCAGCATATTCCATGGACCTACCACCCTCTGAGTGAAGTAGTTCCTCCTCATCTCAGTTTTGAAAGAGCAGCCCCTTATTCTAAGACTATGCCCCCTAGTTCTAGTTTCACCCATCATCTGGAACATCCTCCCCGCATCCACCCGATCCAACCCCTTCACAATCTTATATGTTTCAATAAGATCGCCTCTCATTCTTCTGAACTCCAATGAGTAGAGTCCCAATCTATTCAACCTCTCCTCATATGTCCATCCCCTCATCCCCGGGATTAACCGAGTGAACCTTCTTTGTACTGACTCAAGAGCAAGTATGTCTTTTCATAAGTATGGACACCAAAACTGTATGCAGTATTCCAGGTGCGGTCTCACCAATACCTTGTACAACTGAAGCAATACCTCCCTATTTTTATATTCTATCCCCCTAGCAATGAAAGCCAACATTCCATTGGCCTTCTTAATCACTTGCTGCACCTGCATACTAACCTTTTGAGTTTCGTGCACCAGGACCCCCAGATCCCTTTGTACTTCAGTACTTTCCAGTTTCTTGCCATTAAGATAATAACTTGCTCCACGATTTTTCCTGCCAAAGTGCATAACCTCACACTTTCCAGTGTTGTATTCCATCTGCCAAATCTCTGCCCACTTACTTAGCCTGTCTATGTCCCCTTGCAGGTATTTAATGTCCTCCTCACTCACTACTTTCCCTCCCATCTTAGTATCATCTGCAAACTTTGATATGTTACACTCGGTCCCCTCCTCCAAATCGTTAATATAGATTGAAAAGAGTTGGGGACCCAGCACTGACCCCTGCGGAACACCACTAGTTACTGATTGTCAGTCTGAGAATGAACCATTTATCCCAACTCTCTGCCTTCTGTTAGATAGCCAATCCTCTATCCATGCCAGAATATTACCCCCAATCCCGTGATTTTTTATCTTAAGCAATAATCTTTTGTGTGGCACCTTGTCAAATGCCTTTTGGAAGTCTAAATACACTACGTCCACTGATTCCCCTTTATCCACCCTATATGTTACTTCCTCAAAGAACTCCAGCAAATTTGTCAAACATGACTTCCCCTTCATAAAACCATGCTGACTTTGTCCTATTAAATTATGATTATCCAAATGTCCTGTTACTGTCTCCTTAATAATGGACTCCAAAATTTTACCTACCACAGATGTTAGGCTAACCGGTCTATAGTTTCCAGCCTTCTGTCTACTGCCCTTTTTAAATAAGGGTGTTACATTAGCAGTTTTCCAGTCTGCCGGGACCTTTGCTGAGTCCAGGGAGTTTTGGAAAATTATTACCAATGCATCCACAATCCCTACCGCCACTTCCCTCAAGACCCTAGGATGTAAGCCATCAGGTCCAGGTGATTTATCTGCCTTGAGTCCCATTATTTTACCGAGTACCACTTCCTTAGTGATTTTGATCATGTTTAGCTCCCCCCCCCCCATAGCCCCCTGTTTGTCCAGTGTTGGGATATTCTTAGTGTCCTCTACTGTAAAGACTGATACAAAATATTCATTCAGTGTTTTTGCCATCTCCATATTTCCCACCATTAATTTCCTGGTCTCATCCTCTAAGGGACCAACATTTACTTTAGCCACCCTTTTTCTTTTTATATAACTATAAAAACTCTTACTATCTGTTTTTATATTTTTTGCTAATTTATTTTCATAATCTATCTTCCCTTTCTTAATCAATCTTTTTGTTATTTTTTGCTGTCTTTGAAAGTTTTCCCAATCCTCTATCCTCCCACTAGATTTGGCTATATTATATGCCCTTGTTTTTAGTCGAATACTATCCTTAATTTCTTTACTTAGCCACGGATGGCTGTCTTTTCTTTTACACCCTTTTCTTCTCAGTGGAATATATTTTTTTGGAAGTTGTAAAATAACTCCTTAAATGTACACCACTGATCATGTATCGTCTTACCCTTTAATCTATTTTCCCAATCCACTCTACTCAATTCCGCTCTCATACCTTCATAGTCTCCTTTATTCAAGTTTAGCACGCTTGTTTGAGATCCAACCTTCTCACCCTCTAATTGAATATGGAATTCAACCATGTTATGGTCACTCATTCCAAGGGGATCCTTTACTAGGACATTTTTAATTAATCCTGTCTCATTACACAGGACCAGATCAAAGGTTGCTTGCCCCCTGGTCAGTTCAGTTACATAATGCTCAAGAAACCCATCCCTAATACACTCAATGAACTCATCCTCAAGGCAGCCCTGCCCAATTTGATTTGTCCAATTAATATGATAGTTAAAATCCCCCATAATTATAGATGTTCCCTTATTACAAGCCTCAACTATTTCCTGATTGATACTCCGTCCAACAGAGTTGCAACTGTTCGGAGGCCTATAGACTATGCCCACTAGTGTTTTTTTCCCCTTATTATTCCTTACCTCCACCCAAACTGTTTCATTATCCTGATCTTTTGACCCAATATCATTTCTCTGTATTACAGTGATTCCTTCCTTTATTAACATAGCCACCCCACCCCCCCTTCCTTCCTGCATGTCCTTCCTGATCGTTAAATAACCTGGTATGTTTAATTCCCAGGCATTGTCACCCTGCAGCCATGTTTCTGTAATGGCCACAAGATCATACCCATATGTAGTTATTTGTGCCATTAACTCATCTATTTTGTTACGAATGCTACGTGCATTCAGATAGAGAACTTTCAAATATCTTTTGTGACACTTAGTTCCTGCTTTTGCCCTTTTTATTACTTTACCTTTTACTCCATACCTTCTGCCCCTTCCTGACACGCTCTGGTTTTTAATTTCCCCACTGCTACCTAAGTCTATGACCTTCTCTGTTGTCGTTTTTATTATTTGCCCTCTAGGAACCTCCCCCCCACTAGTTAGTTTAAAGCCCTCTCTACAGCCCTAGTTATATGATCCGCCAGGACTCTAGTCCCAGCACTGGCCAAGTGAAGCCCGTCCCAACGGAACAGCTCCCTCCTGCCCCAGTACTGGTGCCAGTGTCCCAGGAAGCAAAACCCATTTCTCCCACACCAGTCTTTGAGCCACGCATTTAACTCTCTAATTTTATTTGTCCTAGCCAAATTCGCTCGTGGCTCAGGTAATAATCCAGAGATTATTACCCTTGAGGTTCTGTTTTTTAATTTGACCCCTAGCTGCTCATACTCCTTTAACAGAACCGGCTTCTTAATCCTATCTACGTCGTTTGCACCTACATGGACCACGACAACTGGATCCACCCCCTCCCACTGCAAGTTTCTTTCCAGCCCAGAGGAGATGTCCTTAATCCTGGCACCGGGTAGGCAACACAGCCTTCGGGACTCTCGCTCTCAGCTGCAGAGAACTCTACCTATCCCCCTAATAATACTATCCCCTACCACTACAACATTTCTATTTACTCCCCCCTCTTGAATGGCCCTCTGTTCCATGGTGCTGTGGCCAGGTTGCTCATCCTCCCTGCAGTCCCTGCTCCTGTCCCCAAAGGGAGTAAGAACCTCGAACTTGTTGGACAAGAGCAAGGGCTGCGGCTCCTCCAGCTCTACCTCCTGGATCCCCGTACCTGCCTCACTCGTAGTCACACCGTCCTGTCCCTGACCATGGGCTACATCTGAATTAATTAACTTAATAGGTGTGACCACCTCCTGATACACAGAGTCCAGGTACTTCTCCCCCTCCCTGATGTGTCGCAGTGTCTGAAGCTCAGACTCCAGCTCATCAACACGGAGCTGGAGTTCCTCTAGCAGCAGACACTTGTCACAGACGTAATCACCGTGAGCCTCAATGGGGTTCACCGGCTCCCACATCTCGCAACAGTAACACATCACCTGCTCCATTCTATGTAATTAATTAAATTTTTTATTGTTAGTTATGGACACCCTCTGCCCGATTTTAGATGCTAGTATCCCCTTTAATTAATTGGATTTAAATTAAATCAATCCCTCTAGTTACACCAGTTAAATGGTTTACCAACAGTCACTCTGCACCAGAAAGGCCTTATTAACTACAACCCACAGAGTTAAAGTTTGAAAAGAGCACCTAACACCCCACTTACCCAAACTCACAGCACTCTTTGATGACTCGCACTCAGTATTGATAAAAGTTAAAACTGAATCTATTTTAGGATACTTCAGTAGTTAATGTGCCTTGCAAGACCAGTGAGCATTTCCATTCCATATGTGCACACGTATTTGTATTCTAAAGGGGCTAATGAATTAACAACCCTTGCTTCAGAATTCATTAAAGATCAATGGCCTAAATTTTAATTCCTGGGTGGGACCACAGTAAAGTGAGCGAGGTGACCATCTGAGAGAGGCAGCAGGCCTGATTTTAACAACCAGGCCTCATTAGCTTGCCAACCAAAACAGTTGGGCAGTTGGCGGGAAACAGCTGCTCGGCTGTTAAAATCAGGTGGCAGGAGGCCCAGGGAAAGGTCTTTGGCACCAAGGTAAGTGGCTGCGAGAGCTTTGGGAGGAGAAAACCTAGGACAGGGGAGCCGTAAGGTTTCCTTGTGGGGTCCGGAAGAGCCTAGCCCACAAGGAAACCTGTGTTAAATTTTTAAATCTTACTTCAGCCCCTCCCAGTTGCCCCTCCCCATGATCACTTCCCCCTCTCGATCGCCTACCTGCTCCCAACTGCCCCACTCCTGATTGCCTGCCTCCCACCCACGAGCGTCCCCTCCCTCCAAATTGCTTCCCCTCCTTTCCCAAGACCCACCTGAGGCATACTGTTGGCAACACAGTAGCCTAAAATTGAAATTCACTTCACCAGCGAGCTGCTTGGGGACACGCAGCAGACGTCTGCAGCCCACCGGCCTCAGCAACAACAACAACAACTTGTATTTATATAGTGCCTTTAATGTAGTAAAACGTCCCAAAGCACTGCACAGGAGTATTTTAAGACAACAAATTTGACACTGATCCACATATGGATAAATTACGGCAGGTGACTAAAAGCTTGGTCAAAGAGGTAGGTTTTATGGAGTGTCTTAAAGGAGGAAAGAGAGGTAGTGAGGCAGAGAGGTTTAGGGAGGAAATTCCAGAGCTTAGGGCCTAGGCACCAGAAGGCACGACCACCAAAGGTTGAGCGGTTATAATCGGGATGCTCAAGAGGGCAGAATTAAAGGAGCGCAGATATCTCGGGGGGGTTGTGGGGCTGAAAGAGATTACAGAGATAGGAAGGGGCGAGGCCATGGAGGGATTTGAAAACAAGGATGAGAATTTTGAAATCGAGGCGCTGCTTAACCAGGAGCCAATGTAGGTCAGTGAGCACAGGGGTGATGGGCAAACGGGACTTGGTGCGGGTTAGGACACGGGCAGCTGAGTTTTGGATGACCTCAAGTTTACGTAGGGTGAAATGTGGGAGGCCAGCCAGGAGTGTATTGGAATAGTTAAGTCTAGAGGTAACAAAGGCATGGATGAGGGTTTCAGCAGTGGATAAGCTGAGGCAAGGGCGGAGACGGGCGATGTTACGGAGGTGGAAGTAGGCGGTCTTTGTTATGCTGCGGATATGCGGTCGGAAGCTCATTTCAGGGTCAAATATGACACCAAGGTTGCGAACAGTGTGGCTCAGCCTCAGACAGATGTTAGGGAGAGGGATGGAGTCAGTGGCTAGGGAATGGAGTTTGTGGCGGGGACCGAAAACAATGTCTTCCCAATATTTAATTGGAGAAAGTTTTTGCTCATCCAGAACTGTATGGAAATGAGGCCCGAGTCCCAATATCAGGTGTGTCTCAGATCTACCTGTTCTGGAACAGGGATCATTCCCTCTGCCCAGTTCGTGCCATTCCAAAATAGTCCCACATATAGTCTGCATCTGCCATTGGAGTGCCATTTTCATGGGAGATAGTCAGCATTGTGGATTGCTCTTGGCCATTCAGAATTTTGACTTTGGCACCAGATCACAAACATGTCATGGGGCAGACGCAAGGGTGCAAGACTTCTGTATTAGCAGAGAATCTGATGGTATATGCCAACCGCACGGACACAACCATCCCACTGCTTCTACCCATTCAGAGCTCCTACCCACCTCCACTTCTCGGGGTACCTTGTGGTGTTTCTTTGGCAGAACTCCAATGTTAACCCTGCAAGGTCCATGGTGACTAAGAATGGTTAAACAGTTGGGCAACATTAAACTGAGTGACTATGCAAAATGCATTTTCAGTGTACTGGTACAACTCAGTACGATATTTCTAAAACAGAGGTAAAAGTCTGCAATCCAATGAAATAACAGAATTTGACTTATTGGAGTGATTATTGCTGGGAGTACATTTCAGGTAATCATTGGCATGCTCCCACAATTCTCCATCCATTAGGTATAGAACATTTTGGGGAATGCACCTGAGCTTTCTAAATATTGGCCAGGCTGCATAGACTAGGCTTGTCTAGAAAAAAAGGAAATAATCTTAAAATTAGAGCTAGGTTGTTCGGGGTGATGTCAGGAAGCACTCCTTCACACAAAGGGTAGTGGTAATCTGGAACTCTACCCAAAAACTGTTGAGGCTAGGTCAATTGAAAATTTCAAAACTGAAATTGATAGATTGTTAGGCAAGGGTATTAATGGTTATAGAACCAAGGCAGGTTGATGGAGTTAAGATACAGATCAGCCATGATCTAACTGAATGGAGGAACAGGCCTATTCCTATTCTTATGTTCTGCACGATTGTGCCATTTTGTTAATTCATCTGAAGATACAAGTGACAAGGGCAGAACAAACACCGAAGGCGAGCTTCATTAATAATGGGCTACAAAGTCTGCATGAAACACTGGATGTTGCCAGAACTGAATGTGTTGTGTATGTACCTTTAAGGGAAGAACTGATTCTATACTGCAGTACCGGCAGTGACCACCCCTGTATATAAAGCCATAGCAGGCTTGTGTATTTCAGTCTTAAGTTACCCTCTGTTCAGTTTGCACAGCATTGTTGGCTGTGCAGCTGCAAGCATGAGCAGAGGGAGCAGCCAGACTTTGGAGAGTGGATTAAAGTGGTGGTCCCCTGACCAGGAAGAGGAGGAGAACGTTGGACCACCACCACCACCAACTCCACCATCATTACATCAACTGAGGTGCCTGGAGAGAGAGGACAGAGGAGGAGAAGGAGAAAGGAGGCCTACATCAACATCAACCAGGGGAGAGGCCTTTTCTATCACTGCCTCCCCAAATTGGCCTCCACTTCAGGAGAGGGAGAGAGGGGAGAGAAACCAACTGCTTGAAAGGAGGGAAGAAAACTTCATCCGGAACATCTACAGGTGGGTGTTATTTGGGGCACTCTCCCAAGACTTTGTATTTTAGGTGGGGGGAGAAAAGAAGAAGCAAGGCCGGATCATCAAGGGGTGTAGTGTGTGTGTGTGTGGCTCTTGTTAAAAGCTAGGCCACACACACCACTAATTAGCATCCCTTCTATTGCCTGCCCTGGGAGAGCTTGGAGCTGCCCAAGGTGAAGTCCTTAATTTAATTTAATTACATCGTTAAGACCTGGTGCAGGACTGAGCCTGGGCTTCTCCAGCTTTTCCAGGTGAAGACGTCTTCTCCCCCTGCCAGAAGACCACCACCACCAAAGACTTTTTCCATCGGAGAGTGCAACCCTGCCAACACCCACCCACCATCCTGAGTGGCAACACTGCCCTTTGCGGCCTCCCTCCTTCCCACCCCCCCACCTCTCTCTCTCTCTTTGTCTCTCTCTGCCTGTCTTTCTAAGGCACCTTAGTTTCATCTATTTTATTAATTGCCAATTGAGCAGAGGGGAGAGGGCCCCTCTCCCAATTTAAATCAATAAGGAGAGAGGTGTGTCCTCATTTTAATCAGCTCCCTCTGCTCAACAGAGGACAAAAAATATATATATACACCGAGGCCATTAACACCTTCAGGCCTGTGACTTGGGGTGAGTGTAGCCCTTAAAAAAAGCACCCCAGAATGGCGACTGCGTCTTCGCCGGTGGCGGGGCCAGCCGGGACCTATGCGAGAGTGGTAGCCACAGCCACAGCTGCTCCTGCTGTTCCTGCTGCCCCGTCACCTTTTCGATTAATAACAAAAAAGCTTGGGGTGAAGAGCTACACTCACCCCACTAGGACCATCGAGGCCTGCGTCAAGGCCATGGCTGGGGTTGTCGGCCCCTCAGCCATCGTCGCGGCCTCGAAAATGTATGGGAAGGCTGTGTTCTTCCTGGGGTCGGAGCGGGCGGTGTCCCTGGCTGTCGCCAAGGGGCTCACCGTGGGCGGGACCTTCCTGCCGGTGGATCCTCTCGAGGCCACCGCGCAGAGGATCATTATTTCCAATGTCCCGCCCTATGTTCCTGGTGAGCTCCTCCTTCCCCATTTGCGACAACTTGGGGAGGTGAGGTCGGGGATCACACCCATCCCGCTCGGCTTCCGGGAGGCCAGCCTTCGCCACGTCTTCTCCTTCCGGCGCCAGCTGTTTATCCAGCTGGCGCGGGAGGAGGACACTGACGGGGCGTTCGTCGTCCTCCACGAGGGGACCGCCTACCGCGCCTTTTGGACGTCGGACGGTGTGAGGTGCCATGCCTGCAAGGAGGTGGGGCACATCAGGAGGAACTGCCCTGCCTCCAAGGCCGCAGGATCATCTCGTGCGGCCGAGGCTGGCGCCGCCGCCCTTCCCCCCGGATCTGCCCGCACGTCAAGTACGTCTGATGCGCGGTTGACGTCGGGGGCCGATGCCACCAAGGCCTCCGGCAGGGGGGAGGGAGCGTGTCCGGCCGGAAAGAAGGCGTGGGGAAAAAAGAAGCACCTTAGGGCAGGTCCCCCCGTGGATGGCGAGCCCTTGCCCCTTGAGCCCCTTACACCCACGCTCCTCGCGGAGTTGATCGGGGCAGATGTGAGCGGGAGGGGCCTCGTGCCCGAGCCTGTGGCCGCAACCACCGCAGCGGTAATGCCAATACCTGCGGCCGGGCTCGGGCCCGAGGAACCCGACAAACCTGCTCCGCCGGAAGGAGTCGAGGAGGAGGCCTTTGCAGACATGGAGGTCTCCCTCGCTCCCTCCGTGCTAAAAAGGCGTGACCCCCTGGATGAGGAGGAGGACCGGGAGGAGGAAGGTCCCTCCGAGCAGGGGGAGTCGTCGCCCGCCGCGGGTACTGCACCCCCCCCCCAGCGCTGTCGTCATCACCAGCGATCGGCAGGGGTCGCCTGTCCCTCGGGAGGCTGAGGCAGATGTGTCTGTCCAGCACGTGCCTCCCGGGGATGGGGATGAGACCCTGCCCGTGGGGGGGGTTGGGGAACAACCCGCGGCAGTAATTGAAATTGACCTTTTATCGGTGCCGTTACCCCTCGCCGGGTCGGGCAGCCTGGGGGCTGGGTCGGGCGAGCTCGAGGATAATGAGCTCGCCCAATGCGACCCGGACGTCTCCCAGGGGATGCTCGTCCTGGTAGAGCTTTTAATTCAAAACCCACCGTCCGCTGGGTCGGAGGTTGGTGGCAGGGAGGAGGATGGCCCCCTCGCTGCGTCTCTGGTGCCGGACGTACTGGAGGAGCTGGAAATTGTTCTCTCCCTGGTTTCTCCGGTCGTTCCGGCGTCTGAGGCGGAGGGGAGCTCTGAACCGCCGCCGTCTTCTGGCCCGGCACCCCTAGAGGAGCCCAGGGAGAAATCCTCTGCCGCCGATCCTGGGGGTGGGATCCGGGCGGAGGCGGGGCTGGCTGGCGCGGTCGAGTCGTTCGCTTCGCACTGCGCGGCGGACGGGTCGGCTGCTGGTGACGACCCCCTGGAGGAGGATGGGGACTCGGTGATGGGCACGGAGGACGATTCGGACTCCAGCGCCGACGTGGCGATGGATGACCTCGTGCCCCTTGCCGAGTCTCCCCTCATTTCCGTAAGGGAACTCCGGGATTTTATGGCCACGTGCCTGGGTCAGCGCAATAAGGTCCGGCTGGCCCTCGACAGGTGGTCGGAGCTGGCGCTGCTCATCGATTCCGTCCGCGCCGCCGTTAAGATCATGGGCGCGGACGAGGGTGTGAACCCGCTCGAGCTGCGTCGGCTCACAACGTTTCTCACTGGGCTGCTGAGGAAGTGGCGGCTGACCAGCGGCTGCGCTTCCTCCCCCCGTTAGGTGTAGGTAGAGGTTGCACTATGCTTCTGACATGAAGATAACCATAGCCAGCCTCAACATCAACGGCAGCAGGGAGGCGCGCCGCAGATTCAATAACTTCTCGGTCCTTCGGGACGGGAAGTATGCGGTGTGCTTCCTGCAAGAAACCCACACCGTTCCGGGAGACGAAGCCACGTGGCTCCTGGAGTGGCAAGGAGGGGTCAGCATGAGTCACCTCTCCAACAATTCCAGCGGGGTGGCTATCTTGCTGGCCCCGCATTTTCAGCCGGAGATCTTGGGGGTCAAGGAGCACGTGCCGGGCCGCTTGCTCCAGGTCACTGTTCGCCTGGGGGGCGTGCCGCTCCATCTAGTGAACGTGTATGCCCCTCAGACCAGTGCGCAGCAAGTGCGCTTCTTCGAAGAAGTGTCCGCTCTCTTGGGCTCCATCGACGTGGGCGAGTGCGTCATCCTCGGGGGGGATTTTAACTGCACCCTCGAGGCGAGGGACCGTTCGGGTCCCCCGCGAAGCCCGGCGGCGATGGAGAAGTTGAGGGACCTGGTTGGGTCCTTCGACTTGGTGGACGTCTGGCGAAATCTCCACCCCGACTCCAGCGCCTTCACTAGCGTGAGTTCTGGGGGAGGAAGGTCCAGAATCGACCGCCTCTACATTTCCCGGGCGTACGTCTCCTGCGTTCCGGCAGCTTCCATGCGGCCGGTGCCATGCACGGACCACCACCTGGTGTGGGCGGAGCTCGCTCCGCTGCACGCGCGGGGGGGGTCCGTGTACTGGCATTTTAACAACCTGCTGCTGGAGGACGCACGGTTCCGGGATTCGTTTCGTTGATTCTGGGCCGACTGGAGAAGGAAGCAGGGGGGCTTCCCCTCCTTGAGGCTATGGTGGGATGTGGGCAAGGCTCACATCCGTCTCTTCTGTCAGGAGTACGCGAAGGGGTCGACCAAGAGGCGGGAGGCCCGGGTCGGGCGGTTGGAGAAGGAGGTGCTCGACCTGGAGTCCCCTCTCGGTCAGGTCGTCGAGGACCCGGCCCTGCGGAAGGTGTACGAAGAGAAGAAGGGCGCGCTGAAGGACCTGCAGCTCGTCGGGTCCCGAGGCACGTACGTGAGGTCGCGGATCCAGCTCCTGCGGGACCTGGACCGCGGCTCCCCCTTCTTCTACTCGCTGGAAAAAAGACGGGGGGTCCGTAAGCAGCTCTTGGGGCTGCTGGCCGACGACGGATCTCTGGTCTCGGATCCGGAGGGAATCAGCGCGGAGACCCGCGCCTATTACGGGGCTCTGTTCTCTCCGGATCCGTCCAGCGAGGATGCGCGCAGAGTTTTGTGGGAGGACCTGACGAAGGTTGGCCCGGAGGGCGCCGAAAAATTGGACGCTCCGCTAAGTCTGGCGGAGCTGACCGGCGCCCTCCGCCAGCTCTCTAGGGGAAAGTCCCCGGGGCTGGACGGGCTGACCGTGGAGTTCCACAGGGCGTTCTGGGACGTCTTGGGGGGCGACTACGCGCGGGTCCTGGGGGAAAGTTTGGCGACCGGGGAGATGCCCCTCTCTTGGCGCAGGGCGGTCATTGTCCTGCTGCCTAAGAAGGGCGATCTCCGCCTCCTTAAGAACTGGCGCCCGGTCTCACTCCTCAGCACGGACTATAAAATCTTTGCCAGGGCCATGTCTGCTCGCCTTGGCACCGTGCTGGCCCACATGATCCACCCCGACCAGTCCTACACGGTCCCGGGCCGGACCATCCACGATAACATCCATCTGGTCTGGGACCTGGTCCACCACTCCCAGAGGGCTGGTCTGTCGGTCGCCTTCCTTTCCCTGGATCAGGAGAAGGCGTTCGACAGGGTGGATCATGAGTATCTCTTCGGGACTCTGCGCGTATTCGGGTTCGGGACGCATTTCGTCGCCCGGATCAGACTTCTGTACGCCACCGTGGAGTGTCTGATTAAAGTTAACGGGTCCTTGACAGCGCCCCTTCGCTTCGGGAGGGGGGTGCGTCAGGGATGCCCCATGTCCGGTCAGTTATATGCCATTTGCGTGGAGCCTTTCCTGCGCCTCTTGCAGAAGAGGTTGACGGGACTGGCTCTGCAAGGGCCGGGCGTGGAGGTGGTCCTCTCGGCTTACGCCGATGACGTGCTCCTCATGGTCACGGATCCCGCTGACTTGCGGAGGATGCGGGAATGCCAGCAGATTTACTCGGACGCATCCTCCGCCAAGATCAACTGGGAGGAATGTTCCGGACTCCTGGTGGGTCAGTGGCGGGTGGACTCCCTGCCGGAGGAGTTCAGGCCTTTCGCCTGGAGCACCACGCACCTCCTCTATTTGGGAGTCTACCTTAGCCCTGCCGAGGACGCTTGGCCGGCGAACTGGCAAGAGCTGGAGGCCAAAGTCACCGCTCGCCGAGGACGCTGGACAGGACTGCTCCGAGTGTTGTCCTACAGGGGTCGAGCGCTGGTCATAAACCAGCTGGTGGCCGCCATGTTGTGGTACCGGTTGGTCACTTTGATCCCTCCCCCTGCGTTTGTCGCCAAGATTCAGAAGAAGCTCATCGACTTCTTCTGGGACAAAAGGAAGCACTGGGTCTCTGCCGCGGTTCTGTGTCTCCCGCTTAGGGAGGGCGGTCAGGCGCTGGTGTGCCTTCGCACCCAGGCTGCGACTTTCTGTCTTCAGATGCTGCAGAGATACCTGTACGTCGAGAATCCTCCGAGATGGTGTGCGCTGGCGACGTTTTTCTTCCGCCAGCTGCATGGCCTCAATTACGACACGCAGCTCCTGTTTGCGAAAGTGGGCAGCAGGCGTGCCGGCCTGCGGGAGCTGCCTGTCTTCTACCAGGAACTACTATGGGTTTGGAACTACGTCGCTTCCAGGCGGAGCTCTCCCCCGTCAGGAGCGGCGGCTCTCCTTCGGGAGCCGCTGCTCGGGAATCCGCACCTCCACGAACACGGGTTCGGGCGGCTGGCGGAGGGTAGGGCTGTGGCTGGCAAGGTGACCAGAGTCGGGGACCTGCTCGATGGCGGAGGAGCGGGCTGGATGGCGCCGGAGGAGCTGGCGCGGCGCCTGTCCTGGGCCAACGTCCGGCTCGCGGTCGAAACCATCGAATCGGTAAAAGCGGCACTGGGCTCCGACTCCACTAGGTGTATCGAGGCGGCTCAAGCACGTGGGGCGATACCGTCCGAGCTTACCCCCGTTCGGACGGAATTCCTCATCGGCGCCCGGCCCCGAAACTCCCCTCGGGAACCGGCGCCTCACAACTTGAGCCGTCTCGAGGAAATACCCTCCGTGCCTTTTCATTCCGCGCGGAGGGGTTTCCTGTACGGGCTGCTCCTGCACACTCTCCACTTTGCCATCTTCATCTACCGTCCGGACACGCCTTGGCGTGGCGTTTTGCCGACCGGCGGTAGCGGAGGTCCCCAATGGAGGGCTCTCTGTGCGGGGGTCCTCCCTTGTTCCATCGGGGACTTGGCCTGGAGGGTGTTGCACGGAGCGGTCCCGTGCAATAAGGTTTTAAGTAGGTTCACGGACTCCCAGGCCGCTTGCATTTTTTGCGGCCTGGAGGAGTCCGTGTTTCACGTTTATATGGGTTGTGAGAGGTTGCAGCCCCTCTTTCACTACTTGAAGGGGCTGCTCCTCGATTTTTGGTTGCACTTCAGTCCCACG
This sequence comes from Somniosus microcephalus, assembly GCF_052327205.1. Taxonomy (NCBI): domain Eukaryota; kingdom Metazoa; phylum Chordata; class Chondrichthyes; order Squaliformes; family Somniosidae; genus Somniosus; species Somniosus microcephalus. The sequence goes on along the minus strand of NC_140996.1, from coordinate 94,726,527 downwards.
CTCTTGATCTACGGTCACCCGGTGCGGAGGGGAGCGGACAGGTTGGAGGACCTCCTTGTGGGCCTGCTCCTGGGCCTGGCTAAAAGAGCCATCAATTGGTCCAGGCAGCGGGCGGTCGAGGGGGTCGTCCAGCCGGATTGCCTGCATCTCTTCCGCGGCCATGTTCGCGCCCGGGTGGCCCTGGAGATGGAGCACGCGGTGTCCGCCGGTGCGCTTGAGTATTTCCGCGACCGATGGGCGCCGCGGGGACTGGAGTGCATCATCAACACAGAAAACCAAATTTTAATTTGATTTGTTAAGCTTTAGTTGAACTTTTGTTTATTTACAGTTGAATTGGGTTTTTTTTTTTGGGTCCAAATAAAAGAGTACCCTCTGTTCAGGAAATACCTGTTTTATTGTTCTTCTGCAGTCCGTGTATTATTAAGGCGCGGACACTACAGTGGCGACGAGCAGCTTCGAACTCACCTGCAGTACTGCATCACCTCACGGGGATCTTTCCCTGAGAAGAAGCTTCTTGGAGGTCGAAGTCAGAACAACGGGCGTCGACCGCGGGCAACCGCCCAAGGATCCATCGGAGTTCGGAGAGTTGCAGGAGAGGCTGTGGAGAGCTGGGCTTGGCTCCCCAGTCAAGGTGTTCCAGCAAATCGTGCTGGTAGCAGGTAGTGCGCTGATCCTTCCGGACTGCGGCGGGCTCGAGCTCGATTGAGCGGCTCTGCAAAGGGGCCATGCAGCGTCGTCGGGAGGAAAAGAGAGAGAGAGAGAGAGGGTGGAGTGCACAGGGCGCGGTCGGTGCTCAAGAACCGGGCAGCGTAGCGAAAATAAAACAAGGGGAAGGAAAAGTGAGACGCGCCGAAGCCGCGGGTCGCCGCCATTACCCTGCAGAACGCTAGGAGCAGCGTGGCAGCAAGGGGAAGAAGGAAAAGCGCGGGAGGCGCCATTTTATTCCATTGGGGAAGAAGGAAAAGCGCGGGAGGCGCTATTTTAATTCATTGTTGAAAAAGAAAAAGCGCGGGAGGCACCATTTTAAATCACCCAAGATGCCGAAAAGTGGCAGTATCACTGCTTTCGACAACGAGGTAGAAGACTGGACCACGTATGTGGAAAGAATTGAAGTGTACTGCGAGGCAAATGAGGTGGCCGATGGAAAGAAGGCGTCGGTATTATTAAATTTGATGGGCGCGAGAACGTACGGCCTATTGCGGAATTTAATTACCCCAGCTAAACCAATGGAGAAAAGTTTTGAGGAGATTGTTAATATCTTACAGGAACACCTAAACCCTACACCGCTGCTGATAGCAGAAAGATTCAAGTTCCATAAAAGAAACCAGCACAAAGATGAGAGCAATGCTGGCTATCTTACGGAACTACGCAAGTTATCGAAGCACTGCCAGTTCAGAGCAGGACTGGCACACACCTTGCGGGATAAGTTTGTCTGTGGGCTCCAGAGTGAAGGAGCCCAGAAACGACTACTTTCGGAAAAGGACCTGACGCTAGAACAGGCTTTCAGCGTGGCAGTATCCTACGAAGCAGCAGCACGGGGAGCTGCAGAAATACAACAGAGACCACAGGAATACAGTGCTAACGAAATGGCGTATGGAGCAGAAAAGTGCTATCGCTGCGGCAGAACAACCCATGATCAGAAGGGCTGCTGGTTTAAGGAAAAAAGTATGCAGGCAATGTGGGAAAATGGGACACATAGCAAGAGTCTGCAGGACAGGAAAGAAAACCAACACTACAAGAACTATTAAGGAAAAGTACAAGAAAGTAAAGAAATTGACAGACAGTAGTTCGGAAGGTCAGGAGAGTGATAAGGACTCCGGGAGCAGGAGACTAAGTTGTCTAAAGTTACACAACGTGATCGCAAAGGAGGATCACCGAACCATTTGGGTCACCCTCATGATAGCAGGGTCCCCAGTAAAGATGGAATTGGACACAGGATCAGCCCTAACTGTCATGAATCGACGAGACTATGAGCGGCTATTCTCACACATACCCTTGAAGGACACGTCCATTGTATTGAAGACATACACGGGGCAAAAAGTCTACCCCAGAGGAAAAATAAGGGTGACAGTTGAATACAACGGCAAGGAAACACAGAAACAGTATCTATATATACTACCAGATGGAGGACCACCATTATTGGGACGTGAATGGATCCGAAAAATACAATTGGATTGGCATTCCATTCAGGCGCTAACTGTGACTGATAAAAAGGATGATGACGTCACACCTGGACGACTGTCAAAAATTCTAACTGACGCGAAAGAGGTGTTCCAACAAGGGCTTGGGACTCTAAAAGGAGTAACAGCAACGATAAAAATCGAAGATAACGCAAACCCAAAATTTTTTAAGGCCAGACCGGTACCTTACGCGATCCGCCCAGCCGTTGAAGCAGAGCTGGAGAGTCTGGAGCATTCGGGTGTGCTGTCCAAGGTGGACTGGAGCGAGTGGGCCACACCCATCGTTCCTGTAATTAAGAAATCATTGAGCAGCACACCCGGGGAACCAAAGAAGGTTCGCATCTGTGGGGACTTCAAGGTAACTGTGAACCCAGTCCTGCACACAGTACAATATCCACTTCCATGGATAGAAGATATTTTCGCCTCACTATCTGGAGGGAAACGCTTTACAAAGATTGATCTGGCCCAAGCGTATCTACAAATGGAGGTGGAAGCAGCAGCTAGGAAATACCTCACGATAAACACTCACAAAGGCCTTTACCAGTACAATCGACTGGTATTCGGGGTAGCATCAGCCCCAGCTATTTGGCAGAGGGCGATGGAACAAGCCCTGCAAGGGATCCCGGGGACCCAGTGTTATTTGGACGACATCCTGGTTACGGGCGAAAATGACAGTGAACACCTTGCCAACCTGGTGCAGGTGCTCACGAGATTACAGGAATATGGGCTACGAGCCAACCGCCCCAAATGCGAGTTCTTCAGGAGACAAATCTCGTATTGTGGCCACATGATTGATGAGGAAGGGTTGCATAAGTCGCCGGACAAGATTGAGGCTGTAGTCAAGGCTCCAGCACCGGAAAATGTGTTGCAACTGAGGTCGTTCCTCGGGTTGGTGCACTACTACCATAAGTTCTTGCCGAATTTATCTACAATTCTGCACCCACTGAATGCCCTACTGCAAACTGGAGTAACATGGAAATGGAGTGATGAGTGTAAGCGTGCCTTTCAGAAATGTAAATGCCTGATCACTTCAAAAGAAGTATTGGCCCACTACAATCCAACACTACCGATTCGGTTAGCATGTGATGCGTCTCCCTACGGCATCGGAGCGGTCCTGTCACACAAATTCCTTGATGGTTCAGAGAGGCCAATAGCCTTTGCATCGCGCTCGTTAACCTCAGCCGAGCGTAACTATGCCCAGATTGACAGGGAGGCCCTCAGCCTGGTGTGGGGGGTGAAGAAGTTCAATCACTATCTGCACGGGCAGAAATTCACCCTACTGACTGATCATCAGCCCCTGGTCTCCATTTTTAACCCAAAGAAGGGCGTTCCGGTGATGACGGCGCAACGGCTGCAAAGATGGTCACTTTTTCTAGGGGCACATTAGTACGACATAGAGTACAAGGGTACGAAACAGCATGGAAATGCTGATGGGCTGTCGCGCCTACTGTTGCCTATGGTAGAGGAAGCACCTGCAGTGGACCCTGTTGAGATATTCCATGCGACCATAGTCGAATGTCTACCTGTTTCAAACTCAAGTATAGAGAAGGAAACCCGAAATGACCCGACACTCTCTCGGGTCTATGATTTGACGGTGAAGGGATGGCCAGCACATGGCGACTCACTGTTGCCAGCATTCTCGCCAAGGAGAGAACAGCTGTCAGTGTGCCGGGGGACCTTGATGTGTGGATCCCGAGTGGTAATTCCACCCAAGTTGAGAGATAGAGTGCTCAATGAGCTTCATGAGGGTCATCTGGGAGGGGTAAAAATGAAGAGCCTAGCCAGGGCGTTTGTGTGGTGGCCGGGAATCGATAAAGAAATCGAGGATATGACCAAGAGATGCACAGGATGCCAGAAGGTCCAAAACGCTCTACCACAGGCCCCGCTACATCCATGGGAGTGGCCCTCATCTCCATGGCAACGGGTACACATTGATTTTGCTGGTCCATTTATGGACTCAATGTTCCTAATCGCTGTGGACACCCATTCGAAATGGCCAGAGGTCATCAAAATGTCCTCCACCACCACGGAGAAAACTATTGCAGTCCTACGGACCATCTTCACCAGGAATGGCTTGCCAGAACAGATTTGCTCCGACAATGGGCCACAGTTTGTGTCCGAGGATTTTCGGAGGTTTCTGAGGAATAATGGGGTGAAACATTACACATCTGCCCCATATCATCCAGCCACAAATGGATTGGCTGAGAGGTTTGTGCAGACCTTTAAAAAGGTCATAAAGGCAATGCATAATGACGACATACCACTACAACACAAGGCGGATAATTTCTTGTTTGCTTACCGGAATGCGACACATGCAGTCACCAACCAAGCTCCAGCCATAATGTTCTTCAACCGAAGGCTAAGATGTCGCCTGGATTTGCTCAAACCAAACATAAGATGAGATGTTGAGGATAAGCAATTCCAGCACATAAATGGGAAGCCAACCAGGAGCTTCAAGATAGGGCAACCAGTCTTGGCCCGCGACTACCGAACAGAAAAATGGCAGCCAGGAACGATATGCACACAGCAGGGACCACTAATGTACACAGTGGACGTTGGAGAGAGCATCATGAGACGCCATGCTGACCAGATTCTAGAGTCACAGGAACAAGCCAAACCCATACCATGAGCAGGTGCACCTGGTAATCAACCCGAAGTACAGATTGCGTCGACCTCAGAAGCAGTGGTATTGGAAGCTGACGAACCAACCAATGACAATGAGCCAGAATCAACTCCACCACAAGAACAGGATACTCGAGAAAGGCGCTATCCAGTCAGGATCAGGAAGCCTCCTCAAAGACTGAACTTATAAATGATTATTTCAGTTGCTGTATATAGTACAGAGAAAATTGTAATTAGTTATTATTTAGTTGTTAAATGAATGTTATGTACTGTTTATCTAAAAGGGGAGGAATTGTTGTGTATGTACCTTTAAGAGAAGAACTGATTCTATACTGCAGTACTGGCAGTGACCACCCCTGTATATAAAGCCATAGCAGGCTTCTGTATTTCAGTCTTAAGTTACCCTCTGTTCAGTAAATACCTGTTTTATTGTTCTCCTGCAGTCCGTGTATTATTAAGGCGCGGACACTACAGAATGCTTATCAATTTGGCACTGGAATGTCTCATTTACAGCAAGCATAAGTCTGCTATTATTTAGTCTGTAGCATATTATGAAGTGTTGGTTGAGTTAGCATAAAATTCAACTGCAAAGCTGTACCCAGGCTACGAGAAGTAACATAACAGAGCCTGAGGGGACAATTATAGGATCATTACAGGCTTGACAGAAAGGATACAGACATGCTATAAACCCACAAATAGAGGAATGCAGACACATTAAACGTTCACTGTATAGAAGGATGCAAAGCCACTATAGGCTGACCAGAGATAAGGATACAGGCCTTTTCTAGATGCATCAAAGGGAACAACACAGACACATTCCCGTTCAAATGGAATTGGATGTATTCTTGAAAATGATAAATTTGCAGGGCTTATGGGGAAAGAGCAAGGGAGTGGAACTAATTGGATAACTCTTTTCAAAGAGCCGGCACAGGCACAATGAGCCAAAATGCCGCCTCCTGTGCTGTAAAATTCTATGATTCTGTGATCACAACATGGAATAATGCACCAGAGTTAATATTAAAATCCTAAGTTAAATATTATTCCAGTGTTTTTGTGGTGCTGTTGCTAATATAGCATTGACTCACACACAGCTCTGGAGAAAAAGCAGCAATTCCTCGATGGACTACCTTGAATCTCAAATCATAAAACAGCAGAGCATGGGAACAATGCCATTTGGGACATCTTTCAAGTTGCCATTGGGTGAAGTTTTTCATTTTTAGACACTGAAACATCTGTCTCAATTTTTGTCTGATTGTGCTCCTATGAAGCGTCTTGGGACATTTTACTACATTAAAGGCGCTGTATAAATGCAAGATGTTGTTGTTGTAAATGGGGTTTCCACCGAAGTTACGGCTGCCGATCGGGAGAACCCGCTAGGAAATTACCCCCAAAATACCGCTGGGGCTATTTGTTACTCTAGGTTAAAGGACCTGATCCTATCCTGTCCCCAGTAGCTCAGTACAGAAATAGTGCACCACAGCTAAAGGAGGTAACCACAACTTGCATTTATATAGCGCCTTTCACATAGTAAAACATCCCAAGGTGCTTCATGAAAGACTTGAAAGAAAGACTTGCATTTATTTACGGCCTTTCATAACTTCAGGACATCCCAAAGCGCTTTGCAGCCAATGAAGTGCTTTGAAGTGTAGTCACTGTTGTAATGTAGGAAATGCAGCAGTCAATTTGCGCTCAGCAAGGTCCCACAAACAGCAATGTGATAATCTGTTTTTGTGATTTTGATTGAGGGATAAATATTGGCCAGGACACCGGGAATAACTCTCCAGCTCTTCTTCAAAGTAGTGCCATGGGATCTTTTACATCCACCTGAGAGAGCAGACAGGACCTCGGTTTAAGGTCGCCTCCGAAAGACGAGTCTAGAGGTAGCAAATGCATAGGAACATAATCAGACAAAAATGGATTCTGAGCCAAAGGAGGAAATATTAGGACAGGTGACCAAATGCTTGGTCAAAGAGGTAGGTTTTAAGGAGGGTGTTAAAGGAAGAGAGAGGTGGAGAGGTTTAGAGAGAGAATTCCAGAGCTTAGGGCCTAGACAGCTGAAGTCACGGCCGCCAATGGTAGGATGAAGGAAGTAGGGGATGGAAAGAGGCCAGAATTGGAAGAATGCAGAGTTCTCGAAGGGTTGTAGGAGATTACAGAGATAGGGAGGGGTGAGGCCATGGAAAGATTTGAACACAAGGACAAGAATTTTAAATTTGAGGTGTTGCTGGACCGGGAGCCAATGTAGATCAGCAATCAAAGGGGTGATGGGTGAACGGGACTTGATGTGAGTTAAGATACAGACAGCAGTGTTTTGGATGAGCTTAAGTTTATGGAAAGTGGAAGATGGGAGACAGGCCAGGAGAGCATTGGAATCGTCAAATCTGGAGGTAACAAAAATGGATGCAGGTTTCAGCAGCAGATGGGCTGAGGTGGGGCAGAGATAGACAATATTACGGAGGTGGAAGTAGGCAGTCTTAGTGATGGAGGATCTGTGGTTGGAAGCTCAACTCAGGGTCAAATAGGATGCGTAGGCAATTAAAACATATTGCTGTGCTAACACACTGCTAATTCACGTAAGCACCAAACAATGTGGTCCTTACTGGTTGAGCAGCAGGAATACAGTTGTGTCCATAGGGTGAACTCAGACTTTAAATGCACAGGTAGAAACAGGTTACATTTTTATTTTAACCCAATTGAAGGAGTTTTCCTGTTAAATGAGACTATCAGGGATCAGAGCTTCAGAGAAAATGTTATCATTTTTTCTTATTGTGAGAAATGTTTGATTTTAAGGTGTGGTTGCTAGGCAGCAAAATGGAAACATCGTCATTATCACAAAACTCGGCTCATTGCTCCTTTGAACTGATAGACTTGCTATTGTGCTACTTTCGCTTATGATGTCAGCTATCAAATTGCCTTCAATGAAAACTGATTTGTAAGACTGATAATGCAGAGAAGGGACAATAACGGACCTTGGTGTTACTGTTCTATGGATTTGAATATTTATACATATAGGGAGTGATTCCTCATCGGCTCATTTCTAAGGTCTAATTTTTAATTATAATTAAAACCCACAACAACAACTTACAAAGTGCCTTTATTGTAGAAAATATTCCAAGGCACTTCACAGAGGTGAAGTCAGACAAAAAAATGTACACCAGCCAAAGAAGGAGTTATTAGGAGGAGTGACCAAAAGCTTGGTCAAAGAGGTGGGTTTAATGGAGGGTCTTAAAAGAGGAGAGGGAGGCGGCTAGATGGAGGGGTTTAGGGAGAATATGGCAATGAGTGGGGATTTCACAGCTGAAGACGCAGCTGTCACCACTGGGGCAAATGGAAGGGAGATGCACAAGATGCCAGAGTCAGAGCAGTGAAGAGCTCGACATTTGGTGGGGCGGGGGGGAGGGTTTGGACTGGAGGCTAATGAGGCCATGAAGGGAATTAAACCCGAAGGTGAGAATTTTAAATTGGAGGCTTTGGAGAACAGGGGCCAACGTAGGTCAGAAAGCAGAGGTGTGATGGTAAGACGATCTTTGTGAATGATAGGATACAGGCAACAGAGTTTATGATGAGCTGATGTTTATTGAGCATGAAGGATGGGAGGCCGGCTAGGGGTGCATTGCAGTAACGTCTGGAGGTGACAAAAGTATGGATGGGGGTTTCAGTCACAGATGGGCTGAAGCAGGAGAGGAGGCGGGCAATGCTACAGAGATGGAAGTAGATGGACTTTGTATTGGAGATGATATGGGGTCGGAAGCTCAGCTCAGAGTTGAAGAGGACCCCAAGGTTGTGAACAGTCTGACGAGACAGGAAGGGGCATGGAATCGGTGCTTCCTGATATCACCCCTGAATGGCCCAGCTCTAATGTAAAGGTTATGCCCCTTTGTTCTCAACACCCCCACCAGAGGAAATAGTTTCTCTCTATCTATCCTATCCACTCCTTTAATCATCTTAATCACCTCAATTAGATCGTCCCTTAATTGACTCTCTGACTTGCACAATAACTGGGAGACAAGTTGAAGCTTCTCACTAAAGAGCAGTGGCCATTTTTTGAAATATATGTGGGTCCAGCTAGTGAAAGACAGCAAGCTATTCGACCATGTGGATCATCCCAACCACAGCCATGTCCTCCCCGAGTTTTGTAGCACTGGAATACAGTTCGGAGCAGGAATCCATTAACATAAATATGACTTTCTTCACTTTATTTTCCCTAAAGACCCAGGTGCTTTTTTTTCCCCAGTTTTTCTCCACTGAGGAATTATGTTTGTATTATCTTAATGGAACAGAAACAGGATTTACCTGCACATAAGATTGTCTGGGTAAATGCCTTGATTTTCAGGCTACTGAGAAAATCTGTTTCTTGCATCAAATATCAAACCATAGCAGATGAAATGTCTGGTGAGAATACTTCCTGCACTGAAGAACTTCCCACCCATATTATCTAATAAATTGGAAAATACTGGCTGCGAGAGTGCGCTTTGTGCTGATATTATTCACCCCAGGCTCTCCTTCTCCTTTAATGTAAATCAGATTAGGGAGTTATTCAGAAGATTGGAGCAGCCTTGTCATCCCATCTGGAATGTGGGACACTGCTTTGCGATGTTTCTCACAGTTGTAGCTGTCACAATAATGGATACAGACACATCATGCAAAATATATAACAATCGCACATGCTGCTTTTCCCGTCCTTGCTGGATCATAACCTAAGTTTGCCGTGATAATGGTGAAAGATTACCAGAAACAAGTTGTGAAGATGATAAAGGCTTTCCCACTGACCTGTTGAAGGCTGTCAATCCCAGGTTAAAACTACGACTGGACTGATATTGTGTGAAAGCTTGATCCTTTAAGGTATTATTTGTTTAAGACATCATCATCCTTACTTTGCTTTCATTGAGCACAGAAACAAGGCAGTCAAAAGCAGGCTGCTGGGTGACTTCTTAACATAGGATTGATTTTTTTGTCATGTAAAAATTTAGTTTGTAGCTTTAATGATAACTACATGCAATCATTTTATTGCATTTTGCTTTTAATGATACAAAAAAATCTGGGACAAAATTCCATGGGCAAAACTACAGACCATATGGAATCATCATCTCATTGTGGAACATGACCCAGAAAATACTACACATAGAAATGCAATGAGATCCGACAAGTGTAATGTTGGAGCTGGATTTATACATGGAACAGTAGAACTGGGAGTTCAATAGCTGGCACAGTCTGGGGTAGGGGGAACGAGGACAATAAATTGCCAATTCTAGTTTTGAAAGGTGTTGTCTTTGAAATACTGGCTGGAATTTTTGCGGGTTCGCGAGCGTGTTGGCAGTTAAAAGCGCTGAAATTGACCGCGTTGGGAACCCGCCTTCACCCTGCCAACTTCCACCTTTAACTTGGGCGCATTTCCCAGCACGCCACGGACCCGCCTGGGGTGAGGCGGGCAACCTCATTGAAGTTTTTAACAGCTTGTTGACAGACCTTTAAGAGGCTTTTTAACCTGAGGTTTCAGCTTTTACTGCTTGTGCACGGGATTCATGGATGTCCTGAACCTTGCCTATGAAGGCAAGGCGAGAGTTCAGCGGCCATTGTGCGAGCTTATTAATTGACACCTGGAAAAAGCACATAAATACTAATACCTTACATCTGCTTAATTTCCTAAGGGAAAGGCTCTTTCTTGTACAGAGAATTTGCTTTCAAGAGTTTGCAGGTGATTTCTGCAACCTCGGAAGCCAAACTCATTACATTGCAAGTCACTCTCACTACATTGGAGGATCTCCACTTTACCTGGCATAGAAAATAGGAGCAGGAGTAGGCCATTCGGCTCCTCGAGCATCTATCAGATCAGCATGGGTGCCACTTATGCTGTTTCACCTTGGACCTCAGATTCGGACCAAGATGAGCCTCAGTACGAACAACACCAGCAGCAGCAGCAGCAGCTGATGCTCCACAGGAGAGAGGGGATCAGCACAGGGGTGCACCTCGCCAGAGGCAATACCCCCAACACCGAGTATACAGGTAGAGGATGAGCTTCCTGGACATGATTGAACAGCAGTGCTTCAGGAGGCTCAGGCTATCACGTCAGGTCATGGCAGACATTTGCAGCTTGCTGGAAGATGACCTGCTGCCGAGTGGACCTGGTGGACATGCCTTACCAGTGGCTATTAAAGTCACCACTGCCCTCAGCTTCTTCACCTCAGGCTTCTTCCAGGGATCTGCAGCAGACATTTTCAAGATCTTGCAGTCGGCCATCCACAAATGCATCACCCAGGTGACCTATGCCATGTTTCACAAGTCAGCCACTTATGTATACTTTGCCACTGATGAAGCCAGTGTGGCTGAGTGGGTGCATGGCTTTGCAGCTCTGGCTGGCTTCCCACAGGTGCAGTGCAGCATCGACTGCACACGTGGCCATCAAGGCACCACCATAACACTCAGGCGTGTTCGTGAACTGGCATGGCTTCCACTCCCTCAATGTGCAGCTCGTCAGCAACTATAAAAAGATCATCATGCATGTGTGTGCCAGATTTCCAGGGAGCTTTCATGACTTTCATCCTGCCCAGTCCACCCTCCCTCAGCTCTTCACACCTCCGGACAGACTTGCCGGCTGGCTGCTTGGAGATAAGGGTTATCCACTGAAGAGGTAGCTGATGACACCCTTGAGGAGGCCAAGCAATGAGGCCGAGGAACGCTAAAATGAAAGCCACATCACAACCAGATGTGTAATAGAGCATGCAATCGGCATGATGAAGATACGCTTCTGACGCCTTGACAGATCTGGAGGAGCCCTTCAGTATGCACCAGTCAGGGTCTCCAGAATCATCATCGTATGCTGCGCGCTGCATAACATAGCACAGCAGCGAGGATTGGAGCTGCAGGAGGAGCAAGGCGTAGAGCCTCTTCGGAGAAGGAGGAACAGGTGGAACATGAGGAGGAGGAGGAACCGGAGTTGGACATGGCACCAGCAGCGGTGCACATTGCTGCTGGGAGGCCCGGGATGGCCACCTAATGGCACGATTTAGTTGAGTTGCATCAGATGCTGTACCAACTTCCCCTCACCACCAACACCACAAAGCAATCCTAAAATGACCAAACCATTCCTGTCACACATACACCCATTGCTCAAGGTTAAGTAATGTCTCACCATTCACTCCAACTGACAAGGCCATGTCCCAGGTAGCAGGTAAAAATGGACAAGATGGGAAAGTGGTCCATAGAAATAAATTTATGTAGGTCATAAATAGAACTGAAACTTAACACTAACATTTTGGAAAACACCCTTGTGCATCTACAATTGTGTCATTTTTCTTTTCTGAGTGCTTCGACAAGGTGCACCCCCTGTGGCTTCAGCAGAGGTAGAGGCAGCATGCTCACTTCTCTGCTCTGACTACTTAGACACTTTTGGAGGACGTCCTCGGTGTTTTAGAGACCATGAGAGCACCGCCAAAGACTGCTCCTCCTGCAACTGTGCAGGGGCAGACTCGGCCATCGGGATCCAAGGCAGCATGTGGGGCTCTGACTGAGGGGGTGGCAACAGGAAAGAAGTGGGAGTGCTTTGAGCGGAGCACCCATTTCGATGTCCCCTCTTACCATCATCCCTCTCATGGGCCACCCACACTTCCCTGATAGCAAGGAGCTGGAGAGCACCTTGCTGCACATCAGTGAGGCGATGAACGCCCAAGTCTATGTTGGTATCCCTTCTAGAGATGACTGCAATCAGAGTCTGCAAACTGTTGTTCACAGCAAGCATGGACTCCTTTGATTGGCGCATTAGCTGCTCCATGCAGGTGGCCATCCTTTCCATGGAAGAGCACAGCATCGCCATCGCCTGTGACATGATGCTGCTCATGTTGGAGATGGACTCCTCCATTTTCCCTACAATTGCGCATGTTGTGGCTGGGAAAGCTGCCAGAGCCTAGCACATTTGTAGCTGCTCTTCGAAGATCAACCTCTTTGTTGACGGCCCCCGAGGTTCAGCATCTGCATTCAGCTGAGCCAAGTTTGGAGCAACCTGTGCCCTCCAGCGAGGACATTTCACTGCCGTCCCTGTCTCCACCACCTGCTCTTGCTCACATGTGATGTGTTAGACATGAGGTGACAACACTACTCTATGTCTTGCAGGACCCACCGACGTGCGTATTTGCGCTGGTGCTGGGTGCGCATGGGTCTGATGAAGGTGTACCCTCAGAGACTGCAGCTTCCTCTGAGGAGTCGTCTTCCTCCTCCGGCTGGATAGTGGGGGTGGGGGGACTTGATAGACCTGTAGGAGAGTAAAGAAATGAATTAGAACTCTTATGATAAGAATGCTTAATGGTACCATTATGCACATCATGATATTTCACTGGCTGCTGACATCAAGTTACCATGAGTGACTGTTGTATGCCATGTGGCGGTATGAGATTTAATTCTGTCACCAGGTTGCTGGGAGGTCCCCGTCTCTCCCTCTCCCACTGCCAGCAGCTCTGCCACTCTGCTAATTTTCAGCACTTCCTCCTCTGCTGGCTTCAATGTACTGTAAATTGGAGGGCCACCTCCGGTTCTCTGTCTCTCCCTTTTGTTGTGGGCTCTCTTCTCCTGCAAGGAGGGAAAGAAGATAACTTTGAGTGAGAGTGATGGAATGAGTGTAGGGGATGGATGGGCTACATGTGTAGAGGGTGACTATGAGGGAATGACGCGACACTGCCAAATGGCCTCCTTCTGTGGCATTGCTTTCTATGATTGCATTAGGATGAGGGTGAGTGTCAGTGGTGGATAGTCAGATGGGGATGTGAGTAGGTGCATGGACAGTGAGGGATGGGTGCACCTGCAAGGTAGGTTGTTGTGAGGAGTGATGTGCAGGAGTAGGCTTGGGAAGGCAGAGTGATGGGGTTGGGGTGACACGCACATCAGGATGTAGTTGAATGTGGCATTGTACTCACCTTTCTTGACCTAATGAGATCATCAGCGGCAGCGGCGAGAGGATAAAGAGCGGCCCGAGAGCGGACCTCAATTAAAGCAGCGGCAGCGGCAAGAGGATAAAGAGTGGCCCGAGAGCAGACCTGAATTAAAGCAGCGGCAGCGGCGAGTGGATAAAAAGCGGCCCGAGAGCGGACCTGAATTAAAGCAGCGGCAGCGGCGAGAGGATAAAGAGCGGCCCGAGAGCGGACCTGAATTAAAGCAGCGGCAGCGGGGAGGCTCCGATTCAAAAACTACATCAAAGAGTGACGTCACAGGAGAGCAGGTAGGTGATTGGTTGGTGAGTATTACAGCTCCTTTTTGCTCTCTAAGTTAGGGAAGGGGGTTAAATTAAGAGCTGAGAAACTGTAACTTGCTAGTACTTAGTAAATTAATAACTTAAACTAAATAAAATATTCAAACAATAAACCTAAGATAGCAATTGAATAAAAACTTTAACTAATTAATTAATAAATAAAACAAGGTTAGAGATGGCAGGGCAGACGGTATGTCGTATCTGCAGCATGTGGGAGTCTGTGGAGTACATCGCGATCCAGAGCAACCATATCTACAGTAAGTGTCTGCAACTCGAGGAACTTCGGCTCAGAATTGTTGAGCTGGAGTATGAGCTGCAGACAGTGCGATGCATTAGGGAGGGGGAGAATTATCTGGACACTTTGTTCCAGGAGGCAGTCACACCCTTTAGGTTAAGTAGTACTTTAGAGTTAATCAGTGGTCAGGGACAGGAGCGTGTGACTACGAGTCAGGAAGGTATGGGGACCCAGGATGTAGTGATGGAGGAGCCTCAGCCCTGGACCTTGTCCAACAGGTACGAGGTACTTTCTACCTGTATGGATGAGGAAAAGGACTGCAGGGAGGATGGGCAAATTGACCACGGCACTGTGGTACAGGGGGCCATCCAAGCGGGGGAAGAAGGAAGGAATCTGGCAGTAGTAGGGTACAGTATTGTCAGGGGAATACATACTGTTCTCTGCAGCCACGAAAGAGAGTCCTGAAATCTGTGTTGCCTGCCCGGTGCCAGGGTTAAGGATATCTCCTCGCGGCTGGAGAAGAACTTGGAGTGGGAAGGGGAGGATCCAGTTGTCGTGGTCCATGTAGGAACCAACGACATAAATAGAACTAAGAATGAGGTTCTGCTGAGGGAGTTTGAGGAGCTAGGCTCTAAATTAATAAGCAGAACCACAAGGGTAATAATCTCTGGGTTACTACCTGAGCCACGTGCAAATTGGCATAGTGTCAAGCAGGTCAGAGAGTTAAATGCGTGGCTCAAAGAATGGTGTGGGGAGAAAGGGGTTTCAATTCATGGGGCACTGGCACCAGTACTGGGGAAAGAGGGAGCTGTTCCGTCTGGACGGGCTTCACTTAAACCGGGCTGGGACCAGCATCCTGCCGAATCGATTAACTGGGGTTGTAGATCGGGCTTTAAACTAATAAAAAAGGGGGGGAGGGGTCAGGTGAGGTTAGAAATCTAAAGAGAAAGGTCAAGGCAGTGTGACAGGAAGGGACAGAGAGTTTAACAGTAGCAGTGCAGCAGAGAATAAGGTCAAAGCAAGAAATAATGGTAAAAAAATTAAATTAAAGACTTTATCTGAATGCACAAAGCATTTGTAACAAGATAGACAAACTAGTGGCACAAATAGAGATAACTGGGATTGATCTGATAGCCATTACAGAGACGTGGTGGCAAGGTGGCCAAGGTTGGGAACTAAATGTTGCATGGTACTTGACTTTTGGAAAAGACAGGCAGAATGGAAAAGGAGGGGGACTAGCCCTGATAATAAAGGATGACATAAGGACAATAGCAAGAAAGGATCTCAGCTCGGAAGATCAGGAAGTAGAATCAGTAAAGGTGGAGATAAGGAATAACAAGGGGCAGAAAAAACTGGTAGTAGTAGTATATAGGCCCCCGAACAATAGCTATACCGTTGGACAGAATATATACCGTTGGACAGAATATTAAACAAGAAATAGTAGGAATTTGCAACAAAGGTAATGCAATAATCGTGGGAGATTTTAAGCTTCATATAGACTGGACAAATCAAATTGGCAAAGGTAGTCTAGAGGATGAGTTCATGGACTGCATTCGGGACAGTTTCCTAGAACAATATGTCATGGAACCAACCAGGGAACAGGCTATTTTAGATCTTATATTGTGTAATGAGACAGGGTTAATTAGCAATCTCATAGTAAAGGATCCTCTGGGGCAGAGGGATCATAATATGATAGAATTTCACCTTAATTTTGAGAATGACTTGCCTAAGTCCGAAACTAGAGTCTTAAACTTAAATAAAGCCAATTACATAGGTATGAGGGGCGAGTTGGCTAAGGTAGATTGGAAAAATAGATTAATAGAAAAATAGATTGGAAAAATAGATTATGGTAGATAATGTAAGGCTCGCAAAATTCTACAGATTCCCCCAAAACAAGAAGAGATGAGATTTTGGACTGTTTTAAAGAATATTGGGCCAGAAAGGGGCTTAAAGTCAAAACCCCAGGATTTTGGCTATTTTAAAAGGCATGTCCAGCCCTGTGGAAGGCTGTGACAAAAGGAGTTGGTTTGGGCACTGTAATACAAACAGTTTGAGTATTTGGCACAGCCCAGATAGTCTGGGAATGTTCTGGACCGTATCAGTCATTCCACATAAAGACAATAGGCCTATGGAAGGACAGTTCCCGCCAAAAACAACAGGGCCATCAAGTACATGAATAATACAGTACATGCCACTAATCAACAAAAGAGACCCTGGCCCCAGCAGGAGAAGACAATCGAACAACAGGTTAACCACTCAGAGAAACATCCAAAACCACTTCACACACTTAAACCAATTTCGAAGCAATCCTGAAACCAATCAAAATTAACGAACCCGCCCAAAATCTAACAAGATTAGCAGGCTTCGTTTAGTATAAACTAAAGACCTGTCTCCACAAGAAATCAGTTCGATCAGTTCGATGGTTTCGATCAGTACAGTTCAGCAGAAGGAGTTCAACAGAAACAGTTCAACCAGTTCGAGAAGAAAGGAGAGACCCATTGTTCAAGTTTAAAAACACCATCGAAACTCGGCGGTTTCAGAAGCAAGCATCTGGAAGCAGTTCTCTCTCTCTCGAAGAAGTAACACATCATCGGACACCTCGTGGCACCAAGGGCCCCACAAAACCAACAACCAAATATTACCAGAAGCCAACCAGGTAATACTGGGCCACCGCGACCAACAAGAAACCAACTCAGAAGAAACCGAAGATCTGCAAGTTTTTTTCCACTCTACAAACTATTCCTGCGTTTGGTGAACATTATCCCTGATCCTTTAGAGTCCAACTTAGCCAGTGTAGTGGGATTGGGAGGGGTGAAGTATTCTGTCTATTGTTATTCTCCCTCGTATATTCCGAAGTGTTCCCCCTTTTAGAGTAATAAGATTATTGTGTTGTGTATATTTTCCTGTCTCAAATAAAAATCCAAGTTCTTTTTCACCAACTCAGTTGTCTGTTGCAATTTCATTACAACCCACAAATAAGTCAAGGTCCGGAACCAAGGGAGTGGGAGCGATTCGAACCACTCAGGAGTCAAAGGCAAAGCTGACCACACACACACCACCCCTTACAATAAGCAGTGGCTAGCATTTAAAGAAATATTTCATAATTCTCAACAAAAATACATTCCATTGAGAAACAAAAACTCCATGGGAAAAGTGATCCAACTGTGGCTAACTAAAGAAGTTAAGGATAGCATTAGATTGAAAGAAGAAGCTTATAATGTTGCAAAGAATAATAGTAAGCCTGAGGATTGGGAGTTTCAGAAACCAGCAAAGGTTGACCAAAAGGGAAAAAATAGAATGAGAGAAAACTAGCAAGAAATATAAAAGTAGATTGTAAGAGTTTCTACAAGTATGCAAAAAGGAAAAGAGTAGCAAAAGTAAACATTGGTCCCTTAGAGGCTGAGACAGGAGAAATTATTATGGGAAATAAGGAAATGGTAGAAACATTAAACAAATATTTTGTATCTGTCTTCACAGTAGAAGACACAAAAAGAATACTAAAAATGGTGGGGAACCAAGTGTCTAATGAGGGTGAGGAACTTAACGTAATTAATATAAGTAAAGAAAAAGTACTAGAGAAACTAATGGGACTAAACGCTGACAAATCCCCAGGACCTGACAACCTACAGCCTAGGGTTCTAAAAGAGGCGGCTGAAGAGATAGTGGATGCATTGGTTTTGATCTTCCAAAACTCCCTAGAGTCTAGAATGGTGCCAGCGGATTGGAAGGTCGCAAACGTAACACCACTATTCAAGAAAGGAGGGAGAAAAAACAGGGAACTATAGGCCAGTTAGCCTGACATCAGTCATCGGGAAAATGCTGGAATCCATTGTTAAGGAAGAGGTATCAAGTCACTTAGAAAATCATAACATGATTAGGCAGAGTCAACATGGTTTTATGAAAGGGAAATCGTGTTTGACAAATTTATTAGAGTTTTTTGAGGATGTAACTAGCAGAGTAGATAAAGGGGAACCAGTGGATGTAGTATATTTGGATTTCCAAAAGGCTTCGATAAGGTGCCACATAAAAAGGTTATTACACAAGATTAGGGCTCATGGGGTTGGGGGTAATGCAGTAACCTAGATAGAGGTTGGCAGGCTGTAACTAGTGGGGTGCCGCAAGGATCAGTGTTGGGGCCTCAGCTATTTACAGTCTGTATTAGTGACCGAGATGAAGGGACCGAGTGTAATGTATCCAAGTTTGCTGATGATACAAAGCTAGTTGGGACAGTAAGCTGTGAGGAGCCTGCAAAGGGCTATAGATAGACTAAGTGAGTGGGCAGTAAGGTGGCAGATGGAGTATAATGAAGGGGAGTATAATGTAGGGAAATGTGAGGTTATTCACTTTGGTAGGAAGAATAGAAAAACAGAATATTTTTTAAATAGTGAGAAACTTTTAAATGTTGGTGTTCAGAGAGATTTGGGTGTCCTCTTGCAAGAAACACAGAAAACTAGCATGCAGGTACAGTAAGCAATAAGGAAGGCAAATGGCATGTTGGCCTTTATTGCAAGGGGGTTGGAGTATAAGAGTAAGGAAGTCTTGCTACAATTGTACAGGGCCTTGGTGAGATCACACCTGGAGTACTGTGCACAGTTCTGGTCTCCTTATCTAAGGAAGGATATACTTGCCTTGGAGGCGGTGCAACGAGGTTCACTAGATTGATTTCTGGGATGAGAGGGCTGTCCTATGATGAGAGATTGTGTAGAATGGGCCTATACTCTCTGGAGTTTAGAAGAATGAAAGGTGATCTCATTGAAACATACAAGATTCTGAAGGGGATTGACAGAGTAGATGCTGTGAGGTTGTTTCCTCTGGCTGGAGTGTCTAGAACTAGGGGGCATAGTCTCAGGATAAGGGGTAGGCCATTTAAGACTGAGATGAGGAGGAATTTCTTCACTCAGAGGGTTGTGAATCTTTGGAATTCTCTGCCCCAGAGGGCTGTGGATGCTAAGTCGTTGAGTATATTCCAGGCTGAGATAGATAGATTTTTGGACTCTAGGGGAATCAAGGGATATGGAGATTGGGCGGGAAAGTGGAGTTGAGGTCGATGATCAGGCATGATCTTATGGAATGGCGGAACAGGCTCGAGGGGCCGTATGGCCTACTCCTGCTCTTATTTCTTATGTTCTTATGAAACCTCTTCCTACACTGCATCCAGGAGCGGCTCACAGCACCCCTGCTGCTCACTTTGTGGGTGAACTCTAGCCATTGTGAGGGAATAAGCCATATTTCAAAAAGATACACCATAATATGAACAGAATTCTGATATTTATTAATACATGATATACTGGGTTTAAAAGTCTGGAAAGCCTTGGAGACACAGGCTGCAATCAGAAAACAGGCTTCTGAGATAAAGATCAGTTGTTTAACAAAGTTGTAAAAAACAAACAAGCTTTGAAATGGGAATTAGTTAAATATACTAAAACAATGACCCCATTGAAATGGCAGTTTGGTGATTCCAGAGGGTCTGGAGTTTGGGAATAACACAATGGAAGACCAAGTTTAAGGTGTTATAAGCTAACACGTTGAACAGAACCACAAACATTAAAAGAGGCATGTGCCTTTGAAAAGATGACATCAAGTAAAAGAAACACCTGCTGGTTGATGGGCCTTCAATAACCACAAAACTAGAAGTTATAGACTTAAACAAGTTGGCTTTTAATCACTACGATCAGAGCTAACATCTCAACACGCCGACTGGTTCACAGGAATGAGTCATACAGATCCTGGGATCTTTATGTAAGAGAAGTCAGGGGCGGAGCCAAGAGCCAAGACCTGGAACCTCCCAGGTTAGTCGGGAAAGAGGAAGTGAAACTATCCACAGTGGGGGAGGGTAATATACATGAGTGCAAAACGAATACAGGATCAAGACAAACAGATTTCATTACATTCACCCCTTCTATAGATTTAGTCCATCGGGGTGATGTTTCTTAAAAGTTGGTATAAGTGAGTCTGTCAGGAGGTTTTGCAGTTCTCAGTGATTGGCGCAAAGCCGGTTGGGGTGCCTCTAGGGGAGTGGATTCTGGTTCCTCCGCTGTCCGGGCCTCCGCAGTGTCTTCCAGGTTATCTGCAGTGTCCTCCAGGTTAAAGTTGGCTATTGATACCTCTGGGCGTCCTGTCTCTTTGTAGTGTAGGTCTTCATCGGGTAGTCTCCCATCGTTTTCTCCGCTCTCCGAGGGAGCGAGGTTTTATAGGCGTACTGAGGGTTTGCATGGAGGAGCTGTACCTTCTCCACAAGGGGGTCCGTTTTATGGCCTCTCACGTGCTTCTGCAATAGTACTGTCCCCGGAGACGTCAGCCACGTGGGTAGAGATATGCCCGAGGTGGATTTTCGGGGGGAAACGAACATCTTTTCGTGAGGGGTAGCGTTAGTGGCTGTACATAACAGAGACCTTATGGAGTGGAGCACGTCTGGGAGGACTTCCTGCCAGCAGGAGGTCGGAAGGCCTTTTGACTTTAAGGCTAACGTGACAGCCTTCCAAACAGTAGCATTCTCCCTTTCCACTTGCCCATTACCCCGGGGGTTGTAGCTAGTGGTTCTGCTAGTGGCTATCCCCTTTGAGAGCAAGAACTGGCGCAGTTCGTCACTCATAAATGACGTCCCCCTATCGCTGTGTATGTAGTTCGGCATGCCAAACATGCAGAATAGATTACAGAGACACTTGATGACCATGGCACTGGTCATGTCTGGGCAGGGAATGGCGAAGGGGAAGCGGGAATATTCATCGATGATATTGAGGAAGTATACGTTACGGTCGGCAGAGGGAAGGGGTCCCTTGAAGTCCAGACTTAGGCGCTCGAATGGCCGTGTGGCTTTGATAAGGTGTGCATGGTCAGGCCTGTAGAAACGAGGCTTGCATTCCGCACAGATGCGGCAGGCTCTGGTCATTGCCCTGACCTCCTCGATGGAGTGGGGCAGATTGCGGGACTTTATAAAATGGTATAGTCGGGTGACCCCTGGGTGACAGAGGTCGTTGTGGAGACCCTGTAATTTATCCGTATGAATGCTGGCACACATTCCCCGCGATAGGGCGTCTGGGGGTTCATTAAGGGCTACCGGCCTGTACATAATATCATAGTTGAACGTGGATAGTTCGATCCTCCACCTGAGTATTTTGTCATTCTTGATTTTCCCCCTTTGTTTGTTATTAAACATGAAAGCCACCGACCGCTGGTCGGTGAGCAGGGTGAAACGTTTGCCGGCTAGGTAGTGTCTCCAGTGCCGCACTGCCTCCACTATAGCCTGTGCCTCCTTCTCGACAGAAGAGTGCCTGATTTCAGGTCCCTGAAGGGTTCGGGAGAAGAAGGCCACAGGTCTCCCAGCCTGATTGAGGGTCGCAGCTAAGGCAAAGTCTGACGCATCGCTTTCGACTTGAAAGGGAATGCTTTCGTCCACTGCACACAGTGCAGCCCTTTCAATGTCCTGTTTGATACTGGTGAAAACCTCCCGAGCTTCAGCTGATAGTGGGAAGGACGTCGATTTAATGAGCGGTCGGGCCTTATCAGAGTAATTGGGCACCCATTGGGCATAATACAAAAAAAGTCCCAGGCACCTTTTTAAAGCTTTGGGATTGTGTGGCAGGGGCAGTTCCTTTAGGGGGCGTAATCGGTCAGGGTCCGGTCCAATTACCCCATCTTCCACCACACAGCCGAGGATACAGAGACGGGTTGTGTTGAAGACACATTTGTCTTCGTTGCAGGTTAGATTCAGCTTTAGGGCAGTTTTTAAAAATCTCGCAAGATTTAGATCGTGGTCTTGCTGGTTGTGCCCGCAGATAGTGACATTGTCCAGATAGGGCTAGGTAGCTTGTAGTTTATTCTCGTCAACCATGCGGTCCATCTCACGTTGGAAGACCGAGACCCCATTTGTTACCCCGAAGGGCACTCTGAGAAAATGGTAGAGGCGTCCGTTCGCCTCGAAGGCGGTGTATGGGTGGTCCTCTGTTCTAATGGGGAGCTGGTGATACGCGGATTTGAGGTCGATAGTCGAGAAGACTCGGTATTGCGCAATCTGGTTGACCATTTCTGACATGCGGGGTAAAGGGTAGGCGTCCAGCTGGGTATAAATATTAACAGTGTGGCTGTAGTCAATTACCATCCGTTTCTTTTCGCTATTTTTAACTATGACTACTTGGGCACGCCACGGACTGGTACTGCATTCAATAATGCCTTCCCGCAGGAGACTGTCCACTTCAGCCTTGATAAAGTGTCTGTCTTCCAGACTGTACCATCTACTTTTGGTCGCTATGGGCCTACAGTTCGGAGCGAGATTAGCGAATAAAGAGGGCGGGCTGATTTTTAAGGTTGATAGGCCACAGACTGTGAGTGGTGGGTGGGACCCGCCATATGCTAGCGTGACACTTTCGTGGTGGCACTGGAAGTCCAGGCCCAAGATTACATTAACACAGAGTTCTGGCATCACGAGGAGTTTAAAATCCTTGTAGTCCGTGCCTTTTACAGTCAGTGTTACCACACAGTAGCCCAAAATGTCCGAAGTGTGGGGCTTAGCAGCCATAGCAATTCTGCTCCGTGTAGGGGTTACCGTTAATGAGTGCCGCCGTACCAGGCTAGGGTGGATAAAACTCTCGGTACTCCCACAGTCAATTAAACATTTAGTTAAATTCCCGTTTACCTGTATGTCCATCATGGATTTTGTCAACGGGTGTGGCCTGGATTGATCCACCATGATCGAAGCCACTGTTGGGCCCTGGGCGGCCGTTGAGTCGGGAAAAGATGGCGGATCCCAAGATGGCGGCCCGCATGGCACGCACGAGGCGGTGACGGAGTTGGAAACCGGGTTCCCCCTGCAGACTTTGCTAAAATGCCCCTTTTTCTTACATTTGAAGCATGTAGCGTCCTTCGCTGGGCATCGTTGTCTGGGGTGCTTGGCCTGGCCGCAGAAGTAGCATTTCGGGCCTCGAGACATTGCCGCTGTTGTAGGACTCCTGGGTGAACTTCTGTGTGGGGACTCCGGCGGCGTAGAGCTGGTCTGAGACCTGGATGGGGAAGATGGCTGATTCCAAGATGGCGGCCCGCTCGGCGCGCACGAGGCGGTGAGGGCCGTATGGCCAGAAGAATAAGACTCAGAGTTTCTCTGGGCCACGTCCAGCGATCGCGCAGTGGCCACTGCCTTTTTTAAGTCCAGGACCTCCTTCTCCAGCAGTCTCTGCCGGATATAATTCGATTTGAGGCCCGTGATGAAGGAATCGCGGACCAATTCGTCAGAGTACACGTTGGCCGTCATGGCCTTGCAGTTACAGTCCCGGACCAAGTCCTTTAGGCCCTGTAAGAAATCGTCCATTGATTCCTCAGGTCGCTGCCTGCGTGTAGCCAGCAGATGTCTGGCGTACACTTCGTTTACTGGCCTCTGGTATTGGGCCTTCAGGATAGTGATGGCCTCCGTGTAAGAGGTGGCGTCCCGGATGAACGAATAAATCCGATGACTAACGCGAGTAGTCAGTAGACTCAGTTTATCTACCTCGCTAGTGGATGAGGCCCTCGCGAAGAGTTCAAAGCATTTGAGCCAGTGTCCAAATTGATTTGATGCTTCAGCAGAATGTGGATCCAAGTCCAGACGCTCTGGTTTTAGGAGTCGATCCATCCTAGTATTCTTTAGTGATTAAAATTGATGTGCCTTCAATAACCACAAAACTAGAAGTTATAGACTTTAACAAGTTGGCTTTTAATCACTAAGATCAGAGCTAACATCTCAGCACACCGACTGGCTCACAGGAATGAGTCATACAGATCTTGGGATCTTTAAGTAAGAGAAGTCAGGGGCGGAGCCAAGAGCCAAGACCTGGAACCTTCCAGGTTAGTCAGGAAAGAGGAAGTGAAACTATACACCGTGTGGGGGAGGGTAATATACATGAGTGCAAAACGAATACAGGATCAAGACAAACAGATTTCATTACACTGGTCAAATAGTTTTTATGTTAAACTTGGAAGACAGGAAACACGATTAAATGTGCAAACAATTGAGATAGCTGGAAAACAAGTACTCAGTCAAAGTGTCTTTAAATTATACATAGTAAATATGATACCAACAAGAACACTTTGAAGGTATAACTTCAATAGATGCACCAAGTAATTACATTGTTTTTGTATTGAACTTGAAGCAGTTAGGAGACTCAACATCTACTAAAAAACAGTAAAGCCAATATTAAGAATTGAATGAAAGAATTTTGTAAGAATGGCATCAAACAGAAACCATTGCTGTCATATTGTTTTTATGATGGTTTTTGAAACACCTAAATGTAGAGACATAATTATGCATGCAATAGTTGAATTGACAGCAAGATAGAAAGCATTCAAGAGGTATCAATAAAGACAATTAGCTTACTTCAGCAGAGAACTTCAAAGAATAAACCACTACAAAAAGGGTATAAATATGAGCTTTTCAAACAGAAAGTCAGAACTCGCTGAACAGGCCAAGCGTTTCTCAACTTCACAGGCACGATCTGTAAGTTTTTAACTTTGAGTCTCGGGTATTCAAAGTAATTGATTTTGGTGGATAATCTGGATTTAGAGATAAGTAAGAAATGTAGAAATGTAACGAAGTAAAGATTTGAGAATAAGGATCTCTGAGAAATAAGAAATGTAAGCTATTTGTATTTTGAATTGTTAATTTTGCGACTGATTCAACAGCTGTTAACTGAATGTCGGCTTATAAATAAAATGATATATTTTTAGAATTGTCTCAAAGAGTATTTCTGTATAAACTCGTGAACCCAATTTCTGTACACTCTTTTGTAAGGAGTTGCAGAATTCTGGAGGGTATTCCGGACCCTCATAATATCCGTAAGGTTACAGTCTAGTTAAACTTATTAAAAGTGCTATCTGGAGGACGGTAACATCTTCAATCATTCCTTTCCTTTAGGGAGAGATAGCTTGAACCTTTAGACCCATTTAAGCATCTTATAGAATTCGGCTATCTCTAACTTAAGTTGAAGGTGAACGTCTGGGGAATACGCCTGATCTGGGGTAGCCCGAGACTGGGCTAGGACTTGTAATTATCCCTTCACCATGTCCTCTTTGTTTTACTGGCTGGCCTCTTCCTGCCATCACCAGGGAAGTGTACCTCTTTTTGTGCTCTCACTCCCTGGAGCAGGATGTCCAGGGAGGAATCAGAAAACCCGGGCGCAGCCTTCTGCTGAGACTGCATCATTGACTATAAATGCTTGCACCCTCACAGTCAAAGTAGTGGATGTAACTGCAACAGGCACCTCTTACAACCACCTCAGACCCTTCTGCAACAACCTTCAACCCTGATGTGTGCAAGGCTCCTTTAAATAGCTGAGCTGAAGGCAAGTCATGCGTGGTGTCATCAGACCAGCTCCAGTTAATTGGCTGGGAAATCTGCATGAATCAGTCAATTGATCTAGTTATGTTAAAACACACAGCAGAGAGCGCACTGATGGAAAGTTCGTGATGGCGACCCGCTACGCGTCTCCTTCCCACCCCCGCACCCACTTACAGATAAAAATTCAGCCCATTGTGTCTAAAAACAGAAATGGCTAATTGTAACTAAACTGGATTCAGTCCAAGTTTATGGCAAGTTCACATTTCAAGTTTGATTCAATACTTAAGTATATTGGTAACACTAAACAATTAGCATGTTATTACAGTTATATTGTGACATCCCAGATGTGGCCTTCCATTCTCTCCAGATTAAAAGGAGCATCCTGGTACTAGGGTGGGCAACAAGTTAAAAAAATAAGTTATGGAGAGAAGTTCATCAAATATAATAGCATGATCCATTTCTTTTATTTATATGATGAAAACTAATTTACAAAGCTGCAGTAACTAAAGCAAGTCATAGATTACGCCAGATTGAAATAAACTGGTTTCAACCTTAGGATAAAACTGGCATGATGCTAAAGTCACCTTGGGGAGTTGGATAGTGACAAGACTTCAAGCAATTCAAAATATATTCAATGAGCGCGCAGACAAGGTAATAGGAGCTGATAACCTTGGATAACTTCTGAGGCAAACATGGTAGCTTAGGAAACGTTTACACTGACTATAGTAGCTCTTGATAATATTTATCACTATTATGACTCAGCTTTAGTCTCCTGCACACAAAAACAGATAAAGCCTGTAATGTTTTATTTCCAAATAGGTCATAATGACACAATAGAAAGTGAAACATACATAGGCCCTATGGTGATTTTTTGTCATTTTCTGTACATCTTAATATATTATATATATATATATAATATATAATCCACTAAATTAGCTGAAGAATGTCACATGATGTGTAAAATGTCTGTCTGAAAACATGACCAGTAAACAGCGTGGCTCAGTGGTAGTGCTCTTGCCTTTGAGTCAGAAGGCTGTGGGTTCAAGTCCCACTCCAGAGACTTGAGTACATAATCCAGGGTGCCACTTCAGTGCAGGTCTGAGGGAGTGCTGCACTGTCAGAGGTGCTGTCTTTCAGATAAGATGAGGCTGAATCTCAGTTGACTATAAAAGATCCTATGGCACTTCAAAGAAGAGCAACTGAGTTCTCCTCACTGTCCTGGCCAATATTTATCCCTCAACCACACTAAAGCAGATTTAGCTGGTCATTTATCTCATTGCTGTTTCTGGGACCTTGCTATTCACAAATTGGCTGCTGTGTTTCCATTAACGCCGAATTAATCGCGATTTTTGATTAAAAAATTGCCCCAACTCACGATCTCGCAAGTCAACTGTAAAAAGTCATGATTTTCCGGCAGAATTTCTTGCGCCTGCGCAGTTCCAGTTTAATGACGTGACGTCATATGCAGCGACTTCAGCCTCTTCCAAGCCACGCATGCGTCCTGCGATTTTGATAGCCAGGGGGGAGGACTCCCGGTCCAGAGTCAAGGGTAACCTGCGGTGGTAATAAAGGCCCCGGGCGGCTTACTATTGATCTTCTCCGAAAACATCCTTCCCCAGAGGCCGGCAGTCGCGCCCGAACACTGGGACACCCGCTGCCGCCACGAGTAACCTTGGGCCGGCTCACCACCCCTCTGAGCTAGCGCGGCCCTGGACCACCATCCCCGGACCCTGCTGTGCGGCTTCTTCCCTTCCTTTCTCACCGCTTCCCCTTCATGGAGTCCGCAACAGCCGCCGGCCAGCCGACTCAGCATTTTCCCGGAGTTTCACCCTCTGCATTCCAGACTCCCGCCGTCAGTCAGACAGCTGCTGGAGTGAAGGGTCTTGGTTACTGGCACTAACCACATCAAAATAATCAGCTGGGCTACTCTTCGACTCACACCTTTATTATAAGTTTTTGCAGTTCCCATTAACAAGAGCTCGCTACTTGGATTGAAAAATCCTGTGAAACCCATATCATTTAAGTCAAAAACATTATATATATTTCTAAGTATTGTGTTTAATATATAACTAGTCAATCTCCTGCAGTATTGCACACACGAAATCAAGACTAAACTGGGTCTTCAGATGAAGGGAGGTTAAGAGGACAAGGAATAAATGAACCAGGATGACAAGTAATTCAGTCGCCACTTTAAGGTTATACATTCTGTCCTTGTACTTAGAATTGTACATCACAAAAGGAGGCCATTCGGCCCATAGTGCCTGTACCAGCTCTTTGATAGAGTTATCCAATTAATCCCATTCCATGCTCTTTCCCCATAGTCCTGAATTTTTTTCCTCCATGTTTTTGTCCAATTTTCTTTTGAATATTACTATTGAATCTGCTTTGAATCCCTTTTAGGCAGTGCATTCTGTAATGCCAATTTGCACGAATTAATTGGGAGACACGTGATTTTTAATAAAAAATTGCCCCAAATCGCAATGAGTCAGCTATAAAAACTCACGGATGGTGATAATTGTTGTGTATGTACCTTTAAGAGAATAACTGGTCTCAGACTGCAGTACTGGCAGTGACCACCCCTGTATAAAAGGCGCTAGTGAGCCTCTGTAGTTTCAGTTTCCCGATTGACTTCAATCAGTAAAGACTTGTTTTGTTCAACTCCTGCTGTCCGTGTCTCAATCATTCACGGACATAATACTGGCGACGAGCAGATACGAACTTACCTACAGTCTGCACCACCTCCTGGGATCCATTCCTGCAGCGAAGTGAGCAGAGGTCGAGGCCAGAAGGAAGAAAGAAGCAGTAGAAACAGGCGTCGACCGTGGGCATCCGCCCCTGTGTTAGCGGAGTTGAAGATTGCTGGAGAAGCTGTCGAAAGCGGGGCCTGGTTCCTGTCGACAGTGCTTCAGCAAATCGGGCTGGTGGCAGGTAGTACACTGATCCTTCCTGGGCTGCGGTGTTCGCGAACTCGAGCGGGTGGCTTGCAACGGGGCCGAGCAGCGTTGTCGGGAAGAGGAGAGAGAGAGAGGGTGGAGCACACAGGGCGCGGCTGGTGCTATGAAGCCGGGCTGCATATAGACCCGAGAAGAGGGAGGCAAGAGTCCCACAGGGTTGTTCCACGACGTAAAAATAATTAAAAAAATATATATATATTAAACGCGCAAGAAACCGCGAGGAGCTGCAGGTTGCAACGGGAACCGCGGAAAGCAGCGCTAGCAACAGCGGGGAAGAAGGCAAAGCGCAGGAGGCGCCATCTTAATCAGCGGGGAAGAAGGCAAAGCGCGGGAGGCGCCATTTTGTTAAATCGGGGAAGAAGGCAAAGCGCGGGAGGCGCCATTTTAGATTTTCAAGATGCCGAAGACTGGCTGTATCACTGCCTTTGATAATACAATAGAGGACTGGACCGTGTATGTGGAAAGAGTCGAGGTATATTGCGAGGCAAACGAAATAGCCGATGAGAAAAAGGCATCGGTATTGCTAAACTTAATGGGCGCTAGAACGTACGGCCTATTGCGGGACCTGATTACTCCAGCCAAACCGAAGGCGAAGAGTTTTAACGAAATTGTTGCTGTCCTACAGGAACACCTAAACCCTGCACCGCTGTTGATAGCAGAAAGATTTAAATTCCACAGGAGAACTCAGCATAAAGATGAGGGCAATGCTGAGTACCTTACGGAACTACACAAGCTATCAAAACACTGCAGATACCCTACGGGACAAATTTGTCTGTGGACTCCTGAGTGAAGGAACACAGAGGAAGTTACTCTCAGAGAAAGAGCTGACACTAGATAAGGCTTTCAGCGTGGCAGTATCGTACGAAGCAGCAGCCAGGGGAGCTGCGGAAATTCAACAAAAGCCACAGGAATACGGCACCCACGAAATGACACGGGGATTTGCAAAATATTATCGCTGCGGCAGAACTAACCATGACCAGAAGGACTGCTGGTCCAAAGACAAAATATGCAGGCAATGCGGAAAGATGGGACACATTGCACGAGTTTGCAGGTCTGGGAAGAAGACCAGCGACAACAAAAAGGCTACTAAGGAACCGTACAAGAAAGTACAAAAGATGACGGACAGTAGTTCCGAAGACCAGATGAGCGATAGTGAATCCGGGAACAGGAGACTAAGCTGTCTCAAACTTCACAATGTAATCGCAAAAGAGGATCACCGAACCATTTGTGTCACCCTCACGATAGCAGGGTCACAAGTTAAAATGGAATTGGATATAGGATCAGCGCTAACCATCATGAATCGACGAGACTACGAGCGGCTATTCTCACACATACTCTTGAGAGAGACATCCATCGTCTTGACGACATATACGGGGCAAAAAGTATACCCCAGAGGAAAAATAAGGGTGCCTGTCGAATACAACGGCAAGAAAATATGGAAATTGTATCTCTACATACTGCAAAATGGTGGACAACCGTTATTGGGACGTGAATGGGTCAGGAAGATAAGCTTAGATTGGCACTTCATTCATGCAATGACGGTGGACGGTAAAAAAGATGACGACGTCACTCCTGGACGATTGTCAACAATCTTAGCTAACGCCAAAGAGGTATTCCAACAAGAACTGGGCACTCTTAAAGGCGTAACCGCCTCGATAAAAATAGAAGAGAATGCAATTCCCAAGTTTTTCAAAGCAAGACCGGTACCATATGCAATTCGCCCAGCCGTCGAGGCAGAGCTGGAGAATCTGGAGAAGGCAGGTGTGTTGTCTAAGGTCGACTGGAGCAAGTGGGCGACACCCATCGTTCCTGTCATGAAGAAAACATTAAGCAATAAGTCTGAGGCGCCAAGGAAGGTTCGCATCTGTGGGGATTTCAAGGTGACGGTGAACCCAGTCCTTCACACAGTAGAATATCCTCTTCCAAGGATAGAAGACATGTTCGCCTCACTGTCTGGAGGGAAGCGTTTTACAAAAATTGACCTAGCACAAGCATATTTGCAGATGGAGGTTGAAGAGTCCTCTAGGAAGTATCTCACGATAAACACTCACAAAGGTCTTTACAAGTATCATCGATTGGTATTCAGAGTAGCATCGGCTCCGGCGATATGGCAAAGAGCGATGCAACAAGTCCTGCAAGGGATTCCGGGGACTCAGTGTTACTTGGACGACATCCTTGTGACAGGTGAAGATGACAGTGAACACCTTAACAACCTAGAACAGGTGCTCACTAGACTACGGGAACATGGGCTACGGGCCAACCGCCCCAAGTGCGAGTTTTTTAAGAAACAGATATCGTATTGTGGCCACGTGATTGATGAAGGGGGGTTACATAAGTCCCCTGACAAAATTAAAGCGGTTGTTAAGGCCCCAGCACCTGAAAATGTGTCGCAACTGAGGTCATTCCTCGGATTGGTGAATTACTACCATAAGTTTTTGCCGAATTTGTCGACAATTCTGCACCCACTGAACGCCCTGCTACGAACGGGAGTAGCATGGAAATGGAGCAATGACTGTAAGCGGGCCTTTCAGAAGAGTAAGGACTTAATCACTTCAAGAGAAGTATTGGCTCACTACAACCCAGCACTGCCGAACAGACTGGCATGTGATGCGTCTCCCTACGGCATTGGGGCGGTACTGTCACATAAATTCCTTGATGGTTTAGAGAGGCCGATAGCTTTTGCGTCACGCTCGTTAACTTCTGCCGAGCGTAACTACGCCCAGATTGACAGAGAGGCCGTCAGCCTAGTGTGGGGGGTGAAGAAGTTCAATCACTACCTGCACGGTCAAAAATTTACTCTATGATGCGCTATCAACAATACCAAAGGCTACGAAATGGGCTTATATGAAGTAGGCTTTTATTGACTAAGAACTAGAGCATGCCTCTGCTAGTGAATCCATCCTAAGAGCTCCCGGGGGAAGGGTGGTGAGTCACCTTTATACCCGGGCTTAGGGGTGGAGCCAGGGACTGAGACATGCCTGGACTTGTACAGGGTTAACAGTGGTTTACCACACAGGCATGTACAGGTTAACAGTGGTTTACCACATTCACCCCTCGTTTAAAAAAGAGTCCGGCGGGGTGAAGTGTTTCAAAAGTTCGTATACGAAAGTCTCTCCGGGGGTCTTGTCTGCCGTAATGATCTTCATAGTGCCGGTTGCGGCGGTACTTTGCCCGCGGCCGCTTCTCGCGTGGGACGGAGCACTGGCGTGTCGTCCTCTCGGGGTAGGGATGGCACTGGCATGTCGTCAGTTCGTGGTAGACACCCCGGTGGTGCGTCATGGGTAGTGGTGGTGGGTGGAGGTAGTGGATGGTGATCGATGGTGTTTCGGGTGGTACCTGAGGGTGCGAGGTCTTGAATTGAGACTGTGTCCTCCCGCCCGTCAGGATACGCCACGTAGGCGTACTGTGGGTTGGCGTGGAGGAGGTGAACCTTTTCGACCAGGGGGTCCGTCTTATGGCTCCTCACGTGTTTCCTGAGCAGGACGGGTCCCGGAGACGTCAGCCATGGCAGTAGTGATGTCCCCGAGGTGGATTTCCTGGGGAAGACGAACATCTTCTCGTGAGGGGTGGCGTTTGTGGCAGTACAGAGCAGTGATCGTATGGAGTGGAGCGCATCGGGGAGGACATCTTGCCAGCGGGAGATTGGGAGGCCCTTGGATTTTAGGGCGAGCATGGCGGTCTTCCACACCGTTGCGTTCTCCCTCTCTAACTGCCCGTTACCCCGGGGGTTGTAGCTGGTAGTCCTGCTCGTGGCTATGCGCTTCTCGAGCAGGTACTGGCGCAGCTCGTCGCTCATGAACGACGAGCCCCTGTCGCTGTGGATGTAATTGGGGAAGCCAAATATGGCGAACAGGTCGTGGAGGCACCTGATGACTGTGGCGCTGGTCATGTCCGGGCAGGGGATGGCGAAGGGGAAATGGGAGTACTCGTCAATAATATTGAGGAAGTACGTGTTGCGGTCAGAGGAGGGAAGGGGCCCGTTGAAATCGACGCCGAGACGTTCGAAGGGGCGGGTGGCTTTAATCAGGTGTGCCCTGTCTGGCCTATAAAAATGCGGTTTGCATTCGGCGCAGACCTGGCAGTTCCTGGTCATGGTCCTGACCTCCTCGATGGAGTAAGGCAGGTTGCGAGCTTTAATAAAGTGGAAGAACCTGGTGACCCCCGGGTGGCAGAGATCATTGTGGAGGGTCTGTAGCCTATCGACTTGTGCGTTGGCACATGTCCCACGGGATAGGGCATCTGGGGGCTCATTAAGTTTCCCGGGCCGGTATAAGATATCATAGTTGTAGGTGGATAACTCGATCCTCCACCGCAATATCTTATCATTTTTGATTTTCCCCCTTTGTCTGTTGTTAAACATAAATGCTACTGACCGTTGGTCAGTGAGCAGGGTGAAACGTTTACCGGCCAGGTAATGCCTCCAGTGCCGTACAGCCTCCACTATCGCCTGGGCCTCCTTCTCGACTGAGGAGTGTCGAATTTCGGGGCCCTGGAGGGTCCGTGAAAAGAAGGCCACGGGTCTCCCCACCTGGTTAAGGGTTGCGGCTAGGGCGAAGTCGGATGCATCGCTCTCCACTTGGAAAGGGATGGACTCATCCACTGCGTGCATTGTGGCCTTCGCAATGTCCTCTTTTATGAGGGTGAAGGCCGCACGGGCCTCTGCCGTCAGGGGGAAGGAGGCTGACTTGATGAGGGGCCGGGCTTTGTCCGCATAGTTGGGCACCCACTGGGCGTAGTAAGAGAAGAACCCTAGGCATCTCTTCAGGGCTTTTAGGCAGTGGGGGGGGGTAGTTCCAGGAGGGGGCGCATTCGGTCGGGGTCGGGGCCGATGACTCCGTTTTCCACCACGCAGCCAAGAATAGCGAGGCGCGCGGTGCGGAACATACATTTTTCTCTGTTGTATGTCAGATTCAGCCGTTGGGCCGTACGGAGGAATTTTTCTAGGTTGGCGTCGTGGTCCTGCCGGTCATGGCCGCAGATGGTGACGTTGTCTAGATAGGGGAAGGTGGCCTGCAGCGCGTTCTGGTCAACCATCCGGTCCATCTCCCTTTGGAAGACCGAGACCCCGTTGGTGACGCCGAAGGGGACTCGGAGGAAGTGGTAGAGGTGACCGTCAGCCTTGAAGGCCGTGTACTGGCGGTCCTCAGGCCTGATGGGGAGCTGGTGGTATGCCGACTTCAGATCAATCGTCGAGAATACCCGGTATTGTGCTATCTGGTTGACCATGTCAGATATGCGGGGAAGTGGGTATGCGTCTAATTGCGTGTATCGATTGATCGTCTGGCTGTAATCAATAACCAGGCGCTGTTTTTCGCCGGTCTTTACTACCACCACTTGGGCTCGCCATGGGCTGGTGCTGCCCTCGATAATCCCTTCCCTCAGGAGTCTTTGTACTTCTGATTTAATAAAGCTCCTATCCCCGGCACTGTACCGCCTGCTTTTAGTAGCAATTGGCTTGCAGTCTTTGGCGAGGTTAG
This sequence comes from Somniosus microcephalus, assembly GCF_052327205.1. Classification (NCBI taxonomy): domain Eukaryota; kingdom Metazoa; phylum Chordata; class Chondrichthyes; order Squaliformes; family Somniosidae; genus Somniosus; species Somniosus microcephalus. The sequence continues at coordinate 94,692,522 of NC_140996.1, read as the reverse complement.
CGAACAACGGGGGGGGGTTTGACCTTCAGGGTGGACAGGCTGCATACTTTGCGCGGCGCCGTGTTTAAATTCTGCTGGCTGCAGACTGTAAGTGGGGGCAGGGGCCCGCCATATGCCATCGTGACGCTCTCCAGATGGCACTGGAAGTCTAATCCTAGCAGTACGGGAGCGCAGAGCTGTGGCAGGACGAGGAATTTAAACTCTCTGTACTCCACGCCGTTCACTGTCAGAGTCGCTTCACAGTAGCCGCCGACGTCCGCCGTATGGGACTTTGAGGCCATAAAGACCTGGTGGCGTGTGCGCATAACCGATAGGGAGTAGCGTCGCACCGTGTCGGGGTGGATGAAGCTCTCCATGCTTCCGCAGTCGAAAAGGCAATTTGTGGCATGGCCATTTACCTTTACGTTCATCATGGACCTGGCTAGTTGATGGGGCCTAGATTGGTCCAGGGTGATGGAGGCCATCGTCGAGGTCGGTGGGTCGCTGTAGTATTCGCCCGCGCCGAGGGTCTGGTCCCGAGATGGTGTCCAAGATGGCGGCTCCCCCTCGGCTGGTGGTGTCCAAAATGGCGGCCCGCACGGCTCACACGTGGTTGGTGGGGTCCAAAATGGCGGCCTGTACGGTTCACACGCGGCGCTGCTGGAATTGGGGGTCGATTTCGCCTTGCACACTCTCGTGTAGTGGCCTTTCTTGCCGCATTTGGAGCAGGTTGCGTCCTTTGCTGGGCATTGCTGTCTGGGGTGCTTGGCCTGGCCGCAGAAGTAGCATTTCTGGCCTCTGGTCATTGCTGCTGTAGTTGGGCTGCTGGCGGCTTGTGGCCTTACCGGGTCCCAAGATGGCTGCTCCCGTGGCATCCACGTGGCCATCCGGTCAGGGGGGTAGGCGTCCATGTTCTGGAGGGCCACGTCTAATGAGTTAGCGAGGGCCACCGTCTTCTGCAGGTCGAGCCCCCTCTGTTCCAGCAGCCTCTGCCGAGTATAGTTGGACCTGATGCCGGCTACGTAGGCGTCTCGGATCAGGTCTTCCGTGCATTCCTTGGCCGTCACCGCTTTGCAATTACAGTCCCGGCCGAGGACTCTCAGTGCCAGTAAATATTCAGCGCCCGATTCCCCGGGGCGCTGTTTTCGGGCAGCCAGGAGGTGTCTGGCGTAGACCTCGTTAACAGGCCTCACGTATTGTTCCTTTAGCGTCGCGATGGCGGCCGCGTAAGTAGTGGCGTCTCGGATGATCGAGTAGACTCGGTGGCTCACCCGTGAGTTCAAGACAAGCCGTTTCGCGTCATCTGTAGTGACAGTAGTGCTGGAGGCCTCCAGGAAGGCTTCGAAACAGCTCAGCCAGTGTTCAAAGTTATTGGCTGCATCTGCTGCTTGAGGATCCAGGTCTAAACGTTCCGGCTTCAAGATTTGCTCCATGTTGAAAATTAGTCAATAAAATTGATGCGCTATCAACAATACCAAAGGCTACGAAATGGACTTATATGAAGCCGGCTTTTATTGACTAAGAACTAGAGCATGCCTCTGCTAGTGAATCCATCCTAAGAGCTCCCGGGGGAAGGGTGGTGAGTCACCTTTATACCCGGGCTTAGGGGTGGAGCCAGGGGCTGAGACATGCCTGGACTTGTACAGGGTTAACAGTGGTTTACCACACAGGCATGTACAGGTTAACAGTGGTTTACCACACTCTACTAACCGATCATCAACCTCTTGTCTCCATTTTCAACCCTCAGAAGGGCATACCGATAATGACAGCACTACGGCTGCAGAGGTGGTCCCTTTTCCTAGGAGCACACCAATATGACATCGAGTACAAAGGAACTAAACAGCATGGGAATGCTGATGGATTGTCACGCCTACCGTTGCCGATGGTGGGAGAAGAAGACCTTGCAGTGGATCCAATGGAGTTATTCCACTCGACCATAGTCGAATGTCTCCCTGTGACGAATGCAAACATAGAAAAGGAAACACGGAATGACCCGACACTATCACGGGTCTATGATTTAACGGTGAAGGGATGGCCAGCACATGGCGAACCACTGCTGCCAGCAGGTGGTGAGAGAACCAACACGAGGGAAAAACTTATTTGACCTCGTCCTCACCAATCTACCTGTCGCAGATGCATCTGTCCATGACAGTATTGGTAGCAGTGACCATTGCACAGTCATTGCGGAGACAAAGTCTCGTCTTCACGGTGTGAGGACACCCTCCATCATGTTGTGTGGCACTACCACCATGCTAAATGGGATAGATTCAGAACAGATCTAGCAGCTCAAACCTGAGCATCCATGAGGCGCTGTGGGCCATCAGCAGCAGCAGAATTGTATTCCACCACAATCTGTAACCTTATGGCCTGGCATATCCCTCACTCTACCATTACCATCAAGCCAGGGGACCAACCTTGGTTCAATAAGGAGTGTAGAAGAGCATGCCAGGAGCAGCACCAGGCGTACCTAAAAATGAGGTGCCAACCTGGGGAAGCTGCAACACAGGACTACATGCATGCTAAAAAGTGGAAGCAGCATGCTAGAGACAGGGCTAAGCGACCCCACCAACAACGGATCAGATCAAAGCTCTGCAGTCCTGCCACATCCAGTCGTGAATGGTGGTGTACCATTAAACAACTAACAGGAGGAGGAGGCTCCATGAATAGCTCCATCGTCAATGATGGTGGAGCCCAGCACATGAGTGCAAAAGACAAGGCTGAAGCGTTTGCAACCATCTTCAGCCAGAAGTCCATATTGGCCACCTCCTGAGGTCCCCACCATCACAGAAGCCAGTCTTCAGCCAATTCAATTCACTCCACGTGATATCAAGAAATGGTAGAGTGCACTGGATACAGCAAAGGCAATGGGCCCTGAAACTGACATGATCCCAGCTATTGTGCTGAGGACTTGTGCTCCAGAACTAGCTGCGCCTCTAGCCAAGCTGTTCCACTACAGCTACAACACTGGCATCTATCCGACAATGTGGAAAACTGCTCAGGTATGTCCTGTCCACAAAAAGCAGGACAAATTCAATCCGGCCAATTACCGACCCATCAGTCTACTTTCAATCATCAGCAAAGTGATGGAAGGTGTCATCGACAGTGCTATCAAGTGGCACTTACACACCAATAACCTGCCCAGTTTGGGCTCCGCCAGGACTATTCAGCTGCTGACCTTATTATAGCCTTGGTCCAAACATGGACAAAGGAGCTGAATTCCAGAGGAAAAGTGAGAGTGACCGTCTTGACATCAAGGCAGCATTTGACCGAGTGTGGCATGAAGGAGCCCTAGTAAAACTGAAGTCAGTGGGAATTGTGGGGAAAACTCTCAATGGGAATTGGGGGGGAAAACTCGCCACTAGCTGGAGTCATACCTTGCACAAAGGAAGATAGTTGTGGTAATTGAAGGTCAATCATCACAGCCCCAGGACATCGCTGCAGGAGTTCCTCAGGGCAGTGTCCTAGGCCCAACCATATTCAGCTGCTTCATCAATGACCTTCCCTCCAACATAAGGTCAGACATGGGGATGTTTGCTGATGACTGCACAGTGTTCAGTGCCATTCACAACTCCTCAGATAATGAAGCAGTCCATGCCTGCATGCAACAAGACCTGGACAACGTTCAGGCTTGGGCTGATAAGTGGCAGGTAACATTCGCGCCACAGAAGTGCCAGGCAATGACTATCTCCAACAAGTGAGGGTCTTACCACCTCCCCTTGACATTCAATGGCATTACTATCGCCGAATCCCCCACCATCAACATTTGGCAACAAGAGCAGGTCAGAGGCTAGGTATTCTGTGGCGAGTGTCTCAGCTACTGACTCACCAAAGCCTTTCTACCATCTACAAGGCACAAGTAAGGAGTGTGATGGAATATTCTCCACTTGCCTGGATGAGTGCAGCTGCAACAACACTCAAGAAGCACGACATCATCCAGGACAAATTAGCCCGCTTGATTGGCACCCCTTCTACCACCTTAAACATTCACTCTCTCCACCACCGGCATACCGTGGCTGCAGTGTGTACCATCTACAAGATGCACTGCAGCAACTCGCCAAGGCTTCTTCGGCAGCACCTCCCAAACCCCCGACCTCTTCCACTTAGAAGGACAAGGGCAGCAGGCGCGTGGGAACACCACCACCTCCAAGTTCCCCTCCAAGTCACACACCATCCTGACTTAGAAGTATATCGCCATTCCTTCATCGTCGCTGGGTCAAAATCCTGGAACTCCCTACCTAACAGCACTCTGGGAGTACCTTCACCATATGGACAGCAGCGGTTCAAGATTGTGGCTCCACACCACCTTCTCAAGGGCAATTAAGGATGGGCAATAAATGGTGGCCTTGCCAGCGACGCCCACATTCCATAAATGAATTAAAAAATAAAGCCCACTAATGAGGTTTATAAACCAAAAAATACCAACTCATGATTTCTTACCAAATCTCATGATTTTTAAGAGTTTGTCGCATGATTTATGAGATGGTGGGGTTGGCATTACTGTGTTTCCTACATTACAACAGTGACTACACTTCAAAATTAGTTCTCTGGCTGTAAAGCGCTTTGGATGTGAAAGGCACTAGATACATGCAAGTTTTATGTTCTTACTAGGCTGTAGCAGTCTAAACAGATTGTGGATGCTGAAGTTACTGGAAATATAGGCCCCAAAATTGCCCTGCCATTTCATTGATCTCCTACCATAATTCTGGCAAAAACAACTTTTTTCCTGGATACCTTGTGAAGAGTGAAGCCTCCATCTACCCCTTACAAGGCAAATGGCGGCCAGGGATAGGGACTCTATGCCAGGAGCTCTGACACCTGAGGCTGGACTGGGACCTGACGTGGAGGCCAGTATGCCGAGTGAGTTGAGGTGTACAAGTCTGCAGAAAGGGTGCATGTAGGCCCCAGGCCGAGCAAGCAGCCTGGACCCCCGATGAGAGCAATTAAAAGAAAATGTTAATGATACATCAACCCCGTGATGAGACCAGAATCAGAGGCTGGACCTTTGCAACTCCCAGGGTGGGTGGGCTCTAAACTTTCCAGTGGCCATGGTCAATTGGGTGCTAGAGTTGTACCCATGCCCACATGTTACCATGGTAATTATGTGCCCTCCCAACTGATCCTGCAAACACTCCAGCAGGGTCAGCGCTGAAGGCAACCGGTGATATGAGTCCAGTTAAATGGCCGGGATCACAATCCCTGAATTTTTGTTCCCGTAATATTTTATACTTTTAAGGTGTTGTCGTTCTTGAACTGATCCTCAACTGCAATTCCTACTATGTACAGTTGTACAGTGCAATTCTTGGATTTCTACAAATGCAATCTCATTCTTTTCAACTGAGACACTGAAGCTTTTGGTCAAATGAATCACTTAAGATAATACCAAAAGATAGATACCTGAAGGTAATGAAGCAATGTCTTCCTATCGTCTCTAGGGGATGTTAAATACTTTGAGCTAAATTGCTTGGCTATTCCTGCTTCTACTTCAAATAGTAACCACGGCAACGGCCCTTGGACGAATAGGGGAATAGCATCATTGAAAAAGTTTGATTGGCAAGCTGAATAGAGGAATAATTTAAAACATGTTCATAATGCATTAAGGGAATAACTGATCTCTCTTTTTACAATTTAATATCGTGCCATATATATTATAATTATGAACGAAGCGACTGCTAAATTAGACGCTCGGCTGGAATTTCCTCAATCTGACTTATGCCAAAGTTAAGGCAAAATTTGTACCTTTCCATGATAATTTGGCCGATGGCAGCTTTTCCCGAAATTTCCTGAGAATCTCATTGGCAAAAGCACGAATATAAAAACCAGCATAAAACAAGCAGAAATCAGTGTGAACAATCGGGGCCAGAGGAACACACGCCATCTATTCTTTTCAAGTTGAACGTTATCTTATTGATGTTATGAAAATTAAAGTTTGAAGTAGGGAAATTGCTAGAATCTATTATTAAGGACATGATAAGAGGGCACTTAGAAAATAATAATAGGATTGGGCAGAGTCAACACGGATTTATGAAAGGGAAATCGCGTTTCACAAATCTGTTAGAGTTTTTTGAGGTTGTAACTAGCAGAATAGATAAGGGGGAACCAGTGGATGTGGTGTATTTGGATTTTCGGAAGGCATTTGATAAGGTGCCACACAAGAGGTTATTAAACAAAATTAGGGCTCATGGGATTGGGGGTAATATACTAACATTGATTGAGGATTGGTTAACGGACAGAAAACAGAGTAGGAATAAACAAATAAAATCATTTTCGGGTTGGCAGGCTGTAACTAGTGGGGTACCGCAAGGATCAGTGCTTGGGCCTGAGCTATTCACAATCTACATCAATGATTTGGATGAGCGCACCAAGTGTAATATATCCAGGTTTGCTGATGATATAAAGCTGGGTGGGAATTGTAAGTTGTGAGGAGGATGCAAAGAGGCTTCAAGGGGATATAGACAGGCTAAGTGAGTGGGCAAGAACATGGCAAATGGAATATAATGTGGAGAAATGTGAAGTTATCCACTTTGGTAGGAAAAATAGAAAAGCAGAGTGTTCTGGACTTATTACATGCAGATAGCACCCTCTGGTGGTAGCTATTGTATAGCAGTGTTAGTATACAGCAGAGGTCATTTGACCTTTCTTCCTGTTTGACCCCGGAAGTAGTTTGCCAGAAAGAAGCTACTTACTGAGTAATGGAGAATTCCATGTGAGAATCTCAATCTTATGCCATCTCATCTCATATGCTAGGCCAGACGCAATATCTGTGAGTATCCTTGTTTGTTAACATGATAGCAACTTTGTCAGTGTAGTATTTGACAATACTATGTTTATAAGAAGTAATAGTTGGTATTTACAGAAGTCCAGCTCAAATGTTAGTTAGTTATACAATTAGTCTATTCTATTGTTATAAATATGTTTATATCTTATGTAACATCTAATGTACTGTACTCAGTTCTATGTACAAAACATACTTTGTCTTTGTTTAGTGTCACAAATTTGTTCAAGTAAAGCTTCAAAACAGCAAACCGGCTTCTCGAGGAATTATTTGAATAAGTGTTTAACTTGCTGGATAATTAGATAGGAGCACGTCTAGCGAGACCAGTACACAGAGTATTTTTTAAACGGTGAGAGATTGGGAAATGTTGGTGTTCAGAGGGACCTGGGTGTCCTTGTACATGAATCACTGAAAGTTAACATGCAGGTACAACAAGCAATTAGGAAAGCAAATGGTATGTTGGCCTTCATTACAAGACGATTTGCATATAAGAGTAAAGACGTATTACTGCAATTATATAGGACCCTGGTGAGACCACACCTGGAGTATTGTGTACAGTTTTGGTCTCCTTACCTAAGGAAGGATATACTTGACATAGAGGGAGTGCAACAAAGGTTCACCAGACTGGTTCCTGGGATGGGGGGATTTTCCTATGAGGAGAGATTGAGTAGACTAGGCCTATATTCTCTAGAGTTTAGATGCATGAAAGGTGATCTCATTGAAACATACAAAATTCTTACAGGGCTTGACGGGGTTGATGCAGGGAGGATGTTTCCCCTGGCTGGGGAGCCTAGAACCTGGGGTCACAGTCTCAGAATAAGGGGTTGGCCATTTAGGAGTGAGATGAGGAGAAATTTCTTCACTCAGAGGATGGTGAATCTTCGGAATGCTCTACCCCAGAGCGCTGTGGAGTCTCAGTTGTTAAGTATATTCAAGACAGATTGATAGATTTTTAAATATTAAGTGAATAAAGGTATATGGGGATAGTGCAGGAAAGTGGAGATGAGGTAGAAGATCAGCCATGATCTTATTGAATGGCGAAGCTGTTTCAAACGGCCAAATGGCCTACTCCTGTTCTTATTTCTTATGTTTTTATGTAAGCCATCAAACCATCATTTAAATACACTGACATGAATCTTGTCATTCATGTAGAAATGACTTATGAAGTAATACTGGGTGGCCTGCTGGTGGCGCTGTCCAGGGAGAGTATAAATACTCTCATGGGCCCAGCTTGCTCAGGACGTTCTTTAACAAGAACTAGTGAAGGACACAACTAGATCTCCATGTTGAAAAACAGTTGATTAAAGCCTTGTTTAATACTCAGACCAAGTGCTGAGTAGTTTTCTTGCATCATACACCATGTTTAACAAAATGTAATTGTGGAAGCTTCTCACTTGTTAACCTAACAGATTCTGATGCCATAAAAAAGCATCCAACAATATAAAAAATATAATAGCACAAAAGCAAAATAATGTGGATGCTGGAAATCTGAAATTAAAACAGAAAATGCTGGAAATACTCAGCAGGCCAGGCAGTATCTGTGGCGATAGAAACAGAGTTAATGGCTGTGATCTTACCTGAGGAGGCGCGTTGGGTAGGGACTGCTGGTTTCCGTGTTCTAGTCCCGCCCCCAGTGACGTCTGACGACCAGACGCTATTTTCCCTTGATTGGCCTTGTTAAGCCTGCCCTGCGGACTTGTCGGCCAATTAAGGGAAAGCCGGTATCAGATGACGTTAGTGCATGACGCTTCATCTGCCGGTTTTCTTAAAGGGACAGGCCCCATAATTTTTTGATAGATGAATTGCCAGTGTTTGACAGCATTGAGGTGCTGTCAAACACAGACAATCACTGTTCAAAGGTGAGCTCTTGCAAACAGGCTCGCCACTAACTCTCTCCTTAGAAGAAAACAGATGGCAGCTGCATGCAAGATTGCAGAAGCCATCTGTCAATTCCCCCGATCAGATGAGGCTTCACAGAAACATCAAATCTTGTAACCTGCAGATACATATAAACAGAATAAAAATATTTCTCACTACATTCTCTTACCTGTCGTACTTACCTGTGCACCATTGCACCCATCACACTACCTATGCAGCTGTCATTTGCACACTTACACTGCAGCAGACCCACAGCTCACCTTGATGACCCTGGCGGGGTTTCCCGCCACCGGGAAGGCCGCATCAGCAGGCGGAAAATGGTGAAAAGCCTCTTAACTACCTGTTAACTACCTGTTAACAGGCAGTTATTTGGCTCTAATCCCCTTCCTGCCGCTTGGTGACGGGTCCCTGTGCGAGTCGGGACCCACCTCCCAGGAAGATGATTCGGAGGCGGGTTGGGAGCAGGGTTGGGACCCGCTCCCAATTTTTCCCATTTTCCCAGCAGTCCCACCTCCAAACCCGCCTCCTCGGGGCTGGGAAAATCCAGCCCAATGTTTCAGGTCGATGACCTTTTGTCAGAACTGGAAAAAGTTAGAGATGTAACATGTTTTAAGCAAGTACAGAGGCTGGAAAAGCAGGGATGGGAGTAAAGAACAAGGGGGAAGGTCTGTGATAGGGTGGAAGGCAGAAGAGATTAAATGACAAAAGGGATGATGGTGCAAGGCAAAAGGAGATGGTAATGGGACAAGCAAAGAAACAAAGGATGGGTTCAGAGGAGGTGTAAGTGGGAATAGCAGAATCATCAGCAACAGCTGCTGTCCGAAAACATGTGGGCAGAGGTTATGATCTGAAATTGTTTGACTCCAGAAGGCTGTAAAGTACCTCATCGAAAGATGAGATGATGTTCCCCGAGCTTAACATTGAACTCCATTGGAACAGTGTAGGAGGCCGAGGTCAGAGTGCGAGTGGGGCAGAGAATTAAAATAAAAGGCAACCGGAAGCTTGGGGTCAAGCTTGTGGACTGAACAAGCTTGTGGACTCCACAAAGCGGTCGCCCAATCTGCATTTGGTCTCCCCAGTGCAGAGGAAACTGCATTGTGAGCAGCGAATACAGTATACTAAATTGAAAGAAGTACAAGTAAATCGTTGTTTCACCTGGAAGGAGTAATTGGGGCCCTGGACAGTGGGATGGGAGGAGGTAAAAGGGCAGGTGTTGCATCTCTTGCGCTTGCACGGGAAGGTGCCTTGGGAAGGGGAGGGGGTGTTGGGGGTGATTGAAGAGTGGACCAGGGTGCCGCGGAGGGAATGGTCCCTTCAGAATGCTGAAAAGGGAGGGGAGGGGAGGGGAAGATGTGTTTGGTGGTAGGATCACACTGGAGGTGGCAGAAATGGTAGAGGATGATCTGTTGAATGTGGAGGCTGGTAGAGGGAAAGGTGAGAACAAGGGGAAGCGTATCGATGTTCTGGGAGGGAGGGGAAGGGGTGAGAGCAGAAGTGCGGGAAATGTAACAGGCATGGTCGAGGGCCCTTTCAACCACGGTGAGGGGAATCCTCCATTGAGGGGAAGACATATCGGAAGCACTGGTGTGGAAAGTGGCATCCTCAGAACAGATGCAATGGAGACGGAGAAACTGGGAGAATGGAATAGAGTCCTTACAGGAAGCGGGGTGGGAGAAAGTGTATTCAAGGTAGCTGTGGGAGTCAGTGGGCTTATAGGTTGCTAGCCTATCCCTAGAAATGGAGACAGAGAAGTTGAGGAAGAGAAGGAAAGAGTTGGAGGTGAACCATGTGAAGGCGAGGAAAAGGTAGTAATTGGAAGCAAAGTTGGTGAAATTTTCAATTTTTTCACACAAAGAGTGGCAAAGGGAATCTTAATTAGGCCCCTGCCTGCTTTTAGAATGCGGCGGGTTGAATTTCAGGATTTTAATCTTTTACCTGATGCTTTCCTGCCTGTCCAGCACAGGGTGGGGGGTGAGGGGGCGCTTGGGGTTAAACTCAAAGGCATTGAAACATGAGTATGCTACCCTTTGTGTGAAAAAAACTGCTTCCTGATTTCACTACTGATTGGCCTAGCTCTAATTTAAGATTTATATTGACTTGTTCTTGATTCCCCCATCAGAGGAAATAGTTTCTCTTTACCCTATTGAATACTTCAATCATTTTAAACAGCTTGATTAGATCACCCTTCAATCTTCTATACTCAAGGGAATACCAGTCAAGTTTATGCAACTTGCCTCATAATTTAATCCTTTTAGCCCTGGCATCATTCTGGTGAATCTGTGCTGTGTAGTGTATGTACCTTTAAGAGGAACTGTGTTTTTGAAGCCCCTGTATACTGTAGTACCAGTAGTGACCACTCGGGTATATAAGCCTGTGTAGCATCTTGTGTTGTTAGTTCACCTCCAGACTTTGTTCAGTAAACACTTGTTAAATCAACTCCTGCATTCCATGTCTCCATTAACACACGGATCTAACAGTGGCGACGAGTTAGAAACGAACTTACCTGCAATTCGGCAGCACCTCAAGGGGATCGATTCCTCAGACGAAGGTCGAAGCCAGAAGCAAGAAAAAAAAAATAACTCGAAGAAACTCGAAAACGAGGGCCAGGCTTGGTCTCCAGTCTGTGGTTTCCCCAGCTAAACGGGCTGGTGGCAGATAGTGCACTGATCCTTCCTGGGCTGCGGTGGGCTACAGCTCGATCGGGTGGCTCTGCAACGGGGCCAGGCAGCGAGTCGGGAAGCAGAAGCAAAGAGAGAGAGAGGGTGGAGCACTCAGGGCGCGGCCGGCATTCAGACCGAGCAGAGGGAGGGGAAAGTCCCAGAGGGTCCGCTTCACGACGGGAACGGTTCTTCAATTACGGAGAGAATATTGAAGCGATATATAACATTTAAAAAAAAGAAATAGAAATACCGCGAAAAGCTGCAGGTCGCAACGGGAACCGCGGAGAACAGCGTTGGCAGCGGCGGGAAAGCGCGGGAGGCGCCATCTTAACTCGGCGGGGAAGAAAGAAAAGCGCGGAAGCACCATTTCAGATTTTCAAGATGCCGAAGACTGGCAATATTACTGCTTTCGATAGTGATATAGAAGATTGGACCATATGTGGAAAGAGTGGAGGTATATTGCAAGGCGAATGAGGTAGCGGATGATAAAAAGGCATCGGCACTTCTAAATCTGATGGGCGCAAGGACATACGGGCTGTTACGAAACTTGATCACTCCAGCCAAACAGATGGACAAGAATTTTAATGAGATTGTTGATACCTTACAGGAGCACTTAAACCCAACACCGCTGCTGATAGCGGAACGATTCAAATTCTTCAGGAGGAATCAGCACAAGAATGAAAGTAACGCTGATTACCTCACCGAATTATGAAAGCTGTCAAAGCACTGCCAATTCGGGGCAGGACTGGCAGATTCTCTACGAGACAAATTCATCTGCGGTCTCCTAAGCGAAGGAACACAGAAAAGACTACTTTCTGAGAAAGATTTGACACTGGACAAGGCTTTCAGTGTGGCTGTATCATACGAAGCAGCAGCAAGAGGAGCTGCAGAGATACAGCAAAAGCCACAGGTCTTCGGCACCCATGAAATGACACGGGGTTTCGCGAGATGTTATCGCTGCGGCAGATCCACCCATGACCAGAAGGACTGCTGGTTCAAGGACAAAGCATGCAGGCAATGCGGAAAGATGGGACACATTGCACGTTTATGCAGATCTGGAAAGAAATCCGCTGACAGTAAAAAGGTCAATAAGGAAAAGTACAGAAAGGTACAAATGATGACGGACAGTAGCTCCGAAGACCAGAAGAGCGATAGCGACTCCGGAAACAAGAGACTAAGCTGTCTCAAATTACATAATGTAATTGCCAAAGAAGATTACCAGACCATTTGGGTTACCCTCACGATACCCTCCAGTCAAAATGGAGCTAGATACAGGGTCAGCTCTGACCGTCATGAGTCGACTGGATTACGAGCGGCTATTTCCGCATATACCTTTGAAAGACACATCCATTGTCTTGAAGACATATACGGGGCAGAAAGTATACCCTAGAGGGAAAATAAGGGTGCCTGTTGTATACAACGGCAAGGAAATACAGAAGTTGTATTTATACGTTCTGCAAGATGGTGGTCCACCGTTGTTGGGATGTGAATGGATTAGAAAGATAAGTTTAGACTGGCACTCCATTCAGGCACTGACGGTGACCAGTAAGAAAAAAAACGATGATGACGTCATACCTGGACGATTAAAAGAAATCTTGGCTAACGCCAAAGAAGTGTTTCAACAGGAACTAGGAACCCTGAAAGGCACCACCACCTCAATAAAAGTGGAAGATGTAGTGTATGTGCCTTTAAGAGCCCCATGTGTGCTGTAATGCCGGTAATGGCCACTCGGGCTATATAAGCCTGTATATTGTGTTATATCCGTTCGTACCCCTCCAGACTTTGCTTAGTAAACACCTATGAACCAACTCCTGTCTTCAGTGTCTCTATCAACACATGGACACTACAGTGGTGACAAAGTGGAAACGGACTTACCTACAATTCGGCAGCACCTCAAGGACATCGATTCCTCTGGCGTCCAGAAGAATCAAAAAGTGAAAGAAGCTGTTGTTTCACCAGCTGGCCAAGCTGGTGGCAGGTACTGCGGTAATCCTTCCTGGGCGTCAGGCTGGGGCTCCAGCGGCTGGCTCTACAGCTGGGCCAAGCAGCGAAAGCGGAGGCAAGCAGTAACAGACGGGGAGGGAGCACTCGGGAGACGGCCGCGGCTGCAAGCAGTTCGGCGTTCTGACCTACAGACAGAGTCCGGCGGGAACGAGTCTCCAACTGTAAATAAATAAATAAATTAAAAAAAGAACGGAAACCGCGGGAAACACGTTGTCATTGGCAGCAGCGGCGGGAAAGCGCGGGAAGCGCCATATCTTATCATCAGAAAAGAAAAAAAAAAGCGCGGGAAGCGCCATATCTTTTCTAAGATGCCTAATTCTGGCAATATTGATGCTTTTGATAATGAGATAGAGGATTGGACCACATATGTGGAAAGAGTGGAGGTATATTGCACCACAAATGGAATAGAAGATGAGAAAAAAGCTTCAGTACTTCTGGATCTAATGGGCGCAAAGACATACAAGCTGTTACAAAACTTAATCACTCCAGCCAAACCGATGGACAAGAATTTTAAGGAGATTGTTGATACCCTACACTGCCAATTCAAGGCAGGACTGGCAGATTCTCTGCGAGACGAATTCGTCTGCGGTCTCCTAAGTGTAGGAACACAAAAAAGGCTATTTTCTGAGAAAGATTTAACACTGGACAAGGCTTTCAGTGCAAGAGGAGCTGCAGAGATACAGCAAAGACCACAGGACTTCGGCACCCATGAAATGACATGGGGTTTCGAGAGATGTTATCGCTGCGGCAGATCCACCCATGACCAGAGGGACTGCTGGTTCAAGGAAAAAGCATGCAGGCAATGCGGAAAGATGGGACACATTCCACGTGTGTGCCGATCTGGAAACAAAAAATCCACTAACAGGAAAAGAATCAATAAGGAAAAGCACAGAAAGGTACAAATGATGATGGACAGTAGCTCCGAAGACCAGAAGAGTGATAGCGACTCCGGGAACAAGAGACTAAGCTCTCTCAAATTACATAATGTAATTGCCAAAGAAGATTACCAGACCATTTGGGTTACCCTCACAATAGCAGGGTCCCCAGTTAAAATGGAGCTAGATACAGGATCACCTCTGACCGTCATAAATCGATGGGATTATGAGCGGCTATTTCCGCATATACCTTTAAAAGACACATCCATTATCTTGAAAACATATACGGGGCAGAAAGTATACCCCAAAGGAAAAATAAGGGTGCCTGTTGTATACAACGGTAAGGAAATACAGAAGCTGTATTTATACGTTCTACAAGATGGTGGTCCACCGCTGTTGGGACGTGAATGGATCAGGAAAATACGTTTAGATTGGCACTCCATTCAGGCACTGACGGTGACCAGTAAGGGAAAAAATGATGATGACGTCATACCTGAACGATTAAAAGACATCTTGGCCAACGCCAAGGAAGTGTTTCAAGAGAAACTAGGAACCTTGAAAGGCATCACCGCCTCAATAAAAGTGGAAGATGCAGCAATTCGTCCAGCAGTCGAGGCAGAGCTGGAGAATTTGGAAAAGGCAGGCGTATTATCTAAAATAGATTGGAGCGAGTGGGCAACACCCATCGTCCCAGTCATGAAGAAAGCATTGAAGAATCATAAATCTGAAGAACAGAGAAAGATTCGCATCTGTGGAGACTTCAAGGTGACTGTAAACCCGGTCCTTCACACGGTACAGTATCCTCTTCCGAGGATAGAAGATATTTTCGCCTCACTATCCGGAGTGAAACGTTTCACCAAAATTGACTTGGCACAGGCATATCTACAGATGGAGGTTGAAGAGGCCTCTAAAAAATATCTCACGATAAATACACACAAAGGTCTGTACCAGTACAATCGACTGGTTTTCGGAGTAGCATCCGCTCCAGCTATCTGGCAAAGAGCTATGGAGCAAGTCCTCCAAGGGATTCCGGGGACTCAATGCTACCTAGACGATATCCTTGTAACAGGAGAAAACGAAAACGAGCACCTTGCCAATTTAGAGCAGGTGCTCACTAGGCTGAGAGAACGGGGCCTACGAGCAAATCGCCCCAAGTGTGAATTTTTCTGAAATCAAATATCATATTGTGGCCACATAATAAATAAGGAAGGGTTGCATAAGTCACCTGAAAAAATTGAAGCGGTCGTAAAGGCCCCAGCGCCTGAAAATGTTTCACAATTAAGGTCGTTCCTGGGATTAATAAATTACTATCATAAATTTTTACCGAACTTATCAACTCTTCTACACCCTCTTAATGAACTGCTACAAACAGGAGTAATTTGGAAATGGAACGAAGACTGCAAACGTGCCTTCCATAAATGCAAAGACTTAATCACATCCAAAGAAGTTTTGGCTCATTACAACCCATCACTGCTAATCAGACTGGCGTGCGATGCATCCCCTTACGGCATAGGAGCAGTATTATCGCATAAATTCCCTGATGGCTCGGAACGGCCGATAGCTTTTGCGTCACGCTCATTGAACTCAGCTGAGCGTAACTATGCCCAAATCGACAGGGAAGCACTCAGCCTGGTATGGGGAGTGAAGAAATTCAACCATTACCTACACGGACAAAAATTGACCTTGTTGACTGACCATCAACCCCTCATCTCCATATTCAACCCTAAAAAGGGTGTTCCCGTTATGACAGCGCAAAGGCTACAGAGGTGGTCCCTTTTTCTAGGGGCACACCAATACAACATAGAATACAAAGGATCAAAACAGCATGGGAATGCTGACGGTTTATCGCACCTACCGTTGCCAACGGTAGAAGAGGCACCTACAGTAGACCCAGTGGAGATGTTCCACTCTACCATAGTGGAATGTCTACCAGTAACAAATTCTGCCATTAAAAGGGAAACGAGAAATGACCCGACTCTCTCACGGGTCTACGATTTAACAGTGAAGGGATGGCCAGCACATGGCGAACCACTGTTGCCAGCATTCTCGCAAAGAAGAGAACAGCTGTCAGTGTGCCGAGGAACCTTGATGTGTGGATCCAGAGTGGTGATTCCACCCAAACTCCAGGATAAAGTGCTAAAGGAGCTTCACGAGGGGCATCTGGGTGGAGTGAAAATGAAGAACCTAGCCAGGGCGTTTGTATGGTGGCCCGGTATCGATGGAGACATCGAAGAAATGACCAAGAGCTGCCTAGGATGCCAGAAGGTCCAAAACGCTCCACCACAAGCCCCTCTACATCCATGGGAGTGGCCCTCATCTCCCTGGTAAAGGGTACACATCGACTTTGCTGGTCCATTTATGGACTCAATGTTCTTAATCGCGGTTGATGCACACTCCAAGTGGCCAGAGGTAATAAAGATGTCCACCACCACCACCACGGAAAAAACCATCACAGTATTAAGGACCATATTTGCCAGGAATGGGCTGCCGGAACAGATCTGTTCTGATAATGGACCGCAATTTGTGTCCGAAGAATTCAGGAAGTTCTTAAAAAACAATGGGGCTAAGCACTACACGTCTGCCCCATACCATCCCGCCACCAATGGATTGGCTGAAAGGTTTGTCCAGACCTTCAAGAAGGCCATAAAGGCCATGGGTAATGAAGACATAAAACTTCAGCACAAGGTGGATAACTTCTTGTTCGCATACAGGAATGCACACATATGGTTACCAACCAAACTCCCGCCATGATGTTCTTCAATAGAAACCTAAGATGCCGGCTGGATTTGGTCAAGCCCAACATCAGAAGGGATGTGGAGAACCGGCAGTTTCAAGGCTTGAATGAAAGGCCAACTAGAACCTTCCAGATAGGTCAACAAGTTTTGGCCCGGGACTACCGTACCGAGAAATGGCAGCCTGGAACTATCTGCACACGACTAGGACCACTGATGTATACCGTGGACATCGGAGAAAGCATAATAAGGCGCCATGCTGACCAAATCATAGAGTCATCCGAAAAGGGACAACCTACACCACAACTCTATACGCCGAACGATGAAGTAGAGATACCCATATCTACCTCCGATCCGGTGATACTGGAACCCGATGAACCCGACACTGGCATTCAAGCTGAATCAGCCTTGCCAAAAGAACCTACTACACCACCGAGGCATTATCCGGACCGAGTCAGGAAGCCTCCTGAGAGACTGACTTATAATTAATTAACTACAGCAATGTGTATATTATTTTTCTTATAACGTATAATTAATAATTACTTAAAATATGATGTACTGGTTAGCTAAAAGGGGAGGAATTGTAGTGTATGTGCCTTTAAGAGCCCCATGTGTGCTGTAATGCCGGTAATGGCCACTCGGGCTATATAAGCCTGTATATTGTGTTATATCCGTTAGTACCCCTCCAGACTTTGCTTAGTAAACACCTATGAACCAACTCCTGTCTTCAGTGTCTCTATCAACACACGGACACTACAGAAGATGCGGCAATTCCCAAGTTTTTTAAGGCAAGGCCGGTGCCATACGCAATTCGTCCAGCCGTCGAGGCAGAGCTGGAGAATTTGGAAAAAGCAGGCGTGTTATCCAAGGTAGATTGGAGCGAGTGGGCAACACCCATGATCCCGGTCATGAAGAAAACGTTGAATAATGATAAATATGAAGAACAGAGAAAAGTTCGCATCTGTGGGGACTTCAAGGTGACTGTAAACCCGGTTCTTCACACGGTATAGTATCCTCTTCCGAGGATAGAAGATATTTTCGCCTCACTATCCGGAGGGAAACGTTTCACCAAAATTGACTTAGCACAGGCATATCTACAGATGGAGGTTGAGGAGGCCTCTAAAAAGTATCTCACAATAAACACACACAAAGGCCTGGACCAGTACAATCGACTGGTTTTCGGAGTGGCATCAGCTCCGGCTATCTGGCAAAGAGCTATGGTGCAAGTCCTGCAAGGGATTCCGGGGACTCAATGCTACCTAGACGACATCCTTGTAACAGGAGAAAACGACAACGAGCACCTTGCCAACTTGGAGCAGGTGCTCACGAGGCTGAGAGAACGGGGCCTATGAGCAAATCGCCCCAAGTGCGAATTTTTCCAGAAACAAATATCATATTGTGGCCATGTCATTAACGAAGAAGGGTTGCATAAGTCACCTGAAAAGATTGAAGCGGTCGTAAAGGCCCCAGCGCCTGAAAATGTCTCACAATTAAGGTCGTTCCTGGGATTAGTAAATTACTATCATAAATTTTTACCAAACTTGTCAACGGTTCTGCACCCACTTAACGCACTGCTACAAACGGGAGTAGTTTGGAAATGGAGCGAAGACTGTAAACGTGCCTTCCATAAATGCAAAGGCTTGATCACGTCCAGGGAAGTGTTGGCTCATTACAACCCATCACTGCCAATCAGACTGGCGTGCGATGCATCCCCTTATGGCGTGGGAGCGGTATTATCGCATAGATTCCCTGATGGCTCGGAGCGGCCAATAGCTTTTGCGTCACGCTCATTAAACTCAGCTGAGCGTAACTATGCCCAGATCGACAGGAAGGCACTCAGCCTGGTGTGGGGGGTGAAGAAATTCAACCATTACCTACACGGACAAAAATTTACTTTGTTGACTGACCATCAACCCCTCGTCTCCATATTCAACCCTAAAAAGGGCGTTCCCATTATGACAGCGCAAAGGCTACAGAGGTGGTCCCTTTTCCTAGGAGCACACCAATATGACATAGAGTACAAAGGAACAAAACAGCATGGGAATGCTGACGGGTTATCGCGCCTACCGTTGCCAACGGTGGAAGAGGCGCCTATTGTGGACCCAGTGGAGATATTCCACTCGACCATAGTGGAATGTCTACCGGTGACAAATTCTACCATTGAAAAGGAAACGCGAAATGACCCGACTCTCTCACGAGTCTACGATTTAACGGTGAAGGGATGGCCAGCACACGGCGAACCACTGTTGCCAGCATTCTCGCAAAGAAGAGAACAGCTGTCAGTGTGCTGAGGATCCTTGATGCGTGGATCCAGAGTGGTGATTCCACCCAAACTCAAGGATAGAGTGCTAAAGGAGCTTCACGAGGGGCATCTGGGTGGAGTGAAAATGAAGAACTTAGCCAGAGCATTTGTGTGGTGGCAGGTATCGATGGAGACATCGAAGAAATGACCAACAGCTGTCTAGGATGCCAGAAGGTCCAAAATGCCCCACCACAAGCCCCTCTACATCCATGGGAGTGGCCCTTATCTCCATGGCAAAGGGTACATGTCGACTTTGCTGGTCCATTTATGGACTCAATGTTCTTAATCGGAGTGGATGCACACTCCAAGTGGCCGGAGGTAATAAAGATGTCCTCCACCACCACGGAAAAAACCATCACAGTATTAAGGACCATATTCGCCAGGAGTGGGCTGCCTGAACAGATCTGTTCTGATAATGGACCGCAATTTGTATCCGAAGAATTCAGGAAGTTCTTAAAAAACAATGGGGTTAAGCACTACACGTCCGCCCCATACCATCCCGCCACCAATGGATTGGCTGAAAGGTTTGTCCAGACCTTCAAGAAGGCCATAAAGGCCATGGGTAATGAAGATATAAATCTACAACATAAGGTAGATAACTTCTTGTTTGCGTACAGGAATGCAACACATATGGTTACAAACCAAACCCCCGCCATGATGTTTTTCAATAGAAGACTAAGATGCCGGCTGGATTTGGTCAAGCCAAACATCAGAAGGGACGTAGAGAACCGGCAATTTCAAAGCATGAATGAAAGGCCAACTAGAACCTTCCAGATAGGTCAACCAGTTTTGGCCCGGGACTACCGTACCGAGAAATGGCAGCCTGGAACTATTTGTACATAACTAGGACCGCTGATGTATACCGTGGACATTGGAGAAAGCATAATAAGGCGCCATGCTGACCAGATCATAGAGTCATCCGAAAAAGGACAACCTACACCACAACTCTATACGCCTAGTGATGAAGCAGAGATACCCATAGTATCTACCTCCGATCCGGTGATACTGGAACCAGATGAACACAACACTGGCATTGAAGCTGAATCGACCTTGCCAAAAGAACCTACTACACCACCGAGGCGTTTTCCGGACCGAGTCAGGAAGCCTCCAGAGAGACTGAATTTGTAATTGATTAACTTCAGCAAATGTGTATATTATTGTTCTTGTAAAAATATTATTTAATGATTACTTAAAATGTTATGTACTATTTATCTAAAAGGGGAGGAATTGTAGTGTATGTACCTTTAAGAAGAACTATGTTTTTGAAGCCCCTGTATACTGTAGTACCAGTAGTGACCACTCGGGTATATAAGCCTGTGTAGCGTCTTGTGTTGTTAGTTCACCTCCAGACTTTGTTCAGTAAACACTTGTTAAATCAACTCCTGCATTCCGTGTCTCCATTAACACACGGATCTAACATGCTGCACCCCCTCCAAGGCCAATATATCCTCCCTGAGGTGCAGTGCCCAGAAATGAACATAGTACTCCAGGTAAGATCTGACCAAGGCTCTATACAACTGAAGTATAATTTCCACCCATTTGTATTCCAATCCCCTTAATGTCCTTACACCTGTGATGCACCACCTCTTAGTATCTCTATTTTGCATTGCCTCACTCAGAGTATAGTTCAAGACAATATCAAACAAGTTGGATGACTAGATGCAACCTTAATAAGATTCTGATCTTCACTTTCAACCACTCAGACAGTTTCCCTTAAATCCTCATGTTAGCTTTTGGTGCTTTGTGCATTTCCTTATGAAGACTGATCTTCCCATCTATTCCAGAGTCTCGGCAAATATGAGACACTTCAGCATCAAGTTGCAGTTGGCACTCAATTTGTAGAGTCTCATTCAACAAGAGTGCAAATCAAAAAACTGGGGGAGGGGGTCAATGTGCCCAAATTGCAGTACTCCTGATGTTCTGGCTATGCCTACCTAAAGCCTATTAGATCTTTTCTGTGCTCTCTCACAACCAAATCATTTCAATGTGAAAAGTTTTATTTACCACTGCACTTGGTTTTGCCTCCCAAAGCCATTAATGTCATGGTAAAACCCCTGATCAAGGGACTGCTTTCAGATTTATTACTGCCTCTTTTGGTTCTGTTTTGCTTCTTATACATCTGCACGTGCATTACACTAATTATCAGAATTTCTCTATGAGTTTTCAGACTAAGAAACTGCACTATCTTCAAAAAGCACTACTGAATTACTTCACTTAATAGTTAATCATGCATGTCGTAATTTAATTCATGATGTCCCATTCCTTTTTTGTGATATCGACTAAATAATCTACAGTTCACAAAAACACTCTCAAGCTCTGCACTTATTCTATTTCTTGTGTAGGTACTACCCTGGGCAAGATCCAACAAATGGATAAATACATCAGCTTTTACAAAAGATTCCCCTTACTTGTTTAGAACTATGAATACTTTTAGGACCATATTACAGTATATGAATTGTTATAGATCAGATTCAGAAATATCAGAAAAAGTATTTAAACTTTGCTATCGGCCCAATGTTTATGCATCAAAATATATTTCAGGTTTTACTGAATGATCTGGCTAACAGTCTTGCCTGGTTACCAGCACATATACAGATGCAGGTATTTCTGTTTATATACATTGCATACTCCCAAAAGGGTGCACCAAAAATACTTACAGTTACTAAATATCTATTTTATAACCTAAACAGTGTTATTAGCATGTTCACCTGTTCTCTATATATCACTCAGGTCACTAATTGCTCAGTGTAACTGCCTCAGCATCAATATATTTCCTAAGTCAGATTCTCCGCTGATCACTTTAGCTTGATAATGTCGTGTGACCATCTGCTCCACACAAGCTGAAACCACTGCTTTGGCACTACAGAAGGTTTTTTAATTGCATCTCTTTGTGGATGATGTCCTGCACTGTTATTGTGAGTCTGACAGCTATTTTACATGGAGAAAGATGAGTCCCCTGTGAGTTCCGAGGAAAGTGTATAAGCCTTTAAACAGGGCACATTTTTTTTGCAATCCTGTTATGGCTTAGTTGATTGTTGCCTTGTGGCTCAATGCCACCTGCGGTTTTAATTCATGTGATCCAACACTACAAATTGTCCACATCACTGAATGTCATCCTGTATTTTTACAACAGAACATCCATCTCAGGATTGCTTCAAAGCCAGAAACCATCACAATTATCTGCATGATCTTTTACTGGGAATTAAGTGCAAAGCTGCGTTATTCATATCTGTGCATAAAGATGCCTCCTAGATGTTAGAACATAAGAACATAAGAAATAGGAGCAGGAGTAGGACAATCGGCCCCTCGAGCCTGCTCCGTCATTCAATAAGATCATGGCTGATCTGATCCTAACCGCCAATCCACTATCACAGAACCATCTCCTGAATCTAACAGAATTAGACACACGAATTAGACACACGGCCCCTGGGCCCGCTCCGCTACCCACAGGGCCATGACCGATCTGAACCTAGACTCATGTCCAAATTCCTGCCCGCTCCCCGTAACTTTTAATTCCCTTTACTTCTAGGAAACTGTCTATTTCTGTTTTAAATTTATGTAATGATGTAGCTTCTACAGCTTTTTGGGGCAGCATATTCCATGGACCTACCACCCTCCGAGTGAAGTAGTTCCTCCACATCTCAGTTTTGAAAGAGCAGCCCCTTATTCTAAGACTATGCCCCCTAGTTCTAGTTTCACCCATCATCGGGAACATCTTCCCCGCATCCACCCGATCCAACCCCTTCACAATCTTATATATTTCAATAAGATCGCCTCTCATTCTTCTGAACTCCAATGAGTAGAGTCCCAATCTACTCAACCTCTCCTCATATGTCCATCCCCTCATCCCCGGGACTAACCGAGTGAACCTTCTTTGTACTGACTCGAGAGCAAGTATGTCCTTTCTTAAGTATGGACACCAAAACTGTATGCAGTATTCCAGGTGCGGTCTCACCAATACCTTGTACAACTGAAGCAATACCTTCCTATTTTTATATTCTATCCCTCTAGCAATGAAAGCCAACATTCCATTGGCCTTCTTAATCACTTGCTGCACCTGCATACTAACCTTTTGAGTTTCGTGCACCAGGACCCCCAGATCCCTTTGTACTTCAGTACTTTCCAGTTTCTTGCCATTAAGATAATAACTTGCTCTACGATTTTCCCTGCCAAAGTGCATAACCTCACACTTTCCAGTATTGTATTCCATCTGCCAAATCTCTGCCCACTTACTTAGCCTGTCTATGTCCCCTTGCAGGTTTTTTATGTCCTCCTCACTCACTACTTTCCCTCCCATCTTAGTATCATCTGCAAACTTTGATATGTTACACTCGGTCCCCTCCTCCAAATCGTTAATATAGATTGTAAAGAGTTGGGGACCCAGCACTGACCCCTGCGGAACACCACTAGTTACTGATTGCCAGCCTGAGAATGAACCATTTATCCCAACTCTCTGCCTTCTGTTAGATAGCCAATCCTCTATCCATGCCAGAATATTACCCCCAATCCCGTGATTTTTTATCTTAAGCAATAATCTTTTGTGTGGCACCTTGTCAAATGCTCTTTGGGAGTCTAAATACACTACGTCCACTGGTTCCCCTTTATCCACCCTATACGTTACTTCCTCAAAGAACTCCAGCAAATTTGTCAAACATGACTTCCCCTTCATAAAACCATGCTGACTTTGTCCTATTAAATTATGATTATCCAAATGTCCTGTTACTGTCTCCTTAATAATGGACTCCAAAATTTTACCTACCACAGATGTTAGGCTAACCGGTCTATAGTTTCCAGCCTTCTGTCTACTGCCCTTTTTAAATAAGGGTGTTACATTAGCAGTTTTCCAGTCTGCCGGGACCTTTGCCGAGTCCAGGGAGTTTTGGAAAATTATTACCAATGCATCCACAATTCCTACCGCCACTTCCCTCAAGACCTTAGGATGTAAGCCATCAGGTCCAGGTGATTTATCCGCCTTGAGTCCCATTATTTTACCGGGTACCACTTCCTTAGTGATTTTGATTGTGTTTAGCTCCTCCCCCCCTTTAGCCCCCTGTTTGTCCAGTGTTGGGATATTCTTAGTGTCCTCTACTGTAAAGACTGATGTAAAATATTCATTCAGTGTTTTTGCCATCTCCATATTTCCCACCATTAATTTCCCGGTCTCATCCTCTAAGGGACCAACATTTACTTTAGCCACCCTTTTTCTTTTTATATAACTATAAAAACTCTTACTATCTGTTTTTATATTTTTTGCTAATTTACTTTCATAATCTATCTTCCCTTTCTTAATCAATCTTTTTGTTATTTTTTGCTGTCTTTTAAAGTTTTCCCAATCCTCTATCCTCCCACTAGATTTGGCTACCTTATATGCCCTTGTTTTTAGTCGAATACTATCCTTAATTTCTTTACTTAGCCACGGATGGCTGTCTTTTCTTTTACACCCTTTTCTTCTCAGTGGAATATATATTTTTTGGAAGTTGTAAAATAACTCCTTAAATGTACACGACTGATCATGTATCGTCTTACCCTTTAATCTATTTTCCCAATCCACGCTACTCAATTCCGCTCTCATACCTTCATAGTCTCCTTTATTCAAGCTTAGCACGCTTGTTTGAGATCCAACCTTCTCACCCTCTAATTGAATATGGAATTCAACCATGTTATGGTCACTCATTCCAAGGGGATCCTTTACTAGGACATTTTTAATTAATCCCATCTCGTTACACAGGACCAGATCTAAGGTTGCTTGCCCCCTGGTCGGTTCAGTTACATACTGCTCAAGAATCCCATCCCTAATACACTCAATGAACTCATCCTCAAGGCAGCCCTGCCCAATTTGATTTGTCCAATTTGTTGTTAGTAGAAGTGAATGAAAGTGGTGATATGAACAGTTAAGGTATGGCTTTTGCTGAGCTTCAGTTACTTATTTCAGTACCAGCACTTCTTTTATGACAAATGTCCATTTCTTCATGAGTGAAAGTAATGGGGTTGGTTTTCAAAGTACACAGTGGTGGCAGTGAGGGAGGGGTTTCCTGCGGCTAGCATGTGCTTGGAAAATGAATTCCGAGTGTTGACAATTTGGCTATGGAGTGCATCGCAGATATATCTTTTTCAGTAGCTAGCACTGGATAGAGATAAGGCTCATTAAATCTGGATGATTTTCTTCTTCCAAGGCTGCCTGAGGCCAAGTAATTTGGGGTATGGTGGTGTAGTGGTTATGCTACTGGACTCGTAGTCCAGAGACTGTGAGTTCATAATCCTAATATGGCAGGTTGAGAATTTGAATTCAGTTTAAAAAAACTTGAAATAAAAAGCTGGTATCAGTAAAAGTGAAGCTGTTGGATTGTTGTTAAAAGCCCAACTGGATCAGTAATGTCCTTTAAGGAAGGAAACCTGCCAACCTTACCTGGTCTGGCCTATATGCAACCAACATGGTTGATTCTTAACTGCCTACTGTAATTTTTTTAAATTCGTTCACGGGATGTGGGTGTCGTTGGCAAGGCCAGCATTTATTGCCCATCCCTAATTGCCCTTGAGAAGGTGGTGGTGAGCCGCCTTCTTGAACCACTGGCATCCATGTGGTGAAGTTACTCCCACAATGCTGTTAGGGAGGGAGTTCCAGGATTTTTACCCAGTGACTATCAAAGAATGGCGATATATTTCCAAGTCAGATGTTGTGTGACTTGGAGGGGAACTTGCAGGTGGTGATGTTCCAATGCGCCTGCCACCATCCTTCTAGATGGTAGAGGTCACGGGTTTGGGAGATGCTATCAAAGAAGCCTTGGCAAGATGCTTCAGTGCATCTTGTAGATGGTACTGCAGCCACGGTGCGCCGGTGGTGGAGGGAGTGAATGCTTAAGTGGTGGATGGGGTGCCAATCAAGCATGCTGCTTTGTCCTGGGTGGTGTCGAGCTACTTGAGTGTTGTTGGAGCTGCACTCATCCAGGCAAGTGGAGAGTATTCCATCACACTCCTTACTTGTGCCTTGTAGATGGAGGAAAGGCTTTGGGGAGTCAGGAGGTGAGACACTCGCCACAGAATACCCAGCCTCTGACCTGCTCTTGTTGCCAAAGTATTTATGTGGCTGGCCCAGTTAAGTTTCTGATCAATGGTGATCCCCAGGATGTTGATGGTGGGGGATTCAATGGTGACCCCCAGGATATTTGGTGATGGTAATGCAGTTGAATGTCAAGGTGCGGTGGTTAGACTCTCACTTGTTGGAGATAGTCATTACCTGGCACTTCTATGGCACAAATGTTACTTGCCACTTATCAGCCCAAGCCTGAATGTCGTCCAGGTCTTGTTGCATGTGGGCATGGACTGCTTCATTATCTGAGGAGTTGTGAATGGTACTGAACACTGTGCAGTCATCAGCAAACATCCCCATTTCTGACCTTATGTTGGAGGAAAGGTCATTGATATAGCAGCTGAAGATGGTTCAGCCTAGGACGCTGCCCTGAGGAACTCCTGCAGCAATGTCCTGGGGCTGTGATGATTGATCTTCAACCACCACAACCATCTTCCTTTGTGCTAGGTATAACTCCAGCCAGTGGAGAGTTTTTCCCCCGATTCCCATTGACTTCAGTTTTATTAGGGCTCCTTGATGCCACACTCAGTCAAATGCTGCCTTGATGTCTAGGGCAGTCACTTTCACCTCACCTCTGGAATTCAGCTCCTTTGTCCATGTTTAGACCAAGGCTGTAATGAGGTCGGGAGGTGAGTGGTCTTGGCGGAGCCCAAACTGGGGATCAGTGAGCAGGTTATTGGTAAGTGCCACTTGATAGCACTGTCGATGACACCTTCCATCACTTTGTTGATGATTGAGAGTAGACTGATGGGGCGGTAACTGGCCGGATTTGATTTGTCCTGCTTTTTGTGGACAGGACATACCTGGGCACTTTTCCACATTGTCGGATAGATGCCAGTGATGTAGCTGTACTGGAACTGCTTGGCTAGAGGCACGGCTAGTTCTGGAGCAGAAATCTTTAGCACGATAGCTGGGATGTTGTCGGGGCCCATAGCCTTTGCTGTATCCAGTGCGCTCAGCCATTTCTTGATATCACGTGGAGTGAATTGAATTGTCTGAACACTGGCTTCTGTGATGGTGGGGACCTCAGGAGGAGGCCAAGATGGATCATCCACTTGGCACTTCTGGCTGAAGATGGTTGCAAACTCTTTAGCCTTATCTTTTACACTCACATACTGGGCTCCGTCATCATGAGGATGGGGATGTTGATGGAGCCTCCACCTCACATTAGTTGTTTAATTGTCCACCACCATTCATGACTGGATGTGGCAGGACTGCAGAGCTTTGATCTGACCTGATGGTTGTGGGATCGCTTAGCTCTATCTATAATGGCCTGGCAAGTCTCTCAGTGAAGGTAATTTGGGATCGGCAATAAATGCCAGTGGCATCCACATCCCGAGAATGAAGAAATAAAGACTTGGTATAAACTTAGGAATTTCCAGAATCATGTGCCTCAGTATTACACACTATGCCATGACAGAAGCTCATATTCTTTGAAACAATTAAAGTCCAGCAAATTAGTGCAACAGACACAATCCTCCAACTACCGCCAAACATAGTCTAAAAGTTAAAATTTGATATTTTGAATTCCTATATTAAGATAAATATAAACTCTAGCTCATTACAGTATTTATTGGCTTGTGACTGGTTTTCTATGTGTGAGAAGAACAGAAGAGGAAGGTTCAGTTTGATTGTAACTTTGAGCTGCCTGGGTTATTTTGATTCAAAATTACCAAGCCTAAACTGCTTCAGTGCTCTTTAATTTCCAATGCATCACAACAGAACACAATGGCCCGGAACTTGATGTCGGGGGCTTGCCGCGCGTGCAAGCCCCCGATGTGCACTCACCCTGCGCGCCGACATCTGAAACCTGGCCCGCAGTGGATTTCATGTCAGTGGCCTGGTTCTGATGTCGGCGCGCTGTGCTAACCTGACCCAGCGGCGTAGTTAGTGCAATGTGCCAGCTAGGATCAGGTGAGCACTGTTCAGCCAATCAGGGGAGGGGAAACTTCATTCATAAGTTTGAGAGTAAGAACTGTCAACCTCATGAGAAGTACTGCACCCCAAAACACTACTTAAGCTTTAAATAAAATTTTAAAAAACATCCCAATCATTAAATTAAGTATAAATAAGTTTAAAAAAATAATTTAAACAATAATTTTTTTTTTGGAAAAAAATAATTTTTTAATAAAAAGGGTCTAAAACTAAGCTTACCTTATTGTAGATTCTTTAAAATAATAAACCTGTGGAAATTTTTTTTCTAAATTGTACTAAAACACCACTTACCTGTAAAAATAAATACTTACGTGTGCTTTTTACAAGCGTAAAGACCGGAGGCCTTTACACATGCGCAAATCCCCCAAAACAGAGGAAATCCAAGACGCACGCGCTGCCCCCTACAGCGCACGCGCTAGCCTCTTCAACTCTTGGGTTAGAGGAGAGGAAATGCCGGTTTTCAGCGCATGCGCTGTGCATGCTGAAAACCGGCATTTCCTCCGGCCAGACGCGTGAGTACCCCTTCCGTACTCACGCGTTTGGGGAGGAATTACTGCCCCAATACTGTTTTGGTAAAAAAAAATCCCAGAGTGAAATGAATCAGCTTTTTGAGCTCATCAACCCTGCACAATAATGGCAATAACATTACATCAGAGATCCACAACACTGTTTTGAGAGAGAATATAACAAAACCTATGTTGCTGAATGAAAGTGAGAATTAGTGATGTTTGCTGTCTTTCCACTAGG
Source organism: Somniosus microcephalus (assembly GCF_052327205.1). Classification (NCBI taxonomy): domain Eukaryota; kingdom Metazoa; phylum Chordata; class Chondrichthyes; order Squaliformes; family Somniosidae; genus Somniosus; species Somniosus microcephalus. The sequence continues at coordinate 94,663,551 of NC_140996.1, read as the reverse complement.
CATGCTCATGCCTTCGAACAAGTCACTGGAAGTGAATGGAGTTGCTTTAGTCAAAGGCTTTGGCAGGTGAAATACATTAACGCAGCTGGAGGTAAAGGTAAATGGTGAAATTATCTCTTAATTCTGGCCTTGTGTTCATCAGAACTCTGAAGCAATCTTGCATTCCTGGAATTATAATGAAGCATTAATACTAGCAATGCTTTTATTTTCTGTTGCAAGTGCATAATATGTCAGTTTTATATTAACGTTTATTTAATGGGTTTGTTATTATTTATGTGATTTTTTTTGGCTTTGGTTAATTGGTTCCATCTGTATATTCCAGGGCAACATTTAGGGTGTGTAAATTGATGTCCTTTTCTTGATTCATTCTTATTGGCCCAGAAATTTGGGTCGGGGGCTTCCCGCGGGTGTAAGCCCCCGAACTGCACTTACCTTGCGCGCCGGTAGTTGAGCTGTAGGGCCCCGTGGAATTCCGCTCCGGGGCCTGGCCCAGCTGCCGGCACGCAGTGCTTGCGTGTCCCGGGGCGCAGTTAGTGCGATGTGCCCCCTGGGATCACGTGAGCCATGGGCAACCAATCGGAGGTGGGAAAAGCCCATTCATAAGATTGACAGGAAGACCTGTCAAAACTTATAAATACTACGGCCCCAAAATAGCAGTAAACCTTCAAATAAATTTTTAAAAATCACACTTTTTAAATAAACTATAAATTACATTAAATAACTATTTTAAACAATAATTTAAATTTTTGAAAAAAATAATTTTATATTCTAACGGGGCCAAAAATAAACTTACCTTGCTTTAAAGTATTTAAAAATAATAAACCTGTGGAAAAAATGTTTTAATTTTAATTAATTGACCACTTACCTTGTAAAAAGCAGGCCTTATGCCTGCTTTTTACATTTCTAAATACTGCAGGCTTACGATCCCGGGAAAACCTGCAAAAAAAACCTAAGTTCAAAGCGCACGCACAGCCTCTCCTATGCGCGCGTTCGACCCCTGAACCCCTTCGTTCAGAGGATTGGAAGTGCCGGTTTCCCGCGCATGCGCAGTGCATGCAGAAAACCGGCACTTCCATTCGGCCTATGGGTGAGTACCCCATGCATACTCACCCGTGGAGACCCGAATTTCTGGGCCAATGATTTTATGTGTTGTGTGTTGATATTTCACACTGATGCACATAAAAACACACCACACAGGTCTCCAGTAACATTAACGAAAGGATGAAAGTTGATTAGGTTTTTAGTTCCTGATTAATATTCAGTGACCCCCTCCCCCACCCCTTACTGAAAGATGTGTGTTTGTGGCCGTGAGGGGAGATACAAGATTAGAATTGACTTTGATGTCAAATTTCCTGCCGACACCCGCTATCTGTACACATACAGTTACGGTAGTTACTGGACTAGCAACTCAGAGACCTGGACTAATAACCCAGAGTTCAAATACCACCATGGCAGTTTGAGAATTTGAATTCAGTTTATAAAATCCATGAGGCTGTCGGATTGTTGTAAAAATCCAACTGGTTTGCTAATTTTAGGGAAGGAAACCTGTTGTCCTTACCTGGTCTGCCCTTTATGTGACTCCAGTCCCACACCAGCATGGTTGACTCTTAAGTTACCTTTGATGTGACCTAGGAAGCCATGCCGTTATATTCAGGGCACTAGAAAATGGCAATAAATGCCAGCTTTGCCAGCATTCTGGGAATGAATGGAAAAAAACACTCACACATGCAGAGCAGCCAATTGGATGAAGTACTGGATCATGTCCCAGCAAGTCTGTGCCTTCAGGAGGTGAGGAACCTGGGGAAAAGATCAGCCCTGTATATTAAATATTAGGAATAAAACTAAACCATGTCAATAATATCAGCATTTTCCTGAGTCATTATTAGTTTTGTTTGTTGTGCGTGGATATTTTACACTGATGAATATAAAAACCAGGACATATAGCTCTCCAACGACATCACCAGAACAATTTGCCACCACTGAATCTCCTGCTGCAGTGCCATAGGGGCCATGAATGAACTCAGAAAAATTCAACAGCATTTAACTTTTAAAAATGCATTTGTTCCTTGACACTTGTAGATATTGATACCCAGAGCACAAATAAAGTGTTACATTAATATGTGCAAAAAACACAAGTGAGTCATGAAGTCCTTCTCGTAAGTGAAATAATCCCAGCAGTGCAACACAATATTTCGATACCTTATGGCCTAGAAATTGGGTTGTGGGTTCGCCAGGGCTGTAGCGCCAGAAATTTTGCGCCAGCGTTAATGCGGCAGCGCCCGACGAAAATTCGGTTGCGCCGGGCCCAGACGGCGGCGGGCGCTAAAGGAGGGTTTTAGCGCCTCAAAACGGGCGTTCAATTGGGTTTTCCGGCGCTAATCCCCCGCTGCGGCACCCGATGCGGTGCGGCAGGCTGGGGAACTGCAGGCCTCCTCCTTCTGTTAAGGAGGAGCTGCCTGCAGCCGACAACTGACCGGCGGATTCCCCCGACATCTGAGCCCGGCACCTCGGGGAAGTGCCGGGCTCGCAGCACACACACATCAGGGCCGCGGGGGGGGTGATGCAGGAGTCCGGGAAGGGAGGTGCGGGCAGGCGGCCGCCGGGAACGCGGCCGGCCGCCGCTGCACCTTTATGCGCCGGCGCAAAGGCGTGTAAGAACCCTTTCCACAATCGTTGGTTGCGCCTGCCACGGGCGAGGCGGGCGCAACTGAATTCGGGCTTGGGGCCGGGTTACCACGGCAGCCGGGACGCTGCGCACACCGATGACGTCATCGGTGCCGGCGCAGCGCTACTGGCTAACGCCGATGGTAAGGCCCAAGTCAATTTCAGAAATGGCTATAATTCCAGCGCAATGCCCTCCAGCGCCGCTAATTGGGCGCTAACCCCACTCAATTTCTAGGCCTATATATTTTCAATTACTGTGCGTCGGAACAATCGTATCAGTTAACGTTTCACACATAAATGACAGAAGCATTAGTGACCTCTTCAGCATAGAAGCATCATGCAGAAAGAAGAAACAATTTTGTCTTCACTGACAAGTCCCACAAACTTACAGTTGGTTGAAACTCATTTTAACAGTACTTAAAGGCACCATCCTGTATTCCATATCTGGCATTGGTTTTAAGACCACGGATATTGTGATTCGAGCAACATTGGCACCTTTGATATCGGAAGTATGAGTTGCAGCAGAGAAATTGCAACAAAGTACAGGAAAACATTAATAAACTTGCAGAATGGGCATATAATTGGCAAATAAATTTCAACACAGATAAATGTGAGGTATTACATTTTGGTAAGAAAAATAAGGAGGTCACATATTACTTGGAAAATAAGAATCTAAATGGAGTAGAAGAGATCTCGGAGTACAAATACACAAATCATCAAAAATAGTGACGCAGGTTAATAAGGCCATAAAAAAGGCAAACCAATCAATAGGGGGATAAAATTGATTACATAGGATTACATACGATATATGGCACAGAAACAGGCCATTCGGCCCAACCAGTCCATTTATGCTCCACTCGAGCCTCCTCCCGTCTTTCCTCATCTAAATCTATCAGCATAACCCTCTATTCCTTTGTCCCTCATATGCTTGTCTAGCCTCCCCTTAAATGCATCTATACGTTTTGCTTCAGCCACTCCATGAGGTACCGAGTTCCACATTCTCACTACTCTTTGGGTAAAGAAGTTTCTTCTGAATTCCCTATTGGATTTCTTGGTGACTATCTTATATTGATTTCCTCTAGTTATGCACTTCCCCACAAGTGGAAACATTCTCTCTGTATTCACTCTATCAAACCCTTTCATAAATTTAAAGACCTCTATTAGGTCACCCGTTCAGCCTTCTTTTTCAAGAGAAAAGAGACCCAACCTGTTCATCCTTTCCTGATATGTATCCCCTCGCATTTCTGGTATCATCCTTGTAAATCTTCTCTGCACTCTCTCCAGTGCCGCTATATCGTTTTTATAATATGGCGACCAGAACTGTACGCAGTACTCTAAGAGTGGTCTAACCAAGGTTCGGTGCAGGTTTAGCATAACTTCCCTACTTTTCAATATTATAACTCTAGAAATAAACCCTAGTGCTTGGTTTGCCTTTTTTATGGCCTTGCTAACCTGTGTCGCAACTTTTAGTGATTTGTGTATTTGTACTCCGAGATCCCTTTTTTCCTCTGCCCCACCAAGACCCGCACCCTCCAAGCAATAAGTGACCTCCCTATTCTTCCTACCAAAATGTAATACCTCACATTTATCTGTGTTGAACTTCATTTGTCAATTATATGCCCATTCTGCAAGTTTATTAATGTCCTCCTGTAATTTGTTGCTGTCCTTCTCAGTATTGACTATCCCCCCCCCCCCAATTTGGTATCATCCACAAAATTAGAAATTGAATTTTTGATTCCAAAGTCTAAATCGTTAATGTAAATTGTGAACAGCAGTGGTTCCAGTACTGATCCTTGTGGAACACCACTGCCACTGTGAATAGCTACCCTTTACTCAGACTCTCTGCTTTCTGTCTTGAAGCCAGCTAGCAATCCATTCTGCTACTAGTCCCCTGACTCCGCATTCTCTGACCTTATTCATTAGTCTATTATGGGGTACCTTATCAAAAGCCTTTTGAAAGTCTAGATAAATTACTTCTACTGCATTACCATTGTCTACTCTCTCTGTTACCTCTTCAAAAAATTCAATAAGGTTGGTCAAGCAAGATTTTCCCTTTTGAAATCCATGCTGACTATTCATTATTATACTTTTTGTTTCTAGGTGTTCTTCTATTATCTCCTTTAGTAGGGATTCCATTATTTTTCCTACCACCAATGTTAAGCTGACTGGTCAATAATTCCCTGAACGTGCTCTATCCTCCTTCTTAAATATAGGTATTATGTTAGCTATCCACCAGTCCTCTGGCATTACACCTTTTTCTAACGAATTATTAAATATATGTAGTAATGCCTCTGCTATCTCTTCCCTAGATTCTTTTATAATGTGTGGAAGCAATCCATCTGGACCAGGAGTTTTATCCTCTTTGAATTTGATTAGTTTATTTAATATATCCCCTCTTTTTATTTTAAATGCACTTATCTCATTACTAATCTCATCATCCAATGTCATGTCCACCTGTTCTATCTCCCTGGTAAATACTGAAGCAAAATAATTATTTAATATTTCTGCCATCTCTCTATCATTAATTGTGGTATTATCCTGTCTATCCCTTAATAGCCTTATTTCCATCCCAAACTTCCTTTTTTTATTGACGTGCCTGTAAAATATTTTACTATTTTGTTTTATGTTCCTTGATAATTTAATTTCATAGTTCCTCTTTGCCTTCCTAATTGTTTTTTGACTTCTCTCCTAATCTCTTCATATTCTCCCTTATCATACACTCCTCTGCTATCTGTGTACTTAGTGTATGCCTCTTTCCTTACCCTCAATTGTTCCCTCATGGCTTTATTCATCCTCTGGGCTGGATTTTACCAGCCCTGAGGAGGCGGGTTTGGAGGCGGGACTGCTGGGAAAATGGGAAAAATTGGGAGCAGGTCCCAACCCTATTCCCAACCCACCTCCGAACCATTTTCCCGGGAGGCGGAAAGGGGATTAGAGTCAATTAACTACCTGTTAACAGGTAGTTAATAGGCAGTTAAGAGGCTTTTCGCCATTTTCCACCTGCTGATGCAGCCTTCCAGATGGCGGGAAACCCCGCCAGGGTCAGCAAGGCGAGCTGTGGGTCAGCTGCAGTGTAAATGTGCAAATGACAGCTGCAGAGGTAGTGTGATGGGTGCAATGGTGCACAGGTAGGTATGACAGGTGAGAGAATGTAGTGAGAAATATTTTTATTCTGTTTATATGTATCTGCAGATAACAAGATTTGATGTTTCTGTGAAGCCTCATTTGATCAGGAGAATTGACAGATTCTGCAATCTCACATGCAGCTGCCATCTGTTTTCTCCTAAAGAGAGAGTCATTGGTGATCCTGGGTGCAAGGGCCCACCTTTGGACAGTGATTGTCAGTGTTTGACAGAACCCCAATGCTGTCAAACACTGACAATTCATCTGTCAAAAAATTATGGGGCCTGTCCCTTTAAGAAAACTGGCAGATGAAGCATCATGCACTGACATCATCTGACACCGGCTTTCCCTTAATTGGCCGGCAAACCCGCAGGGTGGGCTTAACAAGGCCAATCCAGGGAAAATAGCGTCTATTTATCAGACGTCGTTGGGGGTGGGACTAGAACCCAGAAACCAGCAGTCCCGCTCCCAACGTGCCTCATCAGGTAAGATCACGGCCCATGGGGTCTCATTAGTGTTTAGTTTGTTCTTTCCTTTTCACAGAATATATTGTTCCTGCACTCTATTGAACACTATTTTAAATGTTTCCCATTGTTATTCTACATTGTTGTTTGCCAATATTGTTGCCCATTTTATTTTCTCAAGTTCTATTCTCAGCTCCTCCAAATCAGCTTTTCTCCAATCTATTACCCTGGTTCTCATCATACTTATGTTCTTCTCAATTATCATCTTAAAGCGTATTATATTATGGTCACTAGATGTTCCCCTACTTTTACTTCTCTTATCTGCTCTTGTTCATTCCCCATTACTATATGCAATAGCGAATCCTCCCTTGTTGGGCTTTTTACATATTGGGTTAGAAAGGAGTCCTGTACACATTGTAGGAACTCCATTCCCTTATCCCTTTTACTTACCTCTTCTGGAAAGTAGAGAAGTTATGCTAAAGTTGTATTGAACCTTGGTTAGATCACACTAGGAGTACTGCATACAATCCTGGTCACCATATTATAAAAAGGATATAGAGGCACTGGAGAGGGTGCAAAAAAGATTTACAAGGATGATACCAGAAATGTGAGGTTATACATATCAGGAAAGGATGAACAGGCTGAGTCTCTTTTCTCTTGAAAAGAGAAGGCTGAGAGGTGACCTAATAGAGGTCTTTAAAATTATGAAAAGTTTTGATAGAGTAGACATAGAGTGAGTGGGGAAGAGCAAAACTAGAGGCCGTCAATATAAGATAGTCACCAAGAAATCAAATAGGAAATTCAGAAGAAACTTCTTTACCCAGAGAGTTGTGAGAATGTGGAACTCACTACCGCAGGGAGTGGTTGAAGTGAATCGTATATATGCATTTAAGGAAAGGCTAGATAAGCATATGAGGAAGAAGGAAATAGAGGGTTATGCTGATAGAGTAAGAATGGAAAGACGGGAGGAGGCTCAAGTGGAGCATAAACACCAGCAGGGACTGGTTGGGATGAATGGCCTGTTTCTGTGCTGTATATCCTATGTAATCCTATGTAGAAACTATCCTGCAAAATGAATCATTTTTAACATGCTTGAGTTAAGCAGACAACAGTTTGGGTTTCATCCATGAGTTGTCTAAATCTATTTCAAAGGTATTGAAGGAAATAAGAACACATAGGCCTAGAAATTCATTGACACCACTTTTGGGGCGCTAAAGTGGGGCGTCCGCTAAAGTTAGCGTGCGCCTCCAAATCTAGGCCACTTCTCCGATATTCATTAGCTTCGCCCTACTAGTTCGGGCGAGCGCTAAAACTGCTGTTGGACACCTCTCTTTGGGCGCTAAGCCGGAGGTGGTGATCGATAGCGCCTAGGCCGGGCGCAGCGCAGGTGCGGCCATCTCGTGACTGACAGCAGACACCCTGGCGCCGGCCAGCTCTTAAGGGGGAAGGGTCGACTGTGTCTGCTGCCACGCCCTGGATAGTGGAGCCCTCCAGCTAGGCCTGAACACTGCTGCTGGACCCAAATAGCGCCTGAAGACATGGAGAAGGCCCGTGAACGTGCGCAGCGCTTCTCAGAGCATGATCTGAGTGTGCTGCTTGCTGCTGTGGAGAAGAGGCGCCATGTTTTGTACCCGGACAATGGCAAGAAGGTGACGGTCCGCGTCTACAGGAGAGCCTGGAGGCATGTCGCCACCAAGCTGTCAGCCAACTGCGACGTCCCCAGGACCGGTGCCCAATGCCGCAAAAAGATAAATGACCTCAGACGCATTGTCAGGGTGAGTACCCTTTCCAATGACCTCCTCATCCTTGCATGTGCACCTCATATTATGGGCAAAGGGACCTGAAAGCTCTAATGGCCAGCCTTCATCCAGCAGCTATGGCACAGGCATGAGCATCAATTGCACATTCTGCACTGAACACACTGGCCAGGCTATTCCACCATGGGAGGCAGTGCACAGCAGATCATGGCGACACACTGGCCAGGCTATTCCACCATGGGAGGCAGTGCACAGCAGATCATGGCGACACACTGGCCAGGCTATTCCACCATGGGAGGCAGTGCACACAAGATCACGGCGACACACTGTACTTAGAGGCCGTCCTTTCTCTTGCAGGCCAAGCTGGCGAATAATCGCAGGAGCCGGACTGTGACCGGGGGAGGACGACCCCATTTCCAGCCACTCACCGACCTGCAACATCGCGTGGAGCGCCTCATGGGTCGCCGGGCGATTGGGCCCGTGGCATGTGGAGATGCCGACCCTGTTCTGGGAAGCAATGGTAAGGACATCACCTTTTGCACCTCTCTCGTCCCACTTGCGCATCAGATCTACATCCTTTGCCACTGTCCGACCAATGCGCTGAATGCCACCACTCATGCATCCCGCACTGACGCCCTCTCCTCACTCTAAAGCTACTCTTGTGCCTTCCTGCTTTCAGATGGTCAAGAGGAGGTCCCTCAACTTGCCAGTGACAGACCCTCCGAGGAGGAGCAGGAGGAGGAGCAAGAGGAAGGCGGCCCATCAGGGGAACCCTCAGCCGCGGCCACCCAGGCCAATGTAGGGGACACGTCTTCCCTGGAGGGCAGCGTGGCGGAAGTGTCGAAGGGGAGGGGAGCTCCTGGGACCTGCGTGCTGCAGAAAGGCGGGAGGGGGGTGGAAGCTCGGCGGCCTTCTCCCCAGAGGGGGGATGCATCGGAGGGGAGTCCAATTGCTGGGCCCAGCGGCCTCCAGCATCGCAGGAAGGGTCGGCCAGCTCGGCGGCCTTCTCCCCAGAGGGAGAGTCCGGCCTCCAGTCAGGAGATGCTCTTCGCCGAGGAGATGGAAGGCCTCGAAGACTTGTCCGCGGACTCGGAGCGCCGGCACACGGAGCTCATGGTGGTAGTGTCACGGTTGCCAGAGTCCATCGATTCCCTCTCTCGGAGTGTGGCCAAGTTCGGGCCCTTAGAGGCCACCAGTCGGGCAGAATACCGGGCAGATCTTGCAGCGACTGGCCAGGTGATTAGTGGTGCCGTCCAGTCACTGGCTGCTCTGCTGCGGGCAGTGAACAGGTCAACACGGGCACTCACTGCTGCCACACTCGCTGTGTCAGCCAGGCATCGCCAGGGCACCCGGCGCGCTGCAGCAGCACATCGGTCTGTCCCTCGGCAGATTGGTGCGCATGCTGCAGTGCTGGCCCGGGCGAGTGCCAGTGTCTCAGGCGACCAGCGAGCGCCTGCCACCCGCCAGCTTGCCGCCATTCCTCCAGCCGCCACTGCAACTCCCCCAGTGGAGCTGGCAGGAGCTGCTGCAGTGACTGATGCTGGCCAGCCACAGCTGCAGCAATCAACAGCCGGCCGCTCGACGCCCAGGCCTCGACTAGGCCGACCCCCAAGGGCATCTGCCGTCACGACATGTGCCCCTCAGGAGCCTGCCCCCAGCCTTGCAGCAGCCAATGGCCTTACTTTGAGGCGGGGCAGCAGGGCGGGCAGGGGCCAGCCAAAGATGGCCAAGGCATCGCCCTAGCGGGCCAAATATTCGAATGTGTGGCCATTTGTGTTTGTTTCTTGAGGCCGAGAATTGGATGTTAGTTTTTTGAAGGCCGATGATGTGATGTTTGTTTTGGATGAAGGCCGACAATGACGGCCATTTTAGTTGCCCTATTTTGTTAATCCTCCCCAGGTTGTGGGAGCGAGTAATGTGTTTGAGTGTTTTTTGTGGGTTTCCTCTGTTTTTGGTTTTCATGTGGGAAGGGCCCAGAGTTTGTACAATAAAGCATTTTATTTATTCACATTGTCCATGTTTGATCTTTGAAGTGTTTGTTGCCTTAACCGGCTGACGGCTTGCGGAGCGGCTGCAATCATGTTCTATCATTGGCGCAAGCCATTCCCTGACAGGGGGCCTAGAAGTGACGTTCAATAAGCCGACGACGGGCGGCCCTTGGACCTTGTGCGTCCCTCCTGGGCTGGTACTCCTCGTCCTCGTCGTCCTCATGCTCCTCCTGCTCCTCCTCCTGAGGTGGTGGTCCAACGTGAGGTGGCAGTGCCTGAGTCCTGCGGATAGCCAGGTTGTGCAGCATGCAGCAAACGACGACGAATTGGGAGACTCGATCCTGCGAATACTGGAGGGCTCCCCCGGAGTGATCGAGACAGCGGAACCGTTGCTTGAGCACGCCGATTGTTTGTTCTATGAGGTTCCTCGTCGCTTGATGGCTCTCGTTGTATGCCTCTTCAGCAGGGGTCGTGGGCGCGCGGAGCGGGGTCATGAGCCAGGTACACAAAGGATAGCCTTTGTCCCCGATAAGCCATCCTCTTGGGGGAGGCTGTGCCTGGAACATGTCAGCCACAGTTGTCTGTCGCAGGATAAAGGCATCGTGGCTGCTGCCTGGAAAGCGGGCATTGACAGCTAGGATGCGCTGCCTGTGGTCACACACCAGCTGTACATTGAGGGAATGGTAGCCCTTCCGGTTGCGGTAATCCTCGGCATGCGCAAGAGGTGCCCGCAAAGCCACATGCGTGCAGTCAATGGCGCCCTGCACCATGGGGAAGCCCGCTATTCTTGCAAACCCCAGTGCACGCTGCTGCTGCTTGTCCAGGGTCATGGGGAAGGAGATGAATTGATGTCTCCTTCTGAAAAGGGCTTCGGTCACCTGGCGGATGCAGCAATGCACGGCGAACTGGGAGATGTTAGCGATGTCCCCAGTAGCGGATTGGAAGGAGCCGGAGGCATAGAAGTTGAGAGCCACCGTCACCTTCACTGCCACCGACAGAGACGTCCTGCGCATCAGCTGTGGCTGCAGATCTCTCTGAAGCAGCCGGCAGATGTCTGCAACCACCTCCCTTCGGAATCGCAGCCTCCTAACACACATCGCGGCAGACATGGTCAGATAGGAGGTCTGCTGGCGGTATACCCTGTGTGGATAAGGCCTCAGTTGGCGACGCCTGTTGCCCCCTCTGCGTCTAGCCAGGGCTGCCACTCTCTCACGGCGTCTGTAAGCCCTTCTGGCATAAGGCTGAAATTCAGCGTTGCCACCCAATGCAGCCCCGATTATATGCTGGCAAACACTGAGCTCAGAATGAAGGCTAAGATAATTGGTAAGCTCTGGCCTGAGCCAAAAATACCTGTCCAAGTGTTGGTCCAAACCAGTAAACTCTCCTCCTTGGTCTCTGTCCAAAAAACCGTTGCACAAGAGTGAATGCTGCAAAATGGCTGGCCTTTATACTGCTGGGTAAGTGCCCTTTAATTAGCGCTCCCCCCGGCCCGGCTGGCCTGTGTACCGTTCCACTTCACAGTCGCTCGGGACGCCCGGCGCACAATGGGCCGGCGCGAGTGAAGTTCCGGTTTGGGGCGCACAAAGGGCGTTGCACTATTATATGACGTCATGATCTGCGCGTGCAGCAGGGCGCGCGCTAAGACTTTGCGCCGGCGCTAAATGTGTCCTGAAGTTGGGGAGAGGCGCAGATCGCGCTGTGCCCGGGCGATAAGCGCCTAGCGCTCGAGATCTACTCCCCCTAAGGCGCTAACGGCTGGCGCGCCCAACTGAATTTCTGGGCCATACAATAAGATCACAATCATTTGCAGGACTCTGACTGATCATGAAGGAGTTAGAAGTGCAGCAGAACTACTTTAAACTATATACACACACACACACACATATATATATCTATATATATAAACGGATCGATCTGTCTGTCTGTCTATCTGTCTGTTCTCCGGTGTGCATCTGTCCGGCTATGCGCTCGAAAGTTATAGAGCGTACCTACGCGTGCGTTACGTCGAAAGAAAGCTTACCGTTCCGAAACGGTCATAAGTGTATTGACGTTTCGGCCGGGCAAAAATGGCGCCCGCGGTATCCAAAAAACGTTCAAAATTCCGCTCATTAGCATCTCATTATCCGCTCATTAGCGATAGAGTGACCTCGAGGTCGACCAATCGTACGCCGGGTTCCTGGCGCATGCGGCCGGGCCCTCCTACGGTCGAGTGACGGGACGATTGACCAATCCTACGCTTCGGTGGCCTGACGGTCGACCAATCGGTGCGTGTGTGGGCGGGCCTTATCGTTCTGAACCGAGGTGAGTCGCCGCCATCTTGATTCCAAACTTTTCCTTTCTTTTTCCCGCTTTCTGCGTCTTTAAAAAATATGTTTGTTTTAAAAAAAAGTTAATTACTTTATAAATCTTTTATCTAATCTCATTAATTTTCCTACCTTTCCCTGTTTTTCCAGGTAGGCCTCGAAGCCTCGGCCTCTCCTCCGCACCCACGCCCCAGCTAGGCACCTCCCGGCCCCTGTCAACAAGCGGCCCCCGATCGCCGCCATCTTTGTGAAGGCTGGAGGGGCGGGCCTCAGCCGAGCGCCGCTACCGCCGCCTTCTTAGTAAAGGCTGGTGCGGCGGTGGCGTCGCGGAGCTCCGCGGAGCAGGTGCACGGCGGTGTCTAACTCTCCCTCCCCAGTTGTCTCTCTCTCTCTTCCCCGCGCCTCCTGAATGCGCGGGGGAAGAGGCCCGGGGCACCGTGGCCGCTTTCGGAGACTTCAACTCCATGACAGGTGAGGAGGATCATCGGGAGATCGGAGGCGGGACATCGGGAGATCGGGGGGCGGGACATCGGGAGGCGGGAGATCGGGGGGCGGGACATCGGGAGATCGCGGGCGGGACATCGGGAGATCGGGGGGCGGGACATCGGGAGATCGCGGGGCGGGGCATCGGGAGATCGGGGGGCGGGACATCGGGAGATTGGGGGGCGGGACATCGGGAGATTGGGGGGCGGGACATCGGGAGATCGGGGGGCGGGGCTCGAGGACTCCCCCTCTCCCCCCTCCTCCTCCCTCCTCCCCCCTTCCTACCCCCTCCTCCTCCCTCCTCCCCCCTTCCTACCCCCTCCCCCCCTCCTCCCTTCTCCCCCCTTCCCCCCTGCCCCCTCCTCCCTTCCCTCCCTCCCCCTTCCCCCTTCCCCCCCTCCTCCCCTCTTTCCCCCCTCCCCCTCCCCTCCCCTCCCCTTTCCCCCCCCTTTCCCCCCATCCCCTCCCCTTCCCCCCCTTCCCCCCCTTCTCCCCAGTCGCGCTCTCTCTTCCCCCCAGTCGCTCTCTCTCTTCCCCCCAGTCGCTCTCTCTCTTCCCCCCAGTCGCTCTCTCTCTTCCCCCCAGTCGCTCTCTCTCTTCCCCCAGTCGCTCTCTCTCTTCCCCCCAGTCGCTCTCTCTCTTTCCCCCAGTCGCTCTCTCTCTCTCTCTTCCATCAACAACATGCCCTCGAAAAAGCCTCGGCACCGCCGGGCACTCCAGCTAGTATATATATACACAGATATATACACACACCTGTACACACATACCTATATATACACATACACACACATATACAGTATATATATATTTACATATACAGTAATAGAGAAATTTAGGTCTCTGGGAATTAAAAGTTGGGGGATTGGACACTTGTATGCATCTTATTGTAGTGGATGGCACTGCTATTTCCTCTGGAAGAGTGCACTCACCAATTTCTGATCGAGGCTCATTCTCCTGCCTGTCGTGGGCTCTCCAAGCCAATTACCTGCTCACATCTCTTTAATTCCCAGCCTCCCACTCCCTCCCCTCCAGATCCCAGTCTCCCACTCTGCGCTCTCTCTCTCTCTCTCTGGATCCCAGTCACTCATCCCAGTTTCCAGTCTCCCATTCCCATCTCAACTCTTCCTAATCTCCAACTCTGCCCTCTCTCCAGATTCCAATCTCTCAACTGCCCCCCAGATCCCAATCTCTTACTCCGTCCTCTTTCCAGATGGCAGATTCCCAGCTGCTCCCCCACCTCCTGCCAGGTCCCAGTTTCCCACTCCACCAGGATCCCAGTTTCCTACGCTCCACTGCATATTTTCCTAGAGGTGCCAGTGGTTGGAACAATCAGCATGCATTAAAAATATAATTTCTCATTTCTTGCATAGTTGTGATGACTGATGGGGAAGCTTTCCAGAGGGTGTAAACTGACTTTAATGGATGTACAGAAGACTGGCATCATGGTTTCTGAATCGGCCTCTCCTAACAGGCGAGTGGAGGCATAGCCCAGTATATAAATGTGGGAGAGTTGGTTCTCAGAGGTAGATTTGGCAGGAATCTCCCTAAACCCAAGAACAAAGTCTTGCCAATTAAGAGCCTTTATACGTGGGTCATGTTATACACAACTCTTTTTTTGAAGTACACAAGCAATTAATTTTACTAGGTTGCAGATATTAGGTCTAATTTTACACACCCAGAAAAGGTGATGGCCCTGAATGTCCTGGACCGCATTTACACAGAAAGTATGTCTATACTTATGCCGGTTTCTGTGCCGATCTTGCTGAGAGGAACTTACATCAAAATTTCCTCTGAATTACATAGAAACATTAGGAACAGCAGCAGGCCATTCAGCCCCTCAGGCCTGCTCCACCATTCAATTAGAATGGCCCGGAATTTGCAGTCAGCAGCGAAGTGAAGGCATCCACTGCTGGCCCCGAAGTAAACTTCGCACAAGGATCTCGTGATCTCTGTGTCGAAAACTTTGGGTTTTACGACCTTCAATTCAAATCCCCTTGTGCGAACTGCTGTGACGTCAACAAGTTGTCTGAACAGCCAATCAAAACACAGAATTCTCACAGACAGTGAACAAGGAAATGAGTAAGCTCTTAAAATTCTAACTTTTTAAAAATGTTAGAGAGAGCAAAACAAAGATTGGGGCTCTCACATGGGGGAAAGGCAAACCTGAAATAAAGATGGCCAAATTTTAAAGGAATTTTCTTAATCTACCTTTTTCATACAAAGCTCTATTAGGTCACCCTCCCAGTTGCCTCTTTTCACGGCTGAAAAAGCCCAAGTTTCTCAAGTTTTTTTGTACTGTTATGTAGACAAACATGGTAGCCATTTTGTGCACAGCAAGATCCTACAAACAGCAAACGAACGAATGGCCAATTAATTCATTTTTGGTGGCGTTGATTGAGGAAGGAATTTTAGCCAGGACACCAGGAGAACTTTCTCAAACAGTGCCATGAGATCTTTTACTTCCACCTGAGCAGGCAGACACAGCCTTGTTTAATGTCTCATCCAAAAGGCAGCACCTCTGACAATGTACCACTCCCTTACTACTGCACTGGTGTCAGCCGAGATCATCTGCTCAAGTACATGTACATATATATATAAAAACATTACTATTTTATATGTATATATACATATAAAATAGTAATGTTATCAAGACCAACTCCTGAGGTACTCACTCATAACCTCCCTACAGCTAACCTTGAGTTCCTATTTTTAATCCAAGTTTCTATCCATTACCACAACTTCCTCGTTGTTCTGTAACTCCTTACCTTATCTATTAATTGCTGATGTGTAAGTTATCAAAAACTTTCTGTAAAGCCAAGTATTTAACAACTACTGGATTTCCCGATCCTCCATATCAATAATATCACTCTAGAGTGTTCTTTCATACTGGAACCTGTGTGCTAACATCTATAGTCCAGAAATCATTGTTGGCAATTTTAGTGGGTGTGGATGACACCCTTTGACATTCTGTTCTCTGCTATTTGAGTGCAGACATCAACTCATCTAGTTTAAATTGTTAATGACGTCCGCTGAGGTATTAGACTGAAGAATGTCATACGAACGTGTCTGTCTCTAATATCAGCAAGATATTCCCTGTAATATATTCCATCCCCCGACTCTCAAATACGAGTATCCTCCAATTACATTGTTCGGGGGTCTCTCAACCTTGTGAGCAGATTTTCAGGCACAGCAGGAAACAAAATCATTTTTCTGGTCCTTTAATTGCAATTTTGTGAGCGTTTAAAAATGTTTTATCCTCACTGAGACCTGCTTTGTATTTTCTGTTTCTTTTAATGCATTTTTATGGCACAAGTATAAGTCACTTTAAAAATGGAATAGCTTCCCAATTGCAGGTTCTTAAACAAACTGCACCTGATGTGGCTGAATGATGGTTAAGTGAGTTGAAACTTAAACTTTCATACTTAAAGAAGAAATATATAGGGGGCAATATTAACCCCCATGACTGGCGGGAGAGGGTCCCTCCTGCCCTCCCCACAATCTTCCTCACCCCGATCCACAGGATCCCCCAGACCCTCCTGACTCTCTACTCCCCTGCTGCAGCCTTCCTTCCAGCCATTCAGCCTCTCTATCTGGCTGGCTACCAGCTGGGAAATGTAGAAAAAAAATTCAGATGAGGTCCTGCCATTAAATTCAGCAGGACCTCCACATTGTCCGCATTTCTGGGTTTCCTGGCCCCTACGAGACCTCTCCCCCACTCCCCTACTGCTCCCTCCCCGCCTCCTCATCAATACAGGGGCCATAGTGTGGGTTTAGCGCTTTCCTTGGGCTCCAATTGTTTAGGCTGATTGATGCCCATTTTTAAGTTTGTGCATATTGAAATGAGATTGGGAGGATACTTTGGCACAACTTGACATCAGCAAAATGGGCACAACATTGTGCGAATTTTTGGGTTTAACTTACAGTTTATGCCCAAGGAGGAAACTCCAGGCTATAATGACTCAATCTTATATATATATTCCCTATAATTATGCTATTAAATTATACTGCAGGTGTGAGATTAAGCTGATTGGGACTTATTTTGTAAATTCTGCACTAATCGAGGTAAATTTTAGAAATGTATCATTGAGGATATCCAGTCTTAACATTAACTATTCTCAGATCAGCTTTGTCATATCCGGATACAAAGCAAAGCTTCAGGAATGTGCCTTGGTCTCAACATCACCGGACTACCCCCTACTCCACCAGTGTGAATTTCTCCCCAACTCCATTTCTCACACTAGCAATTCTGTGACTTCTCTGAATGAGATTGTCAGTTTACTACCAAATTAGTAGCAGTCTGGATTGTGGAATTGTGCCTACCAGGAACAAGACTGCCCAAATTCAATCATTAAAAACTCTGACAGTCAGAGGACAGAGGAGATTTTCATCCCAGCTATCCGGGTGGGATTGTACTGAGGTACAATAGATGAAGGAGTTGTGTCGAACTCACTGTACCACCCACAGCCAGTGGGTCATTTTTAAGTTTGGAAATTGTGCTGTTGATATCACAGGGCTTTGAGTCAGGTCCATCACTATTGCCAATTAAAATGCAGCTTATTTCATTATTGAACCACAAATAAATATGCAACATAAATGCAATTACTAATTTTGGTTTGTTGGCATGTGGAAAACTTTCATTATTCACGATATTTTGAACACTTTCTTAATTTTCCATATCTCCATCGCTAAATGGATGGCTGCTCTGCATTTACACTTGTGTTAAGTATCGTGTTTTTGCCTCTTGTACATCGCCACACTGAACGTTGCACGCATTAGTTAGAGGCCAGGAAAATCACCGTGATATTTACCGGATGAAAATAATTTGTTAACTGTGATCTATATTTGTGTAATAATTCAGCTTGATTGTTGCCCTGAGTTGGTTTTATTGTGACACGTAAAATTGCAGCGCTGTCAACCACTGTGGTTGCGTGATATGATGAATCTTCTCGCCAAAATGTTAACAAGCTTACAGGCAGTTCAATACTGTATTACAGCTATCTCTCCTAACAACTTTCTCTATATTGAATCAGCACTGATCCAACGTGGCTACAACTTTCAAGAAGACAGTCATGACCTTTTGTGTTTAGGGGGTCACGTGGGTGAAGAGCTTTGATTCCCTTCATACGTGCAAATTGTAAATCTGATTTGGCACATATGAGCTACAAATAATACTAATGCATCCATCTGCTCCCTTAAATTAAATGAAACAGATAGAAGACATAGCAAGGTCATGTTATAAAAAGAGTGGCTGCTGAATTCACATCTAAATTAAAGTTTAGAATATTTTCAGACGTCTTTCTGTGGCCGGCTATTGAGAAACCATATTAAACCACAGTGTTAGTGAGTAAAGGAGGAAAACAGAGAACAATCTTTACCCACCCCACTGCCCCCAGTTCTGTCCTGGTGTAATTTTGCCATGTCCTCAGAAGGCTTTGTTTGTTGGGTCTCATTCTAGGGCCTTGCAAGGTGCAGGCCATCTAATCAGAATGGGAAAATACACACAGCGATAGTTCAAACTGTCATTAACAATGACTAGTTGAGAAATCATAAATTCTTACAAGCTGCAGGGATGGTTTATTTATCTGTCCCATAGTTCGCCTGCATCCAACTGTCAGTCAGTAGCTAAACAGTTATTGTTCATACTGTGTATGTCTGTGACAGAATGATCTGTCCTTGGTGACACAACTTACTGTGCTGCCGTTATTTTAACCCCTTGAAGGCTGCAGCGCCATTTTTCAACAAAAGTACGAGATTTGGTCAGATAACCAAGCTTCTACCCATGAATTGGCCAGGACACTAGGGATAACTCCCCTGCTCCTCTTCGAAATAGTGCCATGGGATCTTTAATATCCACCTGAGAGAGCAGATGGGCCTTGGTTTAACGTCTCATCTGAAAGATGGCACCTCCAACAGCACAGCACTCCCTCAGTACTGCAGTGGAGTGTCAGCCTAGATTTTTGTGCTCAAGTCTCTGGAGTGGGACTTGAACCAACAAACTTCTGACAAGGCAAGGGTGCTACTCACTGAGCCACAGCGGACACTGTAAAGATTTAAGGGGAAGCTAGATAAGTACATAAGGGAAAAAGGAACAGAAGGATATGTTGATAGGGTGAGATGAAGTAAGGTGGGAGGAGGCTCATGTGAAGCATAAACACGCAGCATAAATCTGTTGGGCCGAATGGTCCTTTCTGTGCTGTAAAATTCTATGTAATTATTAATTTATATCATAAAAAGAGAGAATGAAAGACTTGCAGTTATTTAGCATCTTTCATGACCTCAGGACATCCCAAAGCGCTTTACAGCCAATTAAGTACTTTTGAAGTGTAGTCACTGTTGTAAAATAGGAAACATGGTAGCCAATTTGCACACAGCAAGGTCTCACAAACAGCAATGTGATGATGACCAGATAATTGGTTTTAGTGATGTTGGTTGAGGGATAAATATTGGTCAGGATACCAGGGAGAACTCCGCTGCTCTTCCTCAATATAGTGGCATGGGATATTTTACATCCACCTGAGAAGGCAGAAGGGTCCCTCGTTAAACTTGGTTTAACATCCCATCCAAAGCGCAACACCTCAGACAGTGCAGAACACCTAGAGTATTGCACTGAAGTGTCAGCCTAGATTGCGTGCTCAAGTCTCTGGAGCGGGACTTGAACCCACAACCTTCTGACTTAGAGGTGCTACCACTGAGCCACGGCTGACATCCATCATAGCTAACATGCTATCATCATGTGCAGCCTCTGAATTTACAAGTAAGTTTAATAAATATTTATCTGGTGTGTGTAAATTACAACACTGATCTTGCAAAGGAACCACATTGGCTGAGCGAAGGATCTATTTGGAGTCTTTGCTATAAATTGCTCATCCATTCGCACGTGTAAGACCTTTTAGTACAAGATTATAGTTATTTTCCAAGCAATACTGTTATTTCACTGATCTATTCCTCAATTCTGCAATATATCACCTGGCATTAAACGTGGCCATCAATATTCAGCAAATCCTAGATTTTCAGTGGCAAGTCATCCAGGCACACAAAGATGGTTAAAAATGGTAAGTAGTGTGTGACATGAATCTTGTCATTCATGTAGAAATGAAGAAATGACTTATGAAATAATACTGGGCGACCTGCTGGTGGCGCTGTCCAGGGAGAGTATAAATACTCGGGCATGGGCCCAGCTTGCTCAGGACATTCTTTTACAGGAACTAGTGAAGGACACAACTAGATCTCCAAGTTGTAAAACAGTTGATTAAAGCTTTGTTTAACGCTTAGACCAAGTGCCTAGTAGTTTTCTTACGTCAGTGTGTCATTGTATGGAGATGGCCAATTTGTACATTAAGCTGGATTTGTTGTCACTGATGTACTGCTCGAAATTGGTGATGATATTCAATTGTCTTTAGAGCAACAGAGTTGTGCACTGTCTGTAGGAGGTCGATGACCAACAATTCATGCATGTCTAAACCAACTTCACTGTGCTGTGGGCAAGCCAAGGAATTTGTAGTCCTCACTTCCATCTCTATGAAAGCACAGCCAGTACAACACCCTTTGGTGCTAAGTAAAAGTGCATTAAGATATTCTTTTGCCTTTCAGCTTTTTTTTTTCTTGGTCTTCCACTTTTTCTTATCTATCTCTCTCACTTCACAGTCCAAATGGCCATGGATGTTACACATTTATCTTCAGTTCTTTGGCTGGAAGGTGGTGGGAGGGGATGAGATTGCAGTCTCAGGTTTGAGACTCCGACTGAGTTTCTTTCTTCTTAATTAATTCTGGGGATATGGGCATCACGAGGAAGGCCAGCATTTATTGCCCATCCCTAGTTGTTTTTGAGAAGGTGGTTGTGGGCGGCTTCTTGAACCGCTGCAGTCCATGTGGTGAAGGTGCTCCCACAATGTTGTTAGGTAGGGAGTTCCAAGATTTTGACCCAGTGATGATGAAGGAATGGCGATACATTTCCAAATCAGGATGAAGTGTGACTTGGAGGGAAAATTGAAGGTGATGATTTCTAGGTGGTGGAGGTTGCAGATTTGGGAGGTGCTGTCGAAGAAGCCTTGGCCAGTTACTGTAGTGCATCTTGTAGATGGTACACACTGTAAACACGGTCCATCGGTGGAGGAGAGAATGGATGTTTAAGGTGCTGGATTGGCTGCTTTGTCCTGGATGGTGTCAAGATTCTTGAGTGTTGTTGCAGCTGCACTCATCCAGGCAAGTGGAGAATATTCCATCATACTCCTGACTTGTGATCTGTAGGTGGTAGGGAAGCTTGTGGAGTCAGGAGGATCAGCCACTCGCCACCTCTGACCTGCTATAGTAGCCATGGCATTTATGTGGCTGGCGATGGTCTTGCCTGGAACTTATCTAGCTCAAAAAAAATCAGGTGTTTGGTATCCACCAATTTATCCAGTGAGCCAGGAAGATCCTGACTGGAAGTGCAGGCATGTGGAGATCAAGTAAGAACAGAATTGAGTGGTGGGGGGTGGGGGGGTAACTATGTTGTCCCCTGCAGTCAAATAGCTTGCTGACAATCACTCTCAAGATTCACCCATGAATAATTTCCACTTGAATGAGGTACCAACAGGTGACCTATATCCGGCATAATCTGGCGAGGGGATAACACCTTTAAAACAATGAGAGGCGATTTCATTGAAACATACAAAATTCTTACAGGGCTTGACAGGGTAGATGCAGGGAGGATGTTTCCCCTGGCTAGGGAGTCTAGAACCAGGGGTCACAGTCTCAGAATAAGGGGTCGGCCATTTAGGACTGACATGAGGAGAAATTTCTTCACTCAGAGGGTGGTGAATCTTTGGAATTCTCTGCCCCAGAGGGCTGTGGAGGCTCAGTCGTTGAGTACATTCAAGACAGAGAACGATAGATTTTTGGATATTAAGGGAATCAAGGGAAATGGGGATAGTGCAGGAAAGTGGAGATGAGGTAGAAGATCAGACATGATCTTATTGAATGGCAGAGCAGGCTCGAGGAGCCAAATGGCCTGCTCCTGCTCCTATTTCTTATGTTTTTATATTTTTATGTTTAGGGGATGAGTAGAAAATCGGTGAGAAAAAAATAAATATACAAATAAAGCCAGATTATCCAGTCCAAATCCAGAGGGTGAAAATTGTACATCTAACATAACATGCCACGTGTGATACAAATATCTATTTGATTTCATAACCTTCCTAGGCATTTATTTTTCGGTTCTGTTTCTATTTCTATTAATTGAAGCTCCTCACAGTAGCAATGGCTACCAATTTATATCTGACAACAATATAGGGTTGTCAGTCCTCCAGGATAGTCCTAGAGTCTCCAGGAATTAATTATTAATCTCCTGGACAGTGCTGCAAGTAACCCAGGAAAAAATCATAGGGGCGTTAAAAAAATTGTCTTTTTTTCATTTGCTTTGAACACTTTAGTTTATGAGTGATAAAAATATTGGAGATGGGGGAAAAAGTCTGTTTGACTGCGTGGGGCGGTTGGAGGCGGGAGGTCGTGTGATGAAACCTCTGGGAGTAAGTTCAGCCAGAGCTGGCAGCCCTATAACACGAAGGCCTAATTTAGCAATATTCAGACTGAAGAGGGCACTCCAGTACTGAAATATCTACTGAAGCTGAAAAGGGGTTTCAAGCTTTTACATTAACAATACTTTCAAAAAAATAACTTTATTTAAAAATACAGGTTTTTCTCTCAACTTGATCTTCTGAGCTTCCAGTCATATTAAAAGGGCTCTTTCACATTAATAGGGCCATTTGTGCTGATGCAGTTCCTGGAATGGCGACTCCAAGATCTCAACTCCAGAACAGTCATCTTCACACTGGGGTTAAATTCCCCAGGAGTTCTCCCAATCCATTATAACCGTGGTTGAAAATCCACAGATACTGCAGGGAAACTGCATAAATAGCGTTGACACTGTTTCTCCAGGATTTTGTGTGATCTTCCATCGAAGTTACAGTGGATGATTGGGGACAAACCTACTGTGATTTTTTTTTAGTATTTTTAACCTTAATTTAGCGATCCTGGCTAAAAAGGCATTTTCCCATGGCACAAGACCCAGGTCCTGAGCCCACCTCCTGCTCCCTTGATCCTACTCCCATCAAACCGCTGACCACCTAACTTCCCTTCCTGACCTCCATATTAACTGATATTGTTAACGGTTCACTCTACTCAGTCACCGTTCCCGCACCTCTTCAAATCTGTCCTCATCATCCCCCTCCACAAAAAACCCACCCTTGACCACACAGTCCTTGCAAACTACTACCCCATCTCCAACCTCCCTTTCCTCTCCAAGGTTCCCAAATCCATGCCTCTCTTTCTGAACCCCTCCAATCAAAGTCACAAATGACATCCTATGTGAATGTGACCATGGTAACCTCTCCTTCCTCATCCTTCTCAACCTATCTGCTGCCTTTGACACAGTCTACTACACCATCCTTCTCCAACTCCTCTCCTCCATTGTCCAGCTGGGTGGGACTGCCTTCGCCTGGTTCTATTCCTATCTATCTAGTTATAGCCAGAGAATCACCTGAAATATTGGATAAGCAGAAACTTTCTCCAATGAAATATTGGGAAGACCAAAGCCATTATCTTTGCTCCCCACCACAAACTCCGTTCCCTAGCCACCGACTCTGTCCCTCTCCCTGGCCACTGTCTGAGGCTGATCTAGACTGTTTGCAAACTTGGTGTCCTATTTGATTCTGAGCTGAGATTCCGACCCCATATCCTCTCCATCACCAAAACTGCCTACTTCCACCACCATAACATTAGCCATCTCTGCTCTGCTTTAGCTCATCCGCTGCTGAAACCCTCATCCATGCCTGTTACTTCTAAACTCAACTGTTCCAATGCTCTCCTTGCCTCCCACCTCGCACTCTTTGTTAAATTGAGCTTATCCAAAACTCTGCAGCTCATATCCTAACTCGCATTAAGTTGCGTTCACCCATCACCCTTGTGCTCGCTGACTTACAGTAACTCCCTGTCTGGCAACGCCTCAATTTTAAAATGATCAACCTTGAGATATCTGTGCCCCCTTCACCTCTGGCCTCTTGCACATCCCTGATTTTCTTCGCTCCAGCATTGCCGGTCGTGCCTTTAGCTGCCTAGGCCCTAAGCTTAGGAACTACCTCCCTAAACATCTCCACCTCTCTACCACTCTCTCCTCCTTTAAGACACTCCTTAAACCCTACCTTATTGATTAAGCCTTTGGTCATCTGTCCTAATATCTCTTTATGGGGCTCGGTGTTGTTGTGTATGTACCTTTAAGGGAATAACTGGTCTTAGACTGCAGTACCGGCAGTGACCACCCCTGTATAAAAGGCCCTAGCAGGCTTCTGTAGTTTCAGTTTCAAGCTGCCTCTTGTTCAGTAAAGTACCTGCTAAACTGTTCTCCCGAAGTCCGTGTATTATTGAGGTGCGGACTTTACAGTGGCGACGAGTGAGTTCGAACTCACCTGCAGCGTGGCATCATCTCACAGGGATCTCGCCTGAAAGGAAGGTCCTGGAAGGTCGTAGTCTGAGCAACAGGCGTCGACCGAGGGCAACCGCCCGAAGAATCCATCGGTGTTTGGAGAATTGCGGGAGAGACTGTGGTTCCAGCGAATCGTGCTGGTAGCAGGTAGCGCGCTGACCCTTCCGGACTGCGGCGGGCTCAAGCTCGATCGAGCGGCTCTACAAATCGGGCCACGCAGCGTCGCCGGGAAAAGAAAACAAGAGAGAGAGGGTGGAGCGCACAGGGCGCGGTCGGTGCTCGAGAACAGGACAGCGGAGAGAAACTAAACGGGGGGGAAGGAAAGCGAGACGCGCCGAAGCTGCGGGTCGCCGCCATTACCCCGTAGAATGCTAGGAGCAGCGTGGCAGTAAGGGGAAGAAGCAAAAGCGCGGGAGGCGCCATTTTATCCCGTTGGGGAAGAAGCAAAAGCGCGGGAGGCGCCATTTTATTCCATTGGGGAAGAAGCAAAAGCGCGGGAGGCGCCATTTTAAATCGCCCAAGATGCCGAAAAGTGGCAGTATCACTGCTTTCGACAACGAGGTAGAAGACTGGACCACGTATGTGGAAAGAATTGAAGTGTACTGCAAGGCAAATGAGGTGGCTGATGGAAAGAGGGCGTCGGTATTATTAAATCTGATGGGTGTGAGTACGTACGGCCTGTTGCGGAATTTAATTACCCCAGCAAAACCAATGGAGAAAAGTTTTGAGGAGATTGTTAATATCTTACAGGAACACCTAAGCCCTACACCACTGCTGATAGCAGAAAGATTCAAGTTCCATAAAAGAAACCAGCACAAAGATGAGAGCAATGCTGACTATCTTACGGAACTACGCAAGTTATCGAAGCACTGCCAGTTCAGAGCAGGACTGGCAGACACCTTACGGGATAAGTTTGTCTGCGGTCTCCAGAGTGAAGGAACCCAGAAACGACTACTTTCAAAAAAGGACCTGACGCTAGAACAGGCTTTCAGCGTGGCAGTATCCTATGAAGCAGCAGCACGGGGAGCTGTGGAAATACAACAGAAACCACAAGAATACAGCGCTAACGAAATGGCGTATGGAGCCGAAAAGTGCTATCGCTGCGGCAGAACAACCCATGAGCAGAAGGACTGCTGGTTTAAAGACAAAATATGCAGGCAATGCGGGAAAATGGGACATATAGCAAGAGTCTGCAGGTCGGGAAAGAAGACCAACACGACAAGAACTACTAAGGAACAGTACAGGAAAGTAAAGAAACTGACAGACAGTAGTTCGGAAGATCAGGAGAGTGATAAGGACTCCGGGAGCAGGCGACTAAGTTGTTTAAAGTTACACAATGTGATCGCAAAAGAAGATCACCGAACCATTTGGGTCACCCTCATGATAGCAGGGTCCCCAGTGAAGATGGAATTGGACACAGGATCAGCCCTAACTGTCATGAATCGACGAGACTATGAGCGGCTATTCTCACACATACCCTTAAAGGACACGTCCAGTGTATTGAAGACATACACGGGGCAAAAGGTCTACCCCAGAGGAAAAATAAGGGTGCCAGTTGAATATAACGGAAAGGAAACACAGAAACTATACATGCTACGAGATGGAGGACCACCATTATTGGGACGTGAATGGATCCGAAGACTACAATTGGATTGGCATTCCATTCTGGCACTAACTGTGACTGACAAAAAAGATGATGATGTCGCACCTGGACGTCTGTCACAAATTCTATCTGACGCGGAAGGGGTGTTCCAACAAGGACTTGGGACTCTAAAAGGAGTAAAGGCAACCATAAAGATTGAGGATAACGCAACCCCAAAATTTTTCAAGGCCAGACCGGTGCCGTACGCGATACGCCCAGCTGTGGAAGCTGAACTGGAGAGTCTGGAGCGTTCGGGGGTGCTGTCTGAGGTGGACTGGAGCGAGTGGGCCACACCCATCGTTCCTGTAATGAAGAAAGCATTGAACAGCACGCCTGGGGAGCCAAGGAAGGTTCGCATCTGTGGGGACTTCAAGGTGACTGTGAACCCAGTCCTGCACACAGTACAGTATCCGCTTCCGCGGATATAAGATATTTTCGCCTCACTATCTGGAGGGAAACGTTTTACAAAGATTGACGTGGCTCAAGCGTATCTACAAATGGAGGTGGAAGAAGCATCTAGGAAATACCTCATGATAAACACTCACAAAGGCCTTTACCAGTACAATCCAGTATTTGGGGTAGCATCGGCCCCGGCTATGTGGCAGAGGGCAATGGAACAAGTCCTGCAAGGGATCCCAGGGACCCAGTGTTATTTGGACGACATCCTGGTTACGGGCGAAAATGACAATGAACACCTTGCCAACCTGGAACAGGTGCTCACGAGATTGCAGGAATATGGGCTACGAGCCAACCGTCCCAAATGCGAGTTCTTCAGGAGACAAATCTCGTATTGTGGCCACATGATTGATGAGGAAGGGTTGCATAAGTCGCCAGACAAGATTGAGGCTGTAGTCAAGGCTCTAGCACCAGAAAATGTGTCGCAACTGAGGTCGTTCCTCGGGTTGGTGAACTACTACCATAAGTTCTTGCCGAATTTATCTACAATTCTGCACCCACTGAACGCCCTCCTTCAAACTGGTGTAACATGGAAATGGAGTGATGAGTGTAAGCGTGCCTTTCAGGAATGTAAATGCCAAATCACTTCAAAAGAAGTATTGGCCCACTACAACCCAACACTACCAATTCGGTTGGCATGTGATGCGTCACCTTACGGCATTGGAGCGGTGCTGTCACACAAATTCCGTGATGGTTCAGAGAGGCCAATAGCCTTTGCACCGCGCTCGCTAACCTCAGCCGAGCGTAACTACGCCCAGATTGACAGGGAGGCCCTCAGCCTGGTGTGCGGGGGGGGGGGGTGGTGGTGAAGAAGTTCAATCACTATCTGCACGGGCAGAAATTCACCCTACTGGCTGATCATCAACCCCTGGTCTCAATTTTTAACCCAAAGAAGGGCATTCCGGTGATGACGGCGCAACGGCTGCAAAGATGGTCACTTTTTCTAGGGGCACATCAGTATGACATAGAGTTCAAAGGTACGAAACAACATGGAAATGCTGATGGGCTGTCGCGCCTACCGTTGCCTA
Organism: Somniosus microcephalus; assembly: GCF_052327205.1. Taxonomy (NCBI): domain Eukaryota; kingdom Metazoa; phylum Chordata; class Chondrichthyes; order Squaliformes; family Somniosidae; genus Somniosus; species Somniosus microcephalus. Next base: position 94,636,185 of record NC_140996.1, on the reverse strand, counting down.
TGGTGGAAGAAGCACCTGCAGTGGACCCGGTGGAGATATTCCATGCGACCATAGTCGAATGTTTGCCTGTTACAAACGCAAGTATTGAGAAGGAAACCCGAAATGACCCGACACTCTCTCGTGTCTATGATTTGACGGTGAAGGGATGGCCAGCATATGGCGACTCACTGTTGCCAGCATTCTCGCCAAAGAGGGAACAGCTGTCAGTGTGCCGGGGAACCTTGATGTGTGGATCCCGAGTGGTAATGCCACCCAAGTTGAGAGATAAGAGTACTCAATGAGCTTCACGAGGGTCATCTGGGAGGGGTAAAAATGAAGAGCCTAGCCAGGGCGTTTGTGTGGTGGCCGGGAATCGATAAAGAAATCGAGGATATGACCAAGAGATGCACAGGATGCCAGAAGGTCCAAAACGCTCCACCACAGGCCCCGCTACATCCATGGGAGTGGCCCTCATCTCCATGGCAATGGGTACACATTGATTTCGCTGGTCCATTTATGGACTCAATGTTTCTAATCGCTGTGGACGCCCATTCGAAATGGCCAGAGGTCATTAAAATGTCCTCCACCACCACGGAGAAAACTATTGCAGTCCTAAGGACCATCTTCACCAGGAATGGGTTGCCAGAACAGATCTGTTCCGACAATGGCCCACAGTTTGTGTCTGAGGATTTCCGGAGGTTCCTGAAGAATAATGGGGTGAAACATTACACATCTGCCCCATATCATCCAGCCACAAATGGATTGGCTGAGAGGTTTGGTCAGACTTTTAAAAAGGCCATAAAGGCAATGTATAATGACGACATACCACTGCAACACAAGGTGGATAACTTCCTGTTTGCTTACCGGAATGCGACACATGCAGTAACCAACCAAACTCCAGCCGTACTGTTTTTCAACCGGAGACTAAGATGTCGCTTGGATTTGCTCAAACCAAACATAAGACGAGATGTTGAGGATAAGCGGTTCCAGCACATAAATGAGAAGCCAACCAAGAGCTTCAAGATAGGGCAACCAGTCTTGGCCCGCGACTACAGAACAGAAAAATGGCAGCCAGGCACGATATGCACACAGCAGGGACCACTAATGTACACAGTGGACGTTGGAGAGAGCATCGTGAGACGCCATGCTGACCAGATTCTAGAGTCACAGGAACAAGCAAACCTGTACCACAAGCATGTGCACCTGGTAATGATCCCGAAGTACAGATTGCATCTACCTCAGAAGCAGGGGTATTGGAAGCTGACGAACCAACCAATGACAATGAGCCAGAATTGACTCCACCGCCAGAACAGGATACTCGAGAAAGGCGCTATCCAGTCCGGATCAGGAAGCCTCCTCAAAGACTGAACTTATAAATGACTATTTCAGTTGATGTATATATTACTGAGAAAATTGTAATTGTAATTAGTTATTATTTAGTTGTTAAATGAATGTTATGTACTGTTTATCTAAAAGGGGAGGAATTGTTGTGTATGTACCTTTAAGGGAATAACTGGTCTTAGACTGCAGTACCGGCAGTGACCACCCCTGTATAAAAGGCCCTAGCAGGCTTCTGTAGTTTCAGTTTCAAGCTGCCTCTTGTTCAGTAAAGTACCTGCTAAACTGTTCTCCCGAAGTCCGTGTATTATTGAGGCGTGGACTTTACAGGTGTCAAATTTTGTTTGATAATTGCTCCTGTGAAGCACTTTGGGATGTTTTCCTATGTTAAAAGTGCTATATAAATGCAAGTTGTTGTTGTGATACGCTGGCAGGGCAGGGAACAGGGTGGGGGAGCCCTACAGAATGTCGTGATCATGCACCCCTTAAAGGCTGGTGCTCAAAATATGTGGGGATAAAAATGTTGGCTCTTTTTTGAAGGCACACACAAGCCTTGAGGCATTACAAGGCTGTATGGTGGGAGAGGGAGGGAGGAAATAATGAGGCACAAAACTGAAAGATTGAACAACTCATCATGGAGGTATGAAACAGAGTCTGTTGGAAAATGGCGGAGCGGTGCTAAACTTGCCCCGCTGTTTGCTGGCTGGCACAGTGAATGTCCTGCTGTGTGAGGTGGCTGTGAGGAGAGTTGCTCTATATTGTAGGGGGTGGCCTGTGGTGGTGGCGCGTGCGCCCAGTCAGTTATCCCTCTGACTGTTTATGAGCGGTTCAAATCACTCCCACGCCCATGGGTTCTAGACACCGGACTTAGGCAAAAGGCGGCGGTACAGAGAAGACTCGAGTAGACAGGTGGTTGGATGTAAACAAAACCAAGATTTTATTGAAGAGGAAAAATTGACACAATCTTATGGAAAATTACTAGTGTGCACTTCTACAGGCCAAAATACAAAAGAATAACTATACTTATACAGGGAATGGGGAACACATGGCACATCGAGGGAAAACAACTATCTTAACAATCCCCTTATCCTTATCCCACCCCCTATACCTAACTAGATTAAGCTATGAGGGGTCAGAACTTCATGCTCACCAATCAAAAGGGTTTGTTGGACTCAAAACAGCGGTGGGGTTCGGGGTTCGCTCTTGGTGCTCTCTGGAGCCTGCCATCATCACGTGGTCTCCGGGCGCTGCAAGGGCGTTGTCCAGGTTCGAGTACCCCAAAGTTAAAGTCTCTGTTTGGGTACTTTACCTTGCAGGGATGATTCTTCGTCGCCAGCCGACAGTTTGAGTTGGTGTGCGGATATTCGAAGGTCGGCTGAGGCTGAAGGTCCGATAATTCGAAGCCTCCCCTCAGTTCGTCTCCTCAGTTGGTCTTCCTCAGTTGGTCTTCCCTCCTCCCCTTGTCGCGTCCCGCCTTGCCTGGCCTGAATTGTCCATGTCCGTCCAATGCAATGCCGGGGTGATGGAGTGGCAAAAGGCATGGGCAAAGGCCAGGGGGTAAGCGTGGGACGGGGAAAGAGCGGTAGCCACGAGGGCGGGCAGAAGGAGAAGAGAAGAGAAGAGAGCCCAGAAGAGAGCGATTGCTACCCGGGGGCCTTCAATTATACTCCTTTCGAAAACCCTTATCTGCGCGCCAAATCAGGTTAGTTCTTTGTCTTAATTTTGGCGGGCTATTTTAAATAATGGTAGCAATCCATACTAACTGGTTTTAGATGGCCGGTAATCGCATCTTCCGGCCCGATAATTGACTTGTATTGTCATGAATGTTCCTTGAAGGGCCTGTCCAACCAAGATGGCTCTCTTAATTTGTTTCCGATTATATATGTAGACTGCTTGATGGCCTTAACTATAGGCCTAAACTGAATTTAGAGTTGTCTCCAATTCGGTCTAATACATAATTCAGAGTCCTGTCTGGTTTCAAAATACAAAGTCTCTCTTCACAGAAAACTGCAGCTTGGGTTTCAATCCACAAGCTGTCTGCGTTGCAGAGTCCATTTTAAAATCCCACAGGCTTTCTGCCACAAGGCACGGATGCCATCTTGGGTACCCTTTTTGATTTAAAATGTCCACGCAGCATCCCGTTTATTAATAACAGCCTTCGGGGAAATGCAGAAATTTTGCAAATCTTACCATATGGCATGCTCCCATGAGGATGGAGGTGCAACTGGCATGGTGAGAACTGGCAGCAAGCCACAACCAGTCTGTAGTGACTGCAGGACCTGGCAACAGACATGTGAGAGGATGGTACTCCTCAAGGAATTTGGCAAAGTAAGACTACCGAGCAGTACCATGTAAGAAAGAACAAACTTGCATTTATATAGCGCCTTTCATGACCTCAGGACATCGCATAGTGCTTTACAGCCAATGAAGTACTTTTCAAGTGTAGTCACTGTTGTAATGTAGGGAAACGCAGCAGCCAATTTGTGCACAGCAAGCTCCCACAAACAGCAATGAGATAAATGACCAGATAATCTGTTTTTAGGTGTTGGTTGAGGGAAAAATATTGGCCAGGGCACCAGGGAGAGCTCCCCTGGTCTTCTTAGGAATAGTACCATGGGATCTTTAATATCCACCTGAGAGGACAGATGGGGCCTCGGATTAATGTCTCATCCGAAAGATGGCACCTCCGACAGTACAGCGCACCCTCACGCCACCAAGAAAAATACAAAGGCAATTCAAGAATCCCTCTGCGCTTTGTAGATTCCCTTGCTCCTGTTCCAAATGGGTACACAAGAAAATACAGAGTAAGCCCAGCACAAATATTGCTGAATTGTGTTAGATGTTCATTAAAATATTTTTGCATCAACCATGGGCCCTCCATGAGCCTAGCATATCAGAAGAACACTGAATTGCAGACCGGGAAGGGTTTGGCCCAGGGCCTGCTCTCCCCACTCAGCGCTCCCTCCCCGCCAGCTACACACCTGCTCTGTTGATGCACAGAACTGCTGAATCAGCCCCAAAATCAAATGCTTTATTTCTACTTCCAGGCACCAGCTTCACTGCATTGCCAGCTGTGTCTTTGCACCGTCCTTTATACATTAATGCAGTCAAGTAGCTTGCAAAACACTTCAGTGTATTGATAATACCCCCTAAACGTCCAATCGAGGCTACAAATCAACTGTAACAATATTCAACTATTTCACAGTTTAATACTCAGATTTCCTTTCAATTAAATATTTTGTTTAATGCAATGTGACTTATATTTAGTGACTGTTCTTAAAGTAAGGTGTGGGAGCGGATGTAACAGGTTTTAGCCAGATATTTATGCAGACTCATTTTTCAAGGAAGCATTTATTTTGTATTTAATGAATTCTGATTTTCCTTTATACCTTAGAAATGCACTGAATTGAAAGACAGCAATACTAAGCGTTTTAATACAAAATATGTATCTTTTGACACTAAAAGCTGTTCTGCTATGACATGAACAAGATAAAATATGCAGAAATGAAAACAAAGTCACTTTGGGATTGTATGTTTATGAACTAGCTCGGATATAAAATGGTTTGAAAATAAGTAGCGACGAGAAGCTAGAGATTTGAATCAGGGCGGTACAACAGCTGATTTTGAACTACCAGCCAGGTGTGTACAAAGCCTCCAGTTTGCAAAAAATCTCACAAAGGTACTTTAATATTCTGTGCACATGTCGAGACTCTGGGACAGCTCTCAATGCGTAACCTGAGGGATCACAGTCAGTTTAGGTCATGCTGACTTGACTTGAATGCGATCAGGAAGAGTAGTGTAAACAGAGGCAAACGCTGTAAACTTGGCGTACTGGCTGTAACGGGGTGAAAACTACACTCCGGTATAACTGAATCATGGTTTACATGTCATAAATACTGTATGATGTTAAAACATACAGTACATATCAATTTAAAATCTACTTGAAAGTTCTCTTATGGGGTTCTATAGCAGTATTATATTTTGGTAACTACAACTGAAGCCCATTTTATTTGCCTCCTGTAAGCTATAACTATGTGGACATCACAGATAGCTGAAGTGCAGAAGCAATGTGAATTAATATCAAACATAATAATTCCACTATGTACATCATTCAAAAGACAACAAGCAATCCCAAGAGAACCAGCACAAATAAATCTACAACATCTAAAAGAGTACCAACAAATCGCAAAGCACAAAACACATCCACATTATACCAGGTCCCAGAGGTAAGATAATTGGCAAAAGAACCAGAGGGGAGATGCAGAGAAATCTTTTAAACGCAGCGAATTGTTATGATCTGAAATTCATTGCCTGAAGTGGTAGTGGAAGCAGATTCAATAATAACTTTCAAAAAGGAATTGGATATACACTTGTAAAGGAAAAATTTGCAGGCTATGGGGAGAGAGCTGGGGAGTGGGACTAATTAGATAGCTCTTTTAAAGAGCTGGCACAGGCATGATGGGCCAAATGGCCTTCTTCCATGCTATATGATTCTATGATTCAAAGATTTTGTACAAATCTTGCAATTTCCCAAACAATTTCTTTGGTTGAATGCATTGCCATTATCTCCTGGATGTTAGCTGGAAAATGATGAAAAGACTGAAATGTAATTTATGCCCTTCATTACCATTTCTGAATGTTGCCCTGACCCCTCACTTTACCACTGTACAGACATCTACAAAGAATTAATCATAGGCTGAATTAAGACAGAACATTAGCCATTCTACCGCCTCCATCAGTAAGTGCTATCCATTACTGTTAACTCAGTATGCATTCCCACAACTCAAACATCAGGTCAGGATGAATCCATAGTGCAAATTCAGTGAGGCTGTGGTCCCAGCAAAAGGCCCCAGTAGAATGGACCATGGGAAGTAGACCTATAGCATTCTAGCCTTGATTCAAGGGATATACAAGGGATAGACAAGAATGGATTAGGAAAAAAAGGGTGGCTTTTGGCAGATACAAAGAACTAAAAACAGTGGAAGCCCTAGAAAGTGCAGGGGGGTACTTAAAAAATAAATTAGGAGCGCGAAGAGGGGGCATGAAAAAACACTGGCGGGCAAAATAAAGGAAAATTCCAAGGTGTTTTATAAGTATATTAAGGGCAAGAGGATAATCAGGGAAAGAGTACGGCCCATTAGGGACCAAACTGGCAATCTGTGTGTAGAGCCGGAAGATGTACGTGAGGTTTTAAATTAATATTTTGCATCTGTGTTCACTATCGAGAAGGACGATGTAGGCATAGAAATCAGGCAGGGGGATTGTGATATACTTGAACAAATTAGTATTGAGAGGGATGAAGTACCAGCGGTTTTAGCAGGCTTAAAAGTGGATAAATCCCCAGGCCTAGACGAGATGTATCCCAGGCTGCTGTGTGAGGCAAGGGAGGAGATTGCAGGGGCTCTGACACAAATTTTCAGAACCTCTCTGGCCATAGGGGAGGTGCCAGAGGACTGGAGGACAGCTAACGTAGTATCTTTATTCAAGAAGGGTAGTAGGGATAAACCAGGGAATTACAGGCCAGTGAGCCTAACATCAGTGGTAGGGAAATTATTGGAAAAAATTCTGAGGGACAGAATTAGTCTCCACTTGGAGAGGCAAGGATTAATCAAGAATAGTCAGCATGGCTTTGTCAGGGGGAGATCATGACTAACCGATTTGATTAAATTTTTTGAGGGGGTGACTAGGTGTGTGGATGAGGGTAGTGCAGTTGATGTAGTCTACATGGATTTCAGTAAGGCTTTTGATGAAGTCCCGCATGGGAGACTGGTCAAGAAGGTAAGAGCCCATGGGATCCAGGGCAGTTTGGCACATTGGATCCAAAATTAGCTTAGTGGCAGGAGGCAGAGGGTGATGGTCGAAGGTTGTTTTTGTGACTGGAAGCCTGTGTCCAGTGGTCTACCGCAGGGATCGGTGCTGGGTTCTTTGCTGTTTGTAGTGTACATTAATGATTTAGATATGAATGTAGGAGGTATGATCAGTAAGTTCGCAGATGACACAAAAATTGGTGAAGTGGTAAATAGCGAGGAGGGAAGCCTCAGGCTACAGGACGATATAGACGGGATGGTTAGATGGGCAGAACAGTGGCAAATGGAATTTAACCCTGAAAAGTGTGAGGTGATGCATTTTGGGAGGACTAAAAGGCAAGGGAGTACACAATGAATGGTAGGATCCTAGGAAGGACAGAGGATCAGAGGGACCTTGGTGTGCATGTACATAGATCCCTGGAGGCAGCAGGACAGGTAGATAAGGTGGTTAAAAAGGCATATGGGATACTTGCCTTCATTAGCCGAGGCATAGAATATAAGAGCAGGGAGGTTATGATGGAGCTGTACAAAATGCTGGTGAGGCCACAGCTGGAATACTTTGTGTAGATCTGGTCGCCACACTATAGGAGGGACGTGATTGCATTGGAGAGGATGCAGAGGAGAGTCACCAGGATGTTACCTGGGCTGGAGCGCTTCAGCTATGAAGAGAGACTGGACAAGCTGGGGTTGTTTTCCTTAGCAGAGAAGGCTGAGAGGGGACCTGATTGAGGTGTACAAAATTATGAGGGGCATAGATAGGGGAGAGAGAAAGGAACTTTTCCTCTTAGTAGAGGGGTCAATAACCAGGGGGCATAGTTTCAAGGTAAGGGGCAGGAGTTTTAGAGGGGATTTGAGGAAAAACTTTTTCACCCAGAGGGTGGTTGGAATCTGGAACTCACTGCCTGAAAGGATGGTAGAGGTAGGAAGCCTCACAACATTCAAGAAGCATTTAGATGAGCACTTGAAATGCCATAGCATACAAGGCTACGGACCAAGTGCTGGAAAATGGGATTAGAATAGACAGGGCTTGATGGCCGGTGCAGACACGATGGGCCGAAGGGCCTCTTTCTGTGCTGTATAATTCTAACCATTTCTCAAAATAGTCTCATTTAACAAAACCTTGCATTGGGAGGGCAGCTTCACTTCACCTAAACTGGACAAAAGACTACCATCGAGCTTCAGGTTGTCAAAATGAACGTAGAATAACAAAAAATATATATGTGCACTTATAGTATTCATTTGTTATTATAAACTGGGTATTTCGCAGATACTCAGGGCTAAATTCGATAAGGCCCAAAATGGGTGACATGAATCAGCCATTCATGTGGAAATAACTTATGAAATAATACCTAACATCTGTGGTAGGGAAATTATTGGAAAAAATTCTGAGGGACAAAATTAGTCTCCACTTGGAGAGGCAAGGATTAATCGGGGATAGTCAGCATGGCTTTGTCAAGGGTAAATCATGTCTGACCAATCTGATTGAATTTTTCGAGGGGGTGACTAGGTGTGTGGATGAGGGAAATGCTGTGGATGTGGTTTACATGGATTTCAGTAAAGCTTTTGACAAAGTCCCGCATAGGAGACTGGTCAAGAAGGTAAGAGCCCATGGGATCCAGGGTGCCTTGGCGCGTTGGATCCTAAACTGGCTGAGTGGCAGGAGGCAGAGGGTGATGGTCGAAGGTTGCTTTTGTGACTGGAAGCCTGTGTCCAGTGGGGTACCTCAGGGATCGGTGCTGGGTCCCTTGCTGTTTGTGATCTACATAAATGATTTGGATGAGAATGTAAAAGGTATGATCAGTAAGTTCGCAGATGACACGAAAATTGGTGGGGTGGTAAATTGCGAGGAAGAAAGCCTCAGGCTACAGGACGATATAAACGGGTTGGTCAGATGGGCGGAAAAGTGGCAAATGGAATTTAACCCTGAAAAGTGCGAGGTGATGCATTTTGGACGGACAAATAAGGCAAGGGAATACACAATGAGTGGTAGGACCCTAGGAAGTACAGAGGGTCAGAGGGACCTTGGTGTACATGTACCTAGATCCCTGAAGGCAGCGGAACAGGTAGATAAGGTGGTTAAAAAGGCATATGGGATACTTGCCTTCATTAGCCGAGGCATAGAATATAAGAGCAGGGAGGTTATGATGGAGCTGTACAAAATGCTGGTGAGGCCACAGCTGGAGTACTGTGTGCAGTTCTGGTCGCCTCACTATAGGAAGGATGTGATTGCTTTGGAGAGGGTGCAGAGAAGATTCACCAGGATGTTACCTGGGATGGAGCGCCTCAGCTATGAAGAAAGACTAAACAGGCTGGGGTTGTTTTCCTTGGAGCAAAGAAGGCTGAGGGGGGACCTGATTGAGGTGTACAAAATGATGAGGGGCATAGATAGGGTAGATAAAGAGGAACTTTTCCCCTTAGTAGGGGGGTCAATAACAAGGGGGCATAGATTCAAGGTAAGGGGCAGGAGGTTTAGAGGGGATTTGAGGAGGAACTTTTTCACCCAGAGGGTGGTTGGAATCTGGAACTCACTGCCTGAAAGGGTGGTAGGAACCCTCATAACATTCAAGAAGCATTTGGATGAGCACTTGAAATGCCATTGCATACAAGGCTATGGACCAAATGCTGGAAAATGGGATTAGACTGGACAGGGATTGATGGACGGCGCAGACACGATGGGCCGAAGGGCCTCTTTCTGTGCTGTATAACTCTTTGACTATGACTGATGACTGGGTGGCCTGCTGGTGGCGCTGTCCAGGGAGAGTATAAATACTCGGGCATTGGCCCAGCTTGTTCAGGACATTCTTTTACAGGAACTAGTGAAGGACACAACTAGATCTCCATGTTGTAAAACAGTTGATTAAAGCTTTGTTAACGCTTAGACCAGTTGCCTAGTAGTTTTTTTACATCAATGGGCACGGGGATCGCGATGCACGATTTACCTGCGCCCGTTGAAAGTAATGCAGGCAGCACATGAAATTTGTGCGCCTGCTAATTAACATAATTGAAGCACTGAGCCCAGCGCTAATTGCACTGCTGTTTGGCTCTGCGCTCAGCAGGGGGCCTAATTTCATGGGAAGTGTGATCTCTATTTAAAGGTTGCCTGCTGAGCGAAATGCTGTCTGCACTTCTTAAAGGGGAGATGCATTTTGAAGGAAGCACCTTATTGTTAGTGGAGCTAAGGAAAGAGGATGGTACCAATAGCGCAGCAGGGCAGAGAAAGGGTACCTCAGTTCTCAGGCGCAACACTTGAGGCCTTAGTGCATGGGGTCGGTAGGAGGAGGCAGGTCCTCCACCCGCAGGGGACCAGGGGGCTCACCAGACAGATGGTACAGAGGCAGTGGGTGCAGATTACTGAAACGGTCAGTGAAAGAAAGAAAGACTTGCATTTATATAGCGCCTTTCATGACCAGCGGACATCTCAATGGCTGTACAGCCAATGGAGTACTTTTGAAGTAGAGTCACTGTTGTAATGTGGGAAACGCAGCAGCCAATTTGTGTCACATGTCTTTCCCCCAGCACCTGGATCCAGTGCTGGAAGAAGTTAATGACCTCACACGCGTGGTCCAGGACAGTGAGTGCATCATCAAATGCCATATCCCACCAACTGCACCACTAACCTCACACGCTGCTCAATGCACCACACCCCTATCACTCACTTACCAACAATCTCTATCAATCACAACTCATACCTCACAATCAGAGCTTCCCCTCACACACTTACCACTGTTGCAAGACTCACACCCAGATAAAGTCATAGGGCTGGAATTTGCCATTGGGGCCAGGCTGGGGGCGTCAGGTGGTTTTCGTGTCAGGACCCTGACTCCGATGTGAAGTGGGAAAAAAGTGCGATTTTTCCCCTTATTGGGCACTTGATTTCCAGCGTGTGGGAACCTCTGGCCCAATTAGTCTTTCCATCCTGAAAGTCGCCTCCGATGACGTCATCGGTGCTGCTGGATTTAAGGCCTGCAAGCAGCCTTGCTTCTTCTGGAGACTGGAAACGCTTTGGACATTGTATGAAGGGCTTCATTTACTGACCATGCCCACCAGCAAGCAAAAGTGTGCACCTCGCTTTGATGAGCCCTCCCTCCAAGCTCTGGTGCAGGGAGCAAGATCTAATAAGGAGGTGCTGTTCCCTTCCTCAGGGAGAAAAAAGCCACCCCAGCAGACTGAAGCTGTGTGGCTGCAAGTGGCCCAGGAGGTCAACACCACCTCTATATGCCGCAGAACCTGGCTGCCGTGCAGGAAGAGGTTTCATGACTGTAAGATTCGCAAAATTCCCACATTCCCCCAAGGTTATTAATAAAAGGGACCCTGGATGGACAATTTTAAAAAGGGTACCCAAAAGATGGCGTCTGCGCCTCGTGACCAAAAAAGCCTGTAAGATTTTAAAAGCTTGGACTCTGTAGCACAAAACAGACAGCTTTGGGAAATCAAAACTTAAAATGCATTTCTGTGAAAAGGACTTTGTGTTTGAAAAGTCAGACAGCTAGGCAAACATTGAATATGCATTGCGTCAGATCCAAACAGATCAAACCCAGTTAGGCCTAAGCGTAAGGCCATTAGTTTGTCCGCATAAATAATCAGAAACAGCTTAAGGAAGCCACCAAGGCTGGACAGGCTGATTAAAATGCATTAATGACAATACAACTCGGACATCGGGCCATCAGGTGCGATAAACGGCCACCTAAAGCCAGTTAGTTTAGATTGGTATAATCATTTAAAACAGCCCGCCAAAAGTTAAACAATGGACTGACCTGATTTGGCGCGCAGATAAGGGCCATCAGAAGGAGTATAATTGTAGGCCCATCAGTAGCAATCGCTCTCTTCGCTCTCTTGACTCTGACGTCTTGTCTGGCCTTGGGCTGCTGCCGCCCGTACTCGTGCCCTGGCCTCGTGGCGGGTTCTCTTCTCGCTCCCCGCATTAATTTGCAACCAAGGACATCCATACCAATCGCGGGAGGGGAACGAGACCCGAGTCCAAAAACATACAGGACACACGGGCCACGAAACAAGATGAAACAAAACGAGACGAAGAAGAGGGTAAAGACCCGACAAGAGCAGAGAAGGGCAGCAAAAGACGCATTGGTAAAAAAAAAATGCCTAGTTATAAGCTGGCGTTTGGGGAAGAATTTAGATGAATATGCTGATGTTTGACGCTTGGGTAGTAAAATCAAACCAGCAGTGAAGACCACCAACTGCCCCGTCACCGCCGATGACCGCCCGAGGGAGAAGAAGAAGAGAACCCATCGCGACAAGACGATGACGGTAGCTGAGGAGAGGAAAGGTGTGTCGCAGCAACAACTCCAGCACCGCGCCCTGAGACCATGTGACGACGGAGTACCCCAAAGGACAGGAGATCAAACCTCAAAACCTGCAACTGTTAAAGCAACAGGCTTTGGATTGGTGAGCATGAATTCCTGGCCCCTCATAGCTTAATCTAGTTAGGTATAGGGGGTGGGATAAGAATGAGGGGATTGTTAATGTAATTGTTTTTTCCTTGATGTGCCGTGTGTTCCCAATTCCCTGTATAAGTATAATTATTGTTTATGCCTGTAATTTTTACCAGTAGCTTCTCATCAGACTGTGTTTTTATTCTGTTTGAATAAAATCTTGGTTTTCTTACACCGAACCACTTGTCTACTCGATTTTCTGTATCGCCGCCTGCACCTAAGTCCGATGTCTAGAACCCAGGGGTGTGGGAGCGATTCGAACCGCTCACAGGCAGTCAGGGGCATAACTGACTGGCCACCCGCCAAAACCCCCTACAGAAAATGGCAACCGCGGCAGGACACCGGCAGCAGGGTTGCGATACAGTAGATAATGGTTCGGATGAGCAAACCATGATGGAGGAAAGGATTTCTGATTATGTGTTTAGCAAGGTGAATATCACAAAGAAGTGGATGACCACTCTGTTAAGGGCTGGGCGTCCGGTAGATGCAGCAGCTAAGTGGACAGAGGGAAAGGAACAAAAGAAGTCCTTAGAGAAGGCAGTCTGGCTGATGTGTTTCAAAAAGCAGGTCCAGCTTTTGGACAGGCTCGTTGCAGCACAGGCAGCCGAGTTAAAGGAGTCAGCCCTGGAGATCCAGGATAAGGCTCTAGCAGGGGAAAAGTTATTGGTAGCATTGCAGGCCCTGAGTCAGGAGAGAGTGTATTTAATGGGAGAACACAAGGCTCGGTTGGAATACCTACAGTGCCAAGTCACCGAAGCCAAGGGAAATGAGTTCAGGTTGCGGGAAAAGAACGCCCGCTTGGCAAGGCAGATTAGGGAACAGGAAGAGAAAGTACAGGTGCTAAAGGCAGCGTATAAGCTAGCGAGCAAACAGGGGTTTGAGGAGGCAGACCACGGCCCCTGTAAAGAGAGGATAGAAAATCTGAGCCGGGCCCTCCGGAAGACAAAAGGCATGGTATGCCTCATAAGCCTGAAATAAAGAATAGATTTGCCTTCCAAAGCTAGGCTTTATTAACTTTAAAATCAGCAGCATATCTTTCCACATCCAGTCCCAACTAAGCTAGAAAAGGACTGAATTTAAGGTAGCCACAACACATCATGTGATCATCAACTACCAATGAGATTACAACACATATCCCAAGGCAGTTAACAAACAACAAATCACAATACTTTTACTAATCAAGGAATAATCACCACAAAGCCCAAAGGCAAGTCAGACGGATTTTATGGGGAACGAGGGGAGGACAGTTCCAACATCACCGGTAATACCCAGGGACGACTCGTTTGAGGGACAGGAGGTCTCACGACCACCACCCGTAGCACCAAACTTCAGCGAGGTCTGGCAGCAAGGGGGGGTGGAGCCAGAGGTGGGAGCGGAGGTGGAGCAACCCCCGCCAGAGCGGTCGGAGCCGGGACCGATGTGCCCAGCACGGCATCGGAGGGTCAGCCCACCCATCAATGGTGGCGATGAGGGACCCCTCCAAAACCAGTTCGTATTACCCTATAGCACCCAACAGCTTACGGCTATGGTCAGCCATATCCCAAAGCTGTCCGAAAAGGGAGACCCATCGATCCACTTCAGGGACATAGAGCAGGCAACCAGCGTCAATGACTGCGATGGCGCTGAGCAGGCCAAGATGCTGTTATTCTCCCTGGAGAGTAGTCTCCTCCAATCCCTCTCTGACGAATGTAAGAGGGGGCAGAGCGGGTACGAGGAGCTTAGAGATTCAGTCCTGGAGGCCATGGGGATGAATGAGGAAAGTCCTTTCTCCCGTGTGGAGAAGACGGCCCAGCTCGCAGGGGAAACGCAGGCTTTCGCGGATTGGTTATGGCCGGTGTACCGGAGGGCCTGCCTGGGGACGCCGAACCGGGTGTTCCTGAACGGGGATCCCCTGGCTCATTGGCTCCGTTGCCTGGTGGCGAACAGCTTGCCACAGGTCCGGACCAAGGTAGAAGTCTGGTTCGACCCCAAGAACCCCCAGACCACCGAACTTCGGTGATCAGACAGTTGACTCTAGCCTATAAAAACGGTAGGGGAACCGATGCACACCCACCCAAGGGGAAGGTGCATGAGGTAAAACCCGGACCGGGTAGGAAAGTGTGGCACCAGGAAGGGAATAACCCCCCCAACACAAAGACTAATTGTTACGGGTGCGGGAAGGATGGTCACTGGCGGAAGGAGTGCAAAAAGCCTTGGAAAGATAACAAGGGAAAGAATTCCACAGCCCCAGCCCAAAAGGCGGTGGCAGGAATCACTCCCGCAGCGGTCGAGTCACTTTTGGACACCATGAGGTCTTTATTGACTGGCCAGGGGAGAGTAGCAGCCGCTACCGGTGCTCTGACCCCGTCGGCCCCATCCAAGCCGCAGCCCTGACTAGAGCCAGTGCAGCCTGTTTACCTGTGTTCTCTCTGTTACGATGAATGGAAAAGACCCCTCTTGGAGATGGAGGTAGAAAAGGTGACGGTGACCTATCTGTTAGACACGGGGTCATCATGCACCATGGTCTACTCAGCTAACCCCACCACCTCGCCTCTATCTAACGGGGTCCCATACAGTCTGCTGGGTTCACAGGCAAAGAACAGGCCGGCTCATTTTCCATCCCGCTCGCCATTTGTTTAGGACCGCTCCGCTCTAAGTGGACCTGTGTCCTGATGAAATGGGAAGTGGAGGGTGGAAGAGGGGTCCTGGGAGCCGACTTCATTGTAGGCCACGGGATCCTAGTAGATTTGAGAAATCATTGCCTATAGGGGGCAGGTAAAGGAAAGAACGGTGAGGTTGTAGTAATCCCAGGAAAGGAAGGGAAGGGGACCCTGTGCACCATGAAGCCCAAAGAGGGTTATAACCTCGAGCTTATGGTCAGTAACCTCCCACAGGAGTTCCAGGCATTTGTGCAGGCCCACCTGGCCATATTTGCCACACACAAACACGACTGCGGGAGGGTCAAAGGGTTTGAGGTCAGCATAGACGGAGACCCCATGGCCCGACCACAGAAACAGTATAACTTCCCCAGGGAAGCAGAGCCAGACATGGAAGCAGCCATGTCCTCGTTAGTGCAACAGGGAGTTCTGAGACCGATAGCCACCCACGTGAATTCTCCATTGTGGCCGGTTAGAAAGCCGGACAATTCCTGGAGGGCCACGGTGGACTATCGGGTGCTCAATAGTAACATCCCAGCCTGTGCACCCACGGTAGCAGCAGTTGCCGACCTGATAGGAAGTATTCCAGCATCCGCGACCACTTTCACGGTGCTGGATATTTCAAATGGGTTTTGCTCCATCCCTTTAAGGAGGGAGGATCAGTACAAGTTTGCCTTTACGTTTAAAGGGCAACAGTACACGTAGAACAGTTTGCCTCAGGGCTTCCATAACAGCCCCAGAATTTTCCATCAGTGCATGGCAAACAGTTTAAAGGAGTTCAGCCAGCCCAGACAGTTGGTACAATATGTGGATGACCTGCTTCTCTTCACCGATTCGAGAGAGGAGCGTGGCCCACTATTGGCCGAACTGCTGGAGCTGCTTGGGCAGAACGGTTTTAAGGTAAACCGCAAGAAAGCGCAGATCGGCCAGCAGGAGGTGAAATTCCTAGGCCTGACCATACGCGCTGGAGAAAGGGCCATAGATAAGGCTAGGAGAGAAGCAGTACAAGAGTTACCAGTACCCAACACGGTGACGGGTGTGAGGTCGTTTCTAGGGCTAACCGGGTACTGCAGGGACTTTATTGAGGACTATGCAGCCACAGCGGCCCCTCTGCTCCGACTCCTACACAAGGGAATGGAGTGGCTCTGGGATGAGGGTTGCCAGGCAGCATTTGTCAGGCTCAAAAATGACTTGCAGACTGCACCAGCTCTAGTGGCTATAGATGTGGGGAAGGAGTTTTTCCTGGAGTATAGTAATCTGGGATGTAATGCTTAAGTTATCCACCAGATGGAGACAAATATTAAGGGATCATATTTACCAGTATTAAGGTACTGTCCTGGCATACCACTTATTAAGGTAGTGGCATTGCATTCTGGGTATGACTCAGAGGTTGATCCTCCATCTTGGTGATTGCACAGTAAGAAATAGAGTGTGTTTGCTGCAGCTGTAAGAGCTATGTTCTCAGCTACATATGTATAATTAAACAGTTGAGTTTTGGTTACTGAAGTCTGGCTTATCTCAGTTTCTGACCTTACCACTCGGATATCACATTTGGCGACGAGGCTGAACAGATCTCATCTTGAAGAAGGAAAAATAAAAGGAAAGCACTGAATCAAGGAATCATGGCTGCTATGGTAGGACAGCGCTCTGCTTTTGATGTTCAAACGCAGACCTGGAACGAATACTGTGAGTTGCCGGAGCATTTTTTTGTAGCAAATGATATAGTTGATGTCGGAAAAAGGAGAGCTATTTTGCTCACTTCTGTGGGAAGTCAGATGTATAGTTTGATGAGAAACTTATGCAGTCCTAAAAAGCCTGGAGACATTACCTTTGCTAACTTAGTGGCCTTGCTAAAGGAACATTTCAATCCCAGACCGAGTGAGATTGTACAGCGTTTCAAATTTAATTCATGGAACAGGAAACCGGGAGAGGCTGTTAGATTATGTAGCGGTGTTGAGAAAACTGGCACATGATTGCAATTACGGGAACAGTTTGAAAGACATGCTGAGAGATAGGCTTGTTTGCGGGATAATGGATGCTCGAATGCAAAGGAGATTATTGTCCGAGACTGGGCTTACATATGAAAAAGCGTTGGAACATGCTCAAGCCATAGAGACAGCTAACTGAGATGTAAAAGAAATACAAGGTTCAGACTGGGCTACTACGAGACAAGTTGGAGGTCCGGTTGTGCACAAGTTAAATTTGAGTCAGAAACCACAACATGAGCATAAAGGCATGTTATAGATGCAATGGAGATCACCTGGCGAGGGAATGCAGGTTTCTGGAGGAAAAGTGCCACAAGTGTGGAAAAAAAGGACACATAAAATGTGCATGCAGAGCAAAAGGCCCCGGGGAGGGTTACAAACCTAAAGGGGGAGGAAAGCAAAACCTAGTAAGAGAAGTGAAAAAACAGGGAGCATATCACATCAGTGGAGAAGCTGAGAAAGAAGACGACATGTTCATATTGCATAGTATGGTAGAGGACATTCCAAAAGTGGATCCTATCACTTTGCAACTGACAGTAAATGACTCTAAGGTCAACTTTGAGGTGGATACCGGATGTGGTGTTACCATAAGGAACAGGGAAGAGTACTCAAAATTGTGGAACCGTGCAAAAGTTCCAGAGTTAAAGTCTTGATCTATGCAGCTTAAAACATATACCGGTGGACGAGTGGCGACATTGGGTACAGCTACTGTAACTGTGAAACACAGGGACACTGTGGAACAGCTACCTGTAGTTGTAGTATCGGGTTCTGGACCAAACTTGTTAGGTCAGGGCTGGATACGAGAACTTAAATTAGATTGGGGAGCAATAAATCAACTAGAGGGAGGCAAACCATTGTCTTTGCAAGAAGTGTTGATTGAACATGAGAACGTGTTCAAGGAAGAACTTGGAACATTTAATGGCCCCCCAGCTAAGATTTATGTAGACAAGGAGGCACTGCCAAGGTTTTTTAAACAACGACCTGTGCTGTATGCCATGAAACCGAAGGTAGAGGCTGAGCTTGACCGTCTTTTGAGAGAGAACATTCTGGAACCCGTGAAATGTTCAGAATAGGCAGCTCCCATTGTACCTGTTTTAAAACCGGACAATTCGGTAAGAATCTGTGGAGACTATAAATTGACAGTAAATAGGGTGTCTAAACTTGAACAGTATCCTATTCCTAAAACTAAGGATCTTTTTGCAAACCTGGCTGGAGGGAAGAAATTCACGAAGCTGGATATGAGTCATGCATACTTGCAGGTTACACTAGATGAGGAATCCAAGAAGTATGTAACCATAAATACACACAAGGGTTTGTTTACCTATAACCACTTGCCATTCGGTGTCTCATCTAGTCCAGCTATTTTCCAGAGGACTATCGAGGGTGTACTGCAAGGGATTCCACATGTTTCAATCTATCTGGATGACATTCTGGTGATGGGAAGAACCGACCAGGAGCATCTGAGCACTCTGAGAGAGGTACTACAAAGATTGGATAAGGTTGGCTTACGGCTCAAGAGGAGTAAGTGCACTTTCCTGGGGAATGAGGCCGTGTTCCTGGGACATAGAGTGGATGCCACCGGGCTCCATCCAATCAAGGAGAAGGTACAAGCACTGCAGGAGGCCCCAGCTGCTACAAATGGGACTGAGTTAAAAGCTTACCTGGGACTGCTAAACTATTATAACAGGATTTTACCAAACTTGGCAACTGTGTTAGCACCTCTTCACAAGCTTCTGCGCAAGGAGACACAGTGGCTGTGGGAAGAGGAACAGAGGGTTTCACAAGTACATATATGGCAGGAAATTCACCATATGCACCGATCATAAACCTCTTCGGTCTCTTTTCAATGAAATGAAAGCAGTACCACAGATGGTGTCACCCCGGATCCAGAGGTGGGCAGTGACGTTAAGGGCGTATGAGTATGTCATCATTTACAAGGCGGTCAAGTACCATGGGAACGCAGATGCCTTGAGCCGTCTTCCACTACCAGGTACACCTATCCGTGCAGCTCCAGAGGACAGAGTTTTGATGTTGGAGGACACGGATACGGCAATTGTGACCGCAGAACAAGTAAGGACTTGGACTGGTAAAGATCCAGTACTGTCTAGAGTCCGAGAATATGTGATGAGAGGTTGGCCACAACATCCGGAAGGGACTGATTTCATACCTTACAGTGTCAGGAAGACAGAGCTGAGTGTGCAGGATGGTTGCGTGTTGTGGGGAGCTCGAGTGATTATTCCACAGCCAGCACGACAGTCTATCCTAGTGCAACTACATCAGTGTCATCCTGGAGTTTCACGCATGAAAGCCTTGGCAAGGAGTTACTTGTGGTGGCCAAAGCTAGATGAAGAGATAGAAAATCTAGTCAAGACATGCAGCACTTGTCAAGTGCACAGGAAGGCACCAGCAGCGGCTCCTCTCCACCCCTGGGAGTGGCCGGATAAACCATGGAGAAGATTACATGTAGATTATGCGGGTCCATTCATGGGAAAGATGTTCCTCATAATCATTGATGCACATTCCAAATGGATGGATGTGTATCCTGTAAATTCTGCTTCATCTACTGTTACTATAGACTGCCTGCGTAGGAGTTTTAGTAACCAAGGGATACTGGAGATCATAGTAAGTGACAACGCCACGTGTTTTGTGAGTACAGAAACAAAAGAGTTCATGAGAAACAATGGCATAGCGCACGTGACTTCAGCTCCATATCATCCGTCTTCAAATGGACTTGCGGAGAGAGCCGTACAAACATTTAAGGAGATGATGAAAAAAAGTGCGGAAGGGAGTTTGGCAGCAAAAGTGTCACGAGTTCTACTCAGCTACAGAATAACACCTCAATCTACCACAGGACTCTCTCCTGCTGAGTTGTTGTTAGGACGTCAACTACGCTCCACTCTTGACCTGGTTCACCCAGATCTAAAAAGGAAGGTGGAAAACCGACAAATCAAACAAAAGGAGAACCATGACAGAAGGACAAAGAGCCGCAGTTTTGGAGAAGGAGATGCGGTCCTTACCAGGAATTTCAGTTATGGTCCAAAATGGATTCCTGCATCGTAGACTCAATGACCGGTCCAGTTTCATATACGGTCATGGTGGGAACTGGTCAGGTCGTACGCAGACATTTGGATCAGATACTGACCAGACAAGGGGAAATCGAAATGGAGGTTCCAGAGGAGATGTTGGAGGACAAGTTGGCCCCCAGTTATCCAAATGCATCGGTGGTACCACCACCATGAACAGAGCCAGTTCCACCTGGACCCCTTCATCAAGAGGAAACCATCGTAGCAGAGTCAGATACTCTGAGTACTGCTCAGGAGCAGCAGGTGGCTCTACCACAACCAAGCAGAGACTTGACTGTAAGACATTCACCAAGGCCTCACAAGCCACCAGAGAGATTGATATTGACCTGCTAGATTCGTTCAGTATGGACTATCGTTAAAGGAGTTTCCTTATGGGACTTTTGAAGAATGTTGTTAAGAAAATAATGTTCAACTTAAGAGGGGAGAGATATAGTAATCTGGGATGTAATGTTTAAGTCATCCACCAGATGGAGCCAAGTATTAAGGGTTCACATTCACCAGCATTTAAGGTAATGGGTCATGTATTCAATGTCCTGGTACACCAGTTAATATGGTAATGTAGCATTGCATTATGGGTATGACTCAGAGGTTCATCCTCCATCTTGGCTCGTGCAATAAGAATTGTGTGCCTTGCCTCCAGCTTGTAAGAGCTATGTCTCTCTGCTACACCGTGTAAATAAACAGTTGGGTTTTGTTCCTAATATCTCGCTTCTCTCAGTTTCTGACCTTACCACTCGGATATCACAGTTTCTATGTAATCTCTCCTCATACGTCATTCCTGCCATCCCAGGTATCAGTCTGGTGAATCTTCGCTGCACTCTCTCCATGGCAAGAACATCCTTCCTCAGATAAGGTGACCAAAACTGCACACAATACTCAAGTTGTGGTCTCACCAAGGCCCTGTACAACTGCAGCATGACATCCTTGCTCCTGTACTCGAATCCTCTCACTATGAAGGCTAACATACCATTTGCATTCTTAACCGCCTGCTGCACCTGCATGCTTACCTTCAGCGACTGGTGCACAAGGACACCCAGGTCTCGTTGCACTTCCCCTTTTCCCAATCTATTGCCGTTCTGATAATAATCTGTCTTCCTGTTTTTGCCACCGAAGTGGATAACCTCACATTTAATCACATTATACTGCATTTGCCATGCATCTGCCCAATCACCCAACCTGTCCAAATCATACTGGAGTTTCTCTGCATCCTCCTCACAGCACACACGCCCACCCAGCTTTGTGTCATCTGCAAACTTGGAGATATTACATCTAGTTCCCTCGTCTAGATCATTTATATATATTGTGAATAGCTGCGGTCCGAGCACCAATCCCTGCGGTACCCCACTAGTCACTGCCTGCCACTCGGAAAAAGACCCGTTTATTCCAACTCTTTGCTTCCTGTCTGCCAACGTGTTCTCTATCCAAGACAGTGGACAGTACCCCCACAGCACACGCCATTAGTTAGACTTTTTCTGCACCCCTAAGCTCGAACAAAGATTGCGCTGTAACTTGCTGGAAGTGCGAGATGATAATGGCACAGCGAGGGCAACGGGGCATTTGGGACCTTAGTGAACAATGGGACCAACGGTCTATCTCATTAACCAATGAGATATAAGGATTGAGATAGAAGCAGAGGAACAACAGAGAAGGAGGGTGAATTAGAGTCAAATCAGGTATGGAAAGAGAAATAAAGAGAGGGAACAAAAGATTGGATTAAGAGAGAGAGAAAAAAGTAAGAAAAAAAATTTAAATTTTAAATTTAAAAAATTTCTAACAACAATCTAGTACATGCAGGAATGAGTTCCACACATTTAAATATTCCCTTTCTGGGCCATCGAGATTGATTGAATTGCATTAACAATTATTACGTTGTTAAAAGAATACTAACACTATTTATTATGAGCTGTAACTATCCGAGGTGAGTTTAATGGGCAATTAATGTGTAAATCCAGAAAGTTCTTAAAAATAACGGGGAAGCTAAGAGTGAGACATAGAAACATAGAAGATATGAGCAGGAGTAGGCCATTCAGCCCCTTGAGCCTGCTCCGCCATTCAATGCGATCATGGCTGATCATCCAAATTCAGTACCCGGTCCCTGCTTTGTCCCCATACCCCTTGATCCCTTTAGCCTTAAGAAATATATCCAACTCCTTCTTGAATATATTTAATGAACTGGCCTCCACCGCCTTCTGTGGTAGAGAGTTCCACAGGTTCACCACTCTCTGGGTGAAGAAATTCCTCCTCATTTCTGTCCTAAATGGCCTACCCGTTATCCCTAGACTGTGTCCCCTGGTTCTGGACTCCCCAACCGGGAACATCCTTCCTGCATCTAGTCTGTCCAGTCCTGTCAGAATTTTATAAGTTTCAATGAGATCACCTCTCATTCTTCTAAACTCCAGCGAGTACAAGCCCAATTGACCCAATCTCTCCTCATACGTCATTCCTGCCATTGTGCGAAGCAAACAGCGGACCGGTGCTAATTGACAAGGTGTGTGGGGGGTTAAAATTGCAAAAACTGGCAGGCGGGCCCAACCCCGCCTCCATCCCACCTCCAAGCAATTTTCATTAAATCGTGTCTACTGGTCTCGTCTCCGTCCCGCCTCCAAGAGGCGGGATAGGCCGTTAAGGCCCTTTAGAAGCACTAAATTGCCTCTTTAATGCCATTTTGATAGGCCTTGGTGATTTTAACCCTTTTCTGACGTGAAGCACGCCTGTTCTGAAACACAACAGTGAAACCTGGTGGTAGCACAATTGGATTGCTGACTATTAGCTGCAGCTTCAACATTAAATATGATATTTGATCAGCCATCATTTGCAGATGGCAGGACTTTGTTGTCTCAGGTCTGGGGGAGCTTTTAGAAGGCATAACCACAGCTGTGGAAGTTTGGAGCCTGACACCCATCTCCAGTGTGACCTCCTGGGAAACTCCTCTCGCCACCTTCACTGAGCGCTTCCTCAACTGAGGCATATACCAAGTAATCCTAAGCCCTCAATGTGGAAGTCCCATTTGCGAAATGACACACGCCACAACTACAGCAGTAGCCATCAGATTTTTTATTTACAGTAATGTGGCGTACCGACCACAGAAAGGACACAATCCGCTTTTCGGTCCGTAGACTATAAATCAGGCGTCATGCCTTTAAGAAGGATCACACCTTTAAGAAACTCGATCTGCAACATAGTTAAGCCCAGAGCTGGGGAGGGGCAGTCAAAGCTGTGGACTGATGAAAGTCAGTCAGACTTGGTGTAGGCTCTGACGCCATTTTGTGTTCAACATGCAATCTCAAGAATTAAACCTTTTCTGTTGAACCTCTCCGAGTTCAGTATTTTTTGCTAGGAGTACGTAGACTCCTACAGTAATCATCTGATGGCTTTTTAACATAAAACATCAAATTTCACCCCAGTGACTACCCTTATGACTATTTGTGCAGTGTCTTTCTCTTACGCGTGCTCCTACATGGTGCTTCCCCTGTGGCTTCAGCAGATGTGGAGGCCCCTTGCTCACTTTCTTGCTGCTCCTGTCTCGACACCTTTGGCGGGCGTCCTCTGGGGTTGCGAACCTGTGAGGGCTCGTCAACAGTCTGCTGCTCCTGCGGCTGTGCAGGGGTTGAGACGCAGATCTCAGATGGGTGTGGACTCTGGTGGGGCTCTGACCGAGGTCTCTGCAGTGGCATGGAAGTGTGAGCGCTTGGCGAGGAGCCCCCACTTCCTTGATGTCTGCTACCAACTTCCCTCTCATGGGTCAGGTCCCCCTCAGTGCTTGCAAGTGGTTTGAGAGCACCTTGCTGCACATCAGGGGGGCCATGGGGACCTGTATCTGCACTGGCAGTCCTACTCAGAAGGACTTCCATGAAGGTCTGGTTTCTCTGTTCAATAGATGAACATCGCTCCTCCAGAGATGTCATTCTATTCAGAACACTCACCATGTTTTTGGCACTCTGGCGACTTATCACCTCCATGGAGGTTGCCATCCTTTCCATGGTGATGCGTTCATGCGCCAATGACTCCACAAAGGCTCTGCTCATGTTCGCAATGGACTCCTCCATTCACTCCACACTTGCAGCGACCCTGGAGACAAAACCTGCCAGAGACTCCTGCATCTGTTCCTGGAGTTCCAGCACCGCTGATCTTATGGATGCACCCAGAGGCAGCTGAGCCGAGCAGGCAGAGTCCTGCGCCCTCCGCCTAGGACTCTCCAAAGCTGTCCCTGTCTCCACAATCTGCTGATGCTCTTTTGTGAGCTGTGATGCGCCAGGTGACAACACTACTCTCTCTCGTGATGGTTCCACTGAGGTGTGAGTGTCTGCGCTGGTGCTGGGTGCGCTGAATTCTGCTGACGCTGCGCCCTCAGAGGTTGCAGCTTCCTCTGAGGAGTCTGGATGCTCAGGCTCTTCCTCCTGGCTAGTGGGGACGGGTGCTTGCGATGGTCCTGTAGGGGAGTAAAGGAAAGAGTCAGCGATGTGATGCCAAGGTTACATGCACATTGTATATTGCAGATGATCACAAGTCCATCTGTTGGAGCTTCAGAATCATTATCAACAACTCATGCAATGTCATTGAGAGAGATGGAAAACTATTCTGTCAGCAGTTTGCTGTGATGCACCCATCTGTCCGTCCCCCACTTGCGCATCATCCTCCACTCCCACGATCTCCAGGACTGCATCCTCCCAGGGGGTGAGGTGGGCTACTGAGGGTGGCCCTTCTCCTGTCCTCGCTCTTTCTCTCTTATTGTGAGCTCTCTTTTCCTGCAATGAGGGAGACAAGTGGAGGTTGAGTGAGAATGAAGGAGTGAGTGTAGTGAATCCACAGCATAGATGCTTAGAAGGAGACAAAGATGGAGTGATGTGGCAAGAGCAAGGGCCCTCCCTGTGTGGTGTCAGTTGTTTTCATAGTATCACAGTGATAGGGAGTGTGAGGGCTGCATAGTCAAATAGTTAGGTGAATGTAACCATAGAGAGAGAGGGAATGGGTAAGGGTGCATGGATGTCAGTGTCAAGTGGGATGTGGAGGAAGAGATTGCTAAAGCTGACTGCTGGTGAGGAGAGGCAATGTGGATCAGATTGAGGATGATGGGAAATTCACACTCACTTTTCCAGTGCGCAGAACGTCATGAAATCTCTTCCTGCACTGAAGCCAGGTTCTGCGGGTTACTGACAAAGTGTTGACCTCCTCTGCCACCTGGATCCACACAGCCTTGGTTTGCTGGGGAGGCTTCTTCCTCCCTGAAGAAGGGAAGAGCACCTCTTTATGTGCTTTGCTCCCTCCACTAAAGCCTGCAGGGCAACGTCATCGAAGCGGGGTGCAGACCTAGGTCTCTGGCTGACCATTCTTCCTGCAGGTGCCTCTCACTGCAAAGGTCAAATGGTTGGCAGTCTGCAGAAGAAGCAAGGCTTGTTGCAGACCTTAAATGCAGCAGCAATGATGATGTAATCGGAGGCAACTTTTAGACTGGAAAAACTCATTGGCCACGGATTCCCACACGTTGGAACTCAATTGGCCAATTAAGTTAAAATCGCATAATTCTCCCACATCGATTTAGAATCAGGTGGCTAACACGAAATGCGGATTACATGACCCCAGCCTGCCCCAGTATCAAAATCCAGCCCTGTATCTCTTAATCCCTTGAATTTTCTGGCCGATTTGCAGATTAATAACGGCGTGCGTCATTAACATGCTGTTATTTTTCCAGGAAGATTCGTCCCCTTATCTTTTCATGCCATTGTGACTGATAGGGGTTCTCTCACAATTTAGGGAAACCCATATTTTTTATTGTGTTTTTAATGAGGTGTCGTTCGTCCCTTGAATTTTTCTCATGTGGGTTTAGATTCTCTCGTTGGGAGGGAATCCCTCTTTCTTATATGCAGCTAGGGATGCTGTAGTGTATGTACCTTTAAGACAGAACTACTTTTACAGCTCCTGTATACTGTAGTACCGGCAGTGACCACACCTGTATATAAGCCTTGCGCATGCCTCTATACCCCCAGTCTTGAGACTACCCTCCTCCAGTAAAGACCTGTTTATTGTTAAGTTACAGCATCTGTGTGGTTATTGAAAAACATCATACTCGTAGACTCACGGATCTAACAGTGGCGACGAGTGTCGATTCGAATCTACCTGCAACTCTGCATTTCCCTTCGAGGATTCACTCCGGGAGGGCGGTGTAAGAAAGTCGAGGCCAGGAACACGGGCGTTGACCACGAGCAGCCGCCCAGTCGTCCGGCAGAGAGTGAACATTGCAGGAGAGGCTGTGGAGAGCCGGGCTTGGTTCCCCAGCCACGACGATCAGCAAGAGACTGACGACAGGTCCAGCGCAGACCCTTCCCGGACAGCGGCGGCTGGAGCCGACCGATGGTGGAGAGAAAGCCGAGCAGCGTCGACGGGGTAAGACAGAGGGTGAAGCGCACAGGGCGCAGCCGGGGGTTGAAAACCGAGCGGCGTCGAAAGAAAAAAAAAAAACGGAGAGAGAGAGGGCAGAGCACAGCCAGGGCTCAAGGGCTGAACAGTGTCCGTGGGGAGAAGAAGGGAGAGCGCGGGAGACGCCATTGAGCCGCGGAGAAGAAGGAAGAGCGTGGGAGACGCCATTTTTAGAAGCCGCAGCGGAGAAGAAGGGCGAGCGCGGGAAGGAAGGAGAGTGCAGGAGACGCCATTTTGTGCCAGCGGAGAAGAAGGTGAAGCGCGGGAGACGCCATTTTTAACAGTTAAATCACACCCAGGGATGCCGAAGAGTGGCAGTATCTCTACGTTCGACAATGAAGTCGAAGATTGGGCGACATATGTGGAACGTATTGAGGTGTACTGCAGGGCGAATGAAGTGCCAGATGCTAGTGAAGCACTGGTTTTGTTAAATTCCATGGGTGCAAAAACTTATGGGTTACTGCGAAATCTAATAACCCCAGAGAAGCCGGTGAACAAGAATTTCGAAAGCATAGTAGAAATCCTACAGGACCACTTAAACCCCACACCGCTGCTGATAGCAGAACGATTTAAGTTCCATAAAAGGAACCAACACAAAGACGAAAGCAATGCTGAGTACCTAACGGAACTGCGCAAGCTATCGAAACACTGCCAGTTTGGAGCGGGACTAGCAGATACGTTAAGGGACAAGTTTGTGTGTGGGCTACAAAGTGAAGGAACCCAGAAACGGCTTCTATCAGAAAAGGATCTTACGCTGGACAAGGCTTTCAGTATGGCAGTATCACACGAAGCAGCCGCAAGGGGCGCTGCAGAGATACAACGGAGACCGCAAGAATATGGCACCAATGAAATGTCCTATGGAACAGGGAAGTGCTATTGCTGCGGCAGAACAACACATGACCAGAAGGATTGTTGGTTCAAGGACCAAGTGTGCAGACAGTGTGGAAAAGCAGGACACATAGCAAGAGTCTGCAGGTCTGGGAAGAAAACCAACAGTAAGCAATCTTCACATGGGGATGTATGTAAGAAGTCACACAACACCAGGTTATAGTCCAACAGCTTTATTTGAAATCACAAGCTTTCGGAGTGCTGCTCCTTCATCAGGTGTGATAAATGGCACATTACCTGTAAACATCTGACATGATTCTCTGACTATATAAGCTGTGTCTTTATGCATTTCTCCACTTCACCTGACGAAGGAGCAGCGCTCCGAAAGCTTGTGATTTCAAATAAAGCTGTTGGACTATAACCTGGTGTTGTGTGACATCTTACATTTGTCCACCCCAGTCCAACTCCGGCATCTCCACACCATGGTAAAGGGGATGTTAGTGATTGTGGGGGACATTGGTGATGGGGGCGCTGTTAGGGGTGATCGTGGAGATGGGGCGCGTGTTTACAGATAAGCTTGTTGGGATGAAGGACTCCTGCTCCTCCTGGCCAACTAGCAGTATTGTAAAGCCACTTACCTGATGGAGCCAGCCCTTCTCGCTTCCGTTTACTTGCCCAGGAAATCTGGCCAACATGGGTTAAAAATGTAAAACCCTGTAAAAATGAAGGCATGCAATCTCCTTAAAAGGTTTCAACAACCCACCCGCCCCTCGTCCCACCTCCGTTAAAACAGGAAGTGGGCAAGTTCGAGGCAGATTGGATTCCTGTTTCAGATTTTTAACTTTTAACCTTCCACCTGACACAAACCCACCAGTTTTTGTGGATTAAAATTGCCCCCACAGGGTGAGAATAACACAGAGAGAGTGAAAAAACAGAGAGGAAAATTAACAAAAATGCAGGAAAAGATTAACAGGGAGAAAAACAGATAGCGATGGAGAGAGAGAGAACAGAGGGGCAGAGATAGATAAAGAGAAGCAAAGAGAGCGAGAGACAGGCAGAGAGGAAGAAAAGGACAGGAAACAAAGAGGAAAATGGGGAGACAAACACAAGTGAACCACAGAACTAGCCTTCCAGACCCCAAAACCTCTTGACATGGCCCTAATACCAGGTACCTCCAGGATAGACAAATTAGCCACACCATTGTTGAAGTCTCCCTTGGCCCCCAAATATTTGCCATACAGGGAGCCAAAAGCATCACAAGCAGCTCTAATGGTGCCACCATATCAGCCATGCATTGCAGGCTCAAAATCTGCCTTGAGCACTCCCTTTCCTCATGCCCAACCAAACAAGTAAATAAAGGCCCGCAGACATATCTGTAAGACTTCACTGAGAAAGAAAGCATTGACGTCTTTAACATAGAAAAATGGTCCCACCTGTACAGATAAGTTATAATCAGTGCTATGCTCCACACCTGAAATCTTAAGCGAACAACATCACAGGAGATCAACCCATTGATTTAAAATTCATACGGAAGTCAAATAAATCTGCAGAAAATCCCCAGGCTTCATCTGTCTACCACCGGTTGAGTTCATTTTTTAATCTACTTAAAAGTTTAACTTCAATAGAGACAGCAGTAACAAACATGAATCAAAGAAGACAGACAGTACGATAGATTTACCTTGAGCACCCATTCAAAATAAACGTACTGACTTTTTTGGTGATCAACGATAGGTCATCGCTGAGTCAACTTGCAATGATTACTTCACGGCCATTGATCCATCAGTGATAATGTCATAATGCACTGAGGGTTCTGACCATGGCACATACTGATGGTAAAACAGAAATGATAACACAATGTTAATAACAAACATGAAGTTGATTGAAAGGCTGCTGTCTCACATTAGGTGTTAGCTGTGGTTCAGTGGTAGCACTCTTGCCAATGAGTCAGAAGGTTCCTGGTTTAAGTCCCACTCCAGAGACTTGAGCACAAAATCCAGGCTGACTTAGGGAGTACTTAGGGAGTGCTGCACTGTCGGAGGTGTTGTCTTTTGGATGAGGCATTCAACCAAGGTCCCGTCTGCTCTCTCAGGTGGACGTAAAAGATCCCATGGCAATATTTTGAAGAAGAGCAGGTGAGTTCTCCCTGGTGTCCTGGCCAATATTTATCCCTCAATCAACTTTCTTTCTTAACAATGTGTAGAACCGCACAACTACACGAGAGCTATACTATAACATATAACTTGCATCAATCCACACCTTTGGAAAGCATGTAAACTTCTTGCGCAAAATAAATATATGTTTTAAAAAAGCACACTGATGCAAATACAACATCAAATAAATCCTGGACTTAAAACATAACAATAAGATCCTTGCTGAAAAACTTTTATCACACTTCAGACTAGGCCTAGAAATTCAGTTGTTAGTGCCAGCCGCTAGCGCCTTAGGAGGAGGAGAAGTGGGGCGCTAAGCGGCTAGCGCCCGGGCGCGGCGTGATCTGCACCTCTCGCGAACTTCACTCAAGATTTAGCGGTGGCGCAAAACCGCAGCACCCGCTCAGCTGCTCGTGCAGATCCTGACGTCATTCCATGGTGCAACGCCCTTGGTGCGCCCCGAACCGGAACTTCAGTGGCGCCGCCCTTCTGTGCGCCTGGCGCCCCCAGCGACTGGTAGAGGGGAACGGTTCCCAGTCGCTGCGGGGCGCGGGGGCGCTAATTAAAGTGGACTGCTCCTGCATTATAAGTGGCAGCCATTTTGTTCCACTCCTTCTTTGTGAGAGACGGATATTTGGAGAGAGACAAAGGGAGAGAGCTTTCCGGTTTGCCTCAGTGCTCGCACAGGTACTTCTGGCTTCAGGCCAGAGCTTTGCACTTGGATTTAACTTTCAGTGCCATAGCCTTGAGTCGCCACATATAATGGGGGCTGCAATGGGTGGAAACGTTGGCTTACTGCATTGTATTCAAAGGGCTCAGAGACGCCGTGAGAGAGTGTCAGTCATGGCCAGATGGAGAAGGGCCAACAGGCGTCGGCACAGGAGGCCTTACCCACGCAGGGTATACCGCCAGCAGTTCTCATATCTGAACATGTCTGAGGAGCAGTGTGTTCGGAGGCTGTGATTCAGAAGGGAGGTGGTCACTGAGATCTGCCACCTGCTTCGCAGAGATCTGCAGCCACAGCTGAGGAGCAGGATGTCTTTGTCGGTGGCAGTGAAGGTGACGGTGGCTCTCAACTTCTATGCCACCGGCTCCTTCCAATCCGCTACTGGGGACATTGCCAACATCTCCCAGTTCGCGGTACATTGCTGCATCCACCAGGTGACCAATGCCCTTTTCAGAAGGAGACGTCTGTACGTCTCCTTCCCCATGACCCTGGACAAGCAGCAAGGGCGTGCAATGGGATTTGCAGGAATTGCGGGCTTCCCCATGTTCCAGGGCGCCATTGATTGCATGCATGTGGCTTTGCGGGCACCTCTACAGAATGCCGAGGATTACCGCAACTGGAAGGGCTACCATTCGCTCAACGTGCAGTTGGTGTGTGACCACAGGCAGCTCATACTAGCTGTCAATGCCCGCTTTCCAGGCAGCAGCCACAATGCCTTCATCTTGCGCCAGACTTCTGTGGCAGACATTTTCGAAGCCCAGGCTCACCCACGAGGATGGCTTCTCGGGGACAAATGCTATCCTTTGTGCACCTGGCTGATGACCCCACTCCGTGCGCCCAGCACCCCTGCTGAAGAGCAATACAATGACAGCTATCAAGTAACCAGGAACATGACTGAGCACACAATCGGCGTGCTCAAGCAACGGTTCCGCTGTCTGGATCGTTCTGGAGGAGCCCTACAGTACTCGCCTGAGCAAGTCTCCCATTTCGTGGTAGTGTGCTGCATGCTGCACAACCTGGCTATCCTCAGGACTCAGCCACTGCCAGCAGACATTGGAGGACCACCAGAGGAGGAGGAGGAGGAGAAGGAGGAGCACCAAGACAGGAGGGAGGCACAAAGTGCAAGGGCTGTCCGTCGGCGGCTTATTGCAACTCGGTTCTAGGCCCCCTCTCAGGGAATGGCTTGTGCCAATGAAAGAAGATGAATGGAGCTGCTCTGCAAACCTCAGCCAGTCAAGGCAACAAATAGTTCAAAATGCAAACATGGACAATGTGATTAAAGAAATTTTTTTACTGTGCAAACTCTGTGCACTTCCCGCATGACAAACTAATTCAGAGAAACCCCCCAAAAAACAGTCAGAGACATAACTGGCTCTCACAACCTTCAGAAAATGAAAAAAACAGTTAAACAAAAATGACCATGATCCTCGGCCTTTATAAAAAAACAAACACAACAGTCTCGGCCTTCATCTATAAAAAAACAAACACAACAGTCTCGGCCTTCATATATAAAAAAACAAACACAACAGTCTCGGCCTTCATCTATAAAAAAACAAACACAACAGTCTCGGCCTTCATATATAAAAAAACACAACAGTCTCGGCCTCATATATAAAAAAACACAACAGTCTCGGCCTTCATATATAAAAAAACCTTCTCGGCCTCATATATAAAAAAAACATTTGGCCACACCTTCTACTTATTCCCCTGCGAGGGTGATCTGCCTCGCTTCTGCGAGTGGCCCCTTCCCACCCTGCAGCTCCTCCTCAATGGGACCCCAGTGGCTGCAGCAAGGCTGGGGGAAGGCTGCTGAGGGTCAGATGATGAGACGGCCGATGCCCTTGGGGGACGGCCTGGATCAGCTCTGGGCCTGGAGGGCCCGGCTGCTGATTGCTCCAACTCTGCTTGGGCAGCAGCAGTCTGTCCTATGGGCGGTGGCAGCTGCAGTGGAGGAGTGACAGTGTTGGCTGCAGGAATGCTGCCAACCTGACAGAGCACAGGCACTCCCTGGTTGGCTGATACACTGGCACTCGCACGGGCCAGCACTGCAGCATGTGCAGCAATCTGCTGAAGCACAGACTGCTGGGCTGCTGCGGCGTGGTGAGGGCCCCGTCGATGCCTGGCCGATCCAGCGAGGGTGGCAGCAGTTAGTGTCCTTGTGGCCCTGGTCTGTGTCTGCATCACACCAGCCAGTGAATGCACGGCACGACTGAGCACTTGGCCGGAAGCCGCCTGTGATGCAGCAAAGTCCTGCTGACTCCTAGCCTGTGCTGCCGTGAAGTCCTGCAGACTCCTTGCCTGTGCTGCCCCGAATTCCTGAGCACTCCTTGCCAGTGACTCTATGGAGTCAGGCATCCTTGCCACTGCAGCCATGAGCTCAGTGTGCCTGCGCTCAGCCTGGGCGCCCATTTCAGCAAGGAGCCGCACCTCCTCTGCGCTCACCGTAGCAGGACTCGAGGCTAGACTCTCCCTCCGGGGAGAAGGCCGCCGAGCTTCCCCACCCCTTCCGCGTTGCTGCAGCCCGCTGGGCCCCGGAGCTTCACTCTCCTCAGACCCTTCCCCCATGCTCCCCTCCAGGGAAGACGTGTCCCCATCATGGCCATGGGCTGCCTCGGCTGAGGGTGGCACTGATGGGCCAGCTTCCTCTTCCTCCTCCTCGATTTCAGAATCAGACACAGTGCCAGCTTGAGGGCCCACCTCCTCACCTGGCGATTCAGCATCTGAAAACAGTGAGGCATAAGAGTTGCTTTAGAGTGAGGACAGGGCAGCAGCAAGGGAGGCATGAGTGCTGCTATGCACTGCATTGGTTCGATAATGGCAAAGGATGCTGGTGTGAGGCGCAAGTGGAAAGAGAGAGGTCAAAAAGGTGATGACCTTACCATTGTTGCCCAGAACAGGGTCAGCATCTCCACTGACGATGGGGTCAATCAGCCGGCCTGCCATAATGTGCTCCACACGCTGCTCCAGGTCACTGAGCTCTTTGAGGTCAGGACGGCCTTCCCCGGTCCGTTGCCGCTGCCTGCGATTGTGGGCCAGCTTGCCCTGCAAGAGAAAGGACGGCCTCTAAGTACAGTGTCAAGCCCTGATCTTGCCTGCACTGCCTCCCATGG
Source organism: Somniosus microcephalus (assembly GCF_052327205.1). Classification (NCBI taxonomy): domain Eukaryota; kingdom Metazoa; phylum Chordata; class Chondrichthyes; order Squaliformes; family Somniosidae; genus Somniosus; species Somniosus microcephalus. Next base: position 94,602,678 of record NC_140996.1, on the reverse strand, counting down.
TGGAATAGCCCTGACAGTGTCAAGCCCTGATCTTGCCTGCACTGCCTCCCATGGTGGAATAGCCCTGACAGTGTCAAGCCCTTATCTTGCCTGCACTGCTTCCCATGGTGGAATAGCCCTGACAGCGTCAAGCCCTCATCTTGCCTGCACTGCCTCCCATGGTGGAATAGCCCTGACAGTGCCAAGCCCTCATCTTGCCTGCACTGCCTCCCATGGTGGAATAGCCCTGACAGTGTCAAGCCCTCATCTTGCCTGCACTGCCTCCCATGGTGGAATGGCCCTGACAGTGTCAAGCCCTGATCTTGCCTGCACTGCCTCCCATGGTGGAATAGCCCTGACAGTGTGTAAAGTGCTGAATGTGCAAGTGATTTTCATGAGAGTCCCATAGCTGCTGGATGAGGGCTGGGCATTGGGGCTTTCAGGTCCCTTTGGCCATAAAGTGAGGTGCACATGCAGGAATGAGGAGGATACTGGAAAGGGTACTCACCCTGACAACCCGAGTAAGGTCATTGAACTTTTTTCTGTATTGCGTTGGTGTCCTGGGGACCATGCTGTTGGAGGTCACCCTGTTTGCCACCTCCCTCCAGGCTTTTCTATACTCGCTGGGCAGCGGCTTCCTGCCACTATCAGGGAAGAGGACAAGTCGCCTGCGCTCCACTGCGCCAACCAGTACCTTCAGGGCACCCTCGCTGAAGCGCTGCACTCGTTCCCTAGCCTTCTCCATAGTCGTGGGCGTTGAACTGTTGAAGCAGCTATGTTCAGGCCTTGATTCAGGGCTGCAGTGTGCAGGGCATGGCAGCCAAACAAATCCACCCTCCCCCTTTAAGAGCTGACCGGCGCCAGCGTGTCTGCCTTCACTCAGCAACTCGCCGCACCTGCGCTGCGCCCGCCCTCGGTGGTAGCGCCCCGGCTCGCCGGCTTAGCGCCTTATGATAGTCGTGCATCGCCTGCTTTAGCGCAGCAGCAACCTCTTGGGGCGATGCAACTGAATATCGGCGAAGGTGGTGCTAAGTTGCGCCGGGCGCTAAATTTAGCGAACGCCCGGCTGTAGCGCCCCAAACGTGGCTATACTGAATTTCTAGGCCTACGTCTCCAGTCACTATCACCCAAGGTCAAAATTACCCACATTTTTTCTAATTTACATCAACAATCTGGATTCATAAACTCAATGCAAAGTGGTCAAGTGCACAGATGGTGCCAAGCTAGGGGGGAAAACAACAAGTCAGAAGAAACAGTCAACAACCTATAAAAAGAGCCAGATAAAATCTGTAAATGGGAAGAATACTTGCAGAGTAATTTAATACAGACAAGTGTGAGGTATGGCACATCAGAAAAAGATTGGCAACATAGATGCTGTATGAATGGTGTAACTCTATGAATTGTGTAGATATAGCTATAGGTGAGATTGTGAGAGATCTGGATGGTAGTAGACTCAGCACTGAACACGTCTAGTAAATGAGGAGCAGCAGTCATAAAAGCAAACTATATTGCTAAATCAGCAGAGTATATATTAGAGGATGTTATACCTTGAGATCCGTGGCCAATATTGGTCACCAAAACACAAGGGAAACATCCAAGCTTAGAGGTAGTGCAAAACAGTGGCTCCAGGCTGAACCCTAGTATCAGAGGATTGAGCTCTGAGGTGACGACTGCAGAAAGTGGTGCTCTTTATCCTTGAAATAATGCAACTGAGAGGGGCCTATAGAAATACACAAGATAATAAACAGTGTAGAAAGGTAAATCCCGAACAATACCTCAAGATAAGCCATGACAGTAGGACAATGTGGCCTACCCTCAAAATGGTGTAAAGTGAGCTTTGTACTACTGTCAGGAAGAATTTCTTTATCTAAAGAGTGGACTTCCAGGTTCAATAGTAGAGGTGACATTCTAAGAGTAATTCAAGATGTAGTCAGATGTTGTGATGGGTGTACTGCTATTTTTTTCTGTCTTGACAGAGGAGCTAAGATGTCCCAAATATTTCCTTGTCCATTCTTATATTCTGTTCTTGTGACTTCCATTGCCAGGTCTTACTTTGGTTAGTTTTTTTTTGTGTGTGCAAAAGTGAGGGAGCAGATACAACAGAATGACAACAAAAGATTTATTTGTTTTGCAGTAGCTTCTGCCCAACAATCCACAAACCTAAAGTCCCTTGGGTGAAGTGGACACTTGTATTTGCCATTGTTCACAAATCTCCGCCACAAAAGTGCAATGAACGTGATGCAGGCCTTAGGTGATGCATTACACCAATAAGTCGCTTTGTTCATTCATCTTTGGCACCAGTACAGAATAACTTACAGATAGATAAACAAAAGCAGTTGGCGTATCAATAAACTGATCACCATTTTCACCTAATAGTAATTAGTTCAAAAGCCACAACACACTAAATGTTCCCTAGGGTATGTCTCAGATTCCAGTGAGATTTAAGAAGATGAGTTATATACATTTTGAACCTCTGAAGTAAATTACAACAGGCATTTCATTGCAAATTCTATATTCATTGTGTATTAGGGAACTCTTTTGGCAGTATGAAAACATTGACGACTGAGGGGGTAACCTTTCTGGTTTCATTACCTGTTAAGGGCTCTTGATAATGTATTTCAGATGAAGACTGCACACCGATCTGTCTGAATCCATTGGTTGAATGGTGATTATGATTGACTTGAATAACGAGAGTGCCACTGTGAGAAAAACAATAAACATAGCTGGGCTGTTTTTCCCAGTACCAGTTAACTAAGCATCCTTTATGTGTGAGCCTGAAGAATGAATGTCAGTGAGCTGCTCTATCGAGGGAACCATCACAACAGGGTGAATAGCCAGTTGTCGAGGTGCATATAGGCACCAACGATATAGGTAAAAAGCGGGATGAGGTCCTAAAAGCGGAATATAGGGAGTTAGGAGATTAATTAAAAAACAGGACCTCAAAGGTAGTAATCTCAGGATTGCTACCAGTACCACGTGCTAGTCAGAGTAGAAATAGAAGGATACTTCAGATGAATACGTGGCTAGAGGAATGGTGCCAGGGGGAGGGATTCAAGTTCCTGGGACATTGGGACCGGTTCTGGGGGAGGTGGGACCAGTTCAAACCGGACGGTTTGCACCTGGGCAGGGCCGGAACCGATGTCCTAGGGGGAGTGTTTGCTAGTGCTGTGGGGGAGGGTTTAAACTAAAATGGCAGGGTGTTGGGAACCTGAGCAGGGAGACAGAGGAAAGGGAAACAAGGATAAAAGCAAAAGATAGGAAGGAGAAAAACAAAAGTGGCAGTCAGAGAAATCAACGGTTTAAATCAAACGTGGCCACAGTAAATAATAATTCTAATAGGTCTAAGAGCATTAAAAAAACAAGCCTGAAGGCTTTGTGTCTTAATACGAGGTGGATTAATTGGCTGCGCAAATAGAGGTAAACGAATATAATTTGGTTGGGATTACGGAAACGTGGCTCAAGGATGACCAAGACTGGGAACTCAACATCCAGGGGTATTCGACATTCAGGAAAGATAGGCAAAAAGGAAAGGGAGGTGGGGTAGCATTACTGGTTAAAGAAGGGATTAACACAATTGTAATGAAAGATATAAGCTCTGATGATGTGGAATTTGTATGGGTAGAATTGAGGAATACTAAGGGGAAAAAAACATCAGTGGGAGTGGTATATAGACCTCCAAACAGTAAGGCGGAGGTTGGGGATGGCATTAAAAGGGAAATTAAAGAAGCGTGCAATAAGGGCACAACAGTCATCATGGGTGACTTTAATCTACATATAGATTGGGCCAACCAAATTAGTAACAATATTGTGAGGAGGAATTCCTTGAGTGTTTACAGTATGGTTTCCTGGACCATTATGTCGAGGAACCAACCAGAGATCAGGCCATCTTAGACTGGGTATTATGTAACGAGAAAGGATTAATTAGCAATCTTGTTGTACAAGGCCCCTTGGGTCGGAGCAATCATAACATGATCGAATTCTTCATTAAGATGGAGAATGAAGTAGTTGACTCAGAGACTAGGGTCCTCAATTTAAATAAAGGAAACTACGATGGTCTGAGGAGCGAGTTGGGTAGGATTGATTGGGGAATGGCACTCAAAGGGTTGGCGGTGGATAGGCAATGGCAAACATTCAAAGACCGAATGGATGAGCTACAGAATTTGTTCATCCCAGTTTGGCATAAAAATAAAACAAAAACGGTGACTCAACCGTGGCTAACAAGGGAAATTAGGGATAGCATAAGATCCAAGGAGAGGACACATAAATTGGCCAGAAAAAGCAATAATCCTGAGGATTGGGAGCAGTTTAGGATTCAACAAAGGAGGACAAAGGGATTAATTAAGAAAGGGAAAATAGAATATGAGAGTAAGCTTTCAGGGAACATAAAAACTGACTGTAAAAGCTTTTATAGATATGTGAAGAGAAAAAGATTGGTGAAGTCAAGCGTAGGTCCCTTGCAGTCAGAATCAGGGGAATTTATAATGGGGAACAAAGAAATGGCAGACCAACTAAATACATATTTTGGTTCTGTCTTCACAAAGGAGAACACAAATAACCTCCCAGAGATGCCGGGGAACATAGGGTCTGATGAAAGGGTGGAACTGAAAGAAATCAGCATTTGTAGGGAAATGGTGTTAGGAAAATTGATGGGACTGAAGGCCGATAAATCCCCAGGGCCTGATAATCTACATCCCAGGGTACTTAAGGAAGTGGCCCTAGAAATAGTAGATGCATTGCTGGTCATCTTCCAGAACTCAATAGACTCTGGAACAGTACCCATGGATTGGAGGGTAGCTAATGTTACCCCACTATTCAAAAAAGGTGGTAGAGAAAAAGCGGGGAATTATAGACCGGTAAGTCTGACTTCGGGAGTGGGGAAAATGCTAGAGTCCATTATAAAAGATATAATAGTAGAGCACTTGGAAAGCAGTGACAGGATCGGACAAAGTCAACATGGATTTACTTGCTTGACTAATCTACTGGAATTTTTTGAGGATGTAACTGGTAAAATAGATAAGGGAGAACCAGTGGATGTGCTGTATTTGGACTTTCAGAAGGCTTTTGATAAGGTCCCACATAAGAGACTAGCATGCAAAATTAAGGCACATGGGATTGGGGGCAAGATATTGACTTGGATAGAGAACTGGTTGGCGGACAGAAAGCAAAGAGTTGGAATAAACGGGTCGTTTTCCGAGTGGCAGGCAGTGACTAGTGGGGTACCGCAAGGATCGGTCCTAGGACCCCAGCTGTTCACAATATATATTAATGATCTGGACGAGGGAATTGGATGTAATATCTCCAAATTTGCAGATGACACAAAGCTGGATGGGAGGGTATGCTGTGAGCAGGATGTCGTGAAACTCCAGTACGATTTGGACAGGTTGGGTGATTGGGCAGAAACATGGCAAATGCACTATAATGTGGATAAATGCGAGGTTATCCACTTTGGTGGCAAAAACAGGAAGGCAGATTATTATTTGAATGGCAATAGATTGGGAGGAGGGGAAGTGCAAAGAGACCTGGGTGTTCTTGTGCACCAGTCGCTGAAGGTAAGCATGCAGGTGCAGCAGGCGGTTAAGAAGGCAAATGGTATGTTGGCCTTTGTAGCAAGAGGGTTCGAGTACAGGAACAAGGATGTCTTGCTACAGTTGTACAGGGCCTTGGTGAGACCGCACCTTGAGTATTGTGTGCAGTTTTGGTCGCCTTACCTGAGGAAGGATGTTCTTGCCATGGAAGGAGTGCAGCGAAGATTCACCAGGCTGATACCTGGGATGGCAGGAATGACGTATGAGGAGAGATGGTGTCGATTGGGCTTATACTCACTGGAGTTTAGAAGATTGAGAGGGGATCTCATCGAAACCGATAAAATTCTGTCAGGCCTGGACAGACTAGATGCAGGAAGGATGTTTCTGATGGCCGGGGAGTCCAGAACCAGGGGTCATAGTTTAAGGATAAGGGGTAAGCCATTTAGGACTGAAATGAGGAGGAATTTCTTCACCCAGAGAGTGGTGAACCTATGGAATTCTCTGCCACAGAGGGCGGTGGAGGCCAGTTCATTAAATATATTCAAGAAAGAGTTGGATATATTTCTTAAGGCTAAAGGGATCAAGGGATATGGGGAGAAGGCAGGGACAGGGTACTGAATTTGGATGATCAGCCATGATCTCATTGAATGGCGGAGCAGGCTCGAAGGACAGAATGGCCTACTCCTGCTCCTATCTTCTATGTTTCTATGTAAACATGAGAACACAGGGATGTACAGGACCAGAAAAGGTCCTTACAGTCCATGTGGCCGGTCCAAGTGGCTAGTAAATACCATAGCCACAATACCTCTCATATCTCTTTAACAAATGTTTCTCCAGGTACTTATTCAACTCACTTGCATTTATTGATATAATCAATGTTCACACCTGCCTTGTTAGTCCATTAAATGCATTCACCACCCTTTGTATAAATTAGTTAAATCTAAAATGAAAACGAAAATGCTCAGCAAGTCAGGCCTCATCTGTGTTGAGAGGAAGTTAGGTTTAACGTTTCCGTTCCATGAACTTTCGTCAGAACCTGTTTAAAATGAACTTTCTTTTCACGCTACCCTTTCTAAGTTTTGAGCTGTGCTCTCTTGCTGTACACCATAACATTAATCTTTTCCACAGCCTTTAAGATCTTGAATACTACAGTAAGATCACCCCCGAGTCTTCTATTTCCTCGTGCAAATGTCCCAGTTTCCGTAGTCACTTTCCTGAAGGGATCGCTGAACCTGATATGATTCAAATTGGGCAAAATTAATGCATTGGCATAACTGTAAAATTTAGGTCATTCATAGAAGATAGGAGCAGCAGTAGGCCATTCAGCCCCTCGAGCCTGCTCCGCCATTTAATGAGATCATGGCTGATCATCCAAATTCAGTACCCTGTCCCTGCTTTCTCCCCATATCCCTTGATCCCTTTAGCCTTAAGAAATATATCTAACTCCTTCTTGAATATATTTAATGAATTGGCCTCAACTGCCTTCTGTGGTAGAGGATTCCACAGGTTCACCACTCTCTGGGTGAAGAAATTCCTCCTCATCTCTGTCCTAAATGGCTTACCCCTTATCTTTAGACTGTGACCCCTGGTTCTGGACTCCCCTGCCATCAGGAACATCCTTCCTGCATCTAGTCTGTCTAGTCCTGTTAGAATTTTATAAGTTTCGATGAGATCCCCTCTCATTCTTCTAAATTCCAGTGAGTATAAGCCCAATCGACCCAATCTCTCCTCATACGTCATTCCTGCCATCCCAGGTATCAGCCTGGTGAATTGTCGCTGCACTCCCTCCATGGCAAGAACATCCTTCCTCAGATAAGGCGACCAAAACTGCACACAGTACTCAAGGTGTGGTCTCACCAAGGCCCTGTACAACTGCAGCAAGACATCCTTGCTCCTGTACTCGAATGCTCTCGCTAAGAAGGCCATCATACCATTTGCCTTCTTAACCGCCTGCTGCACCTGCATGCTTACCTTCAGCGACTGATGCACAAGGACACCCATGTCTCTTTGCACTTCCCCATCTTCCAATCTATTGCCGTTCAGATAATAATCTGTCTTCCTGTTTTTGCCACCAAAGTGGATAACCTCGCATTTATCCACATTATACTGCATCTGCCATGCACCTGCCCAATCACCCAACCTGTCCAAATCATACTGGGGTTTCTCGGCATCCGCCTCACAGCACACACACCCACCCAGCTTTGTGTAATCTGCAAACTTGGAGATATTACATCTAGTTCCCTCGTCTAAATCATTAATATATATTGTGAATAGCTGGGATCCTAGCACTGATCCCTGCGGTACCCCACTTGTTGTGTATGTACCTTTAAGGGAATAACTGGTCTCAGACTGCAGTACTGGCAGTGACCACCCCTGTATAAAAGGCCCTAGCAGGCTTCTGTAGTTTCAGTTTCCAGGTTGTCTCCATTCAGTAAAGACTTGTTATAATCAACTCCTGCATTCTGTGTCTCAATTATACACGGACATAATACTGACGACGAGTAAGAAACAAACTTACCTGCAACTCGGCAGCACCTCAGACGACGTTATTGAAGGTCGAAGCCAGAAGAAAGAAAAAAAAAAAAATCCAAAGAAACTCGAGAAACGGGCGTCGACCGTGGGCAACCGCCCTCCAAATCATCGAATTGAAAAGTGCAGGAGAGACTGTCGAGAGCCAGGCTTGGTCTCCAGTCTGTGGTTTCCCAGCTAATCGGGCTGGTGGCAGGTAGTGCACTGATCCTTCCTGGGCTGCGACGGGCTAGAGCTCGATCGGGTGGCTCTGCAACGGGGCCGGGCAGTGAGTCGGGAAGCAAAGAGAGAGAGAGAGGGTGGATCACACAGGGCGTGGCCGGTGCTTCGCAGCTGGGCAGCGTTCGGACATAAGAAGAGGGAGGGAAGTGTCCCAGAGGGTCCGCTCCACGACGGGAACGGTTCTTCAATTAACGGAGCAAATATTGAAGCGCGATAGAAAAATAAAAATACCGCGGAGGGCAGCATTGGCAGCAGCCGCAGCGGCGGGAAAGCGCGGGAGGCGCCATCTTAACTCGGCGGGGAAGAAGGAAAAGCGCGGGAGGCGCCATTTTGATCCATCGGGGACGAAGGCAAAGCGCGGGAGGCGCCATCTTAGATTTTCAAGATGCCAAAGACTGGCGATATCACTGCCTTCGATAAAGCAATAGAAGACTGGACAACGTATGTGGAAAGAGTCGAGGTATATTGCAAGGCAAACGAAATAGCTGATAAGAAAAAGGCATCGGTATTGCTAAATTTAATGGGCGCAAGAACGTATGGCCTATTGCGGAACCTGATTACTCCAGCCAAACCGAAGGCGAAGAGTTTTAACGAAATTGTTGCTATCCTACAGGAACACCTGAATCCTACACCGCTGCTGATAGCAGAAAGATTTAAATTCCACAGGAGAAATCAGCAAAAAATGAGAGCAATGCTGATTACCTTACGGAACTACGCAAGCTATCAAAGCACTGCCAGTTCGGCGCAGGACTGGCAGATACCTTACGGGACAAATTTGTCTGTGGATTCCTGAGTGAAGGAACCCAGAAGAGGTTACTCTCAGAGAAAGAGCTGATGCTCGATAAGGCTTTCAGCGTGGCAGTATCGTATGAAGCAGCAGCAAGGGGAGCTGCGGAAATACAACAAAAGCCACAGGAATATGGCACCCACGAAATGACACGGGGATTTGCAAAATGTTATCGCTGCGGCAGAACAAACCATGACCAGAAGGACTGCTGGTCCAAGGACAAAATATGCAGGCAATGCGGAAAGATGGGACACATTGCATGAGTTTGCAGGTCTGGGAAGAAGACCAATGACAACAAAAAGGCTACTAAGGAACCGTACAGGAAAGTACAAAAGATGACGGACAGTAGTTCCGAAGACCAGATGAGCGATAGTGAATCCGGGAACAAGAGACTAAGCTGTCTCAAACTTCACAACATAATCGCAAAAGAGGATCACCAAACCATTTGGGTCACCCTCACGATAGCAGAGTCACAAGTCAAAATGGAATTGGATACAGGATCAGCTCTAACCGTCATGAATCGAAGAGACTACGAGCGGCTATTCTCACACATACCCTTGAGAGAGACAGCCATTGTCTTGAGGACGTATACGGGGCAAAAGGCATACCCCAGAGGAAAAATAAGGGTGCCTGTCGAATACAACGGCAAGAAAATAGAGAAATTGTATCTCTACATTCTGCAAGATGGTGGACCACCGTTATTGGGACGTGAATGGATCAGAAAGATAAGTTTAGACTGGCACTCCATTCAGGCACTGACGGTGGCTTGTAAAAAGGATGACGGCGTCACTCCTGGACGATTGTCAACAATCTTAGCTGACGCCAAAGAGGTATTTCAACAAGAACTGGGCACTCTTAAAGGCGTAACCGCCTCGATAAAAATAGAGGAGAATGCAATTCCCAAGTTTTTCAAAGCAAGACCGGTACCATATGCAATTCGCCCAGCCGTTGAGGCAGAGCTGGAGAATCTGGAGAAGGCAGGCGTGTTATCTAAGGTAGACTGGAGCGAGTGGGCGACACCCATCGTTCCTGTCATGAAGAAAACGTTAAACAATAAGTCTGAGGAGCCAAGGAAGGTTCGCATCTGTGGGGACTTCAAGGTGACGGTGAACTCAGTCCTTCACATAGTACAATATCCTCTTCCAAGGATAGAAGATATCTTCGCCTCACTATCTGGAGGGAAGCGGTTTACAAAAATTGACCTAGCACAAGCATATTTGCAGATGGAGGTTGAAGAATCCTTTAGGAAGTATCTCACGATAAACACTCACAAAGGTCTTTACCAGTATAATCGACTGGTATTCGGAGTAGCATCAGCTCCGGCGATATGGCAAAGAGCGATGGAACAAGTCCTGCAAGGGATTCCGGGGACTCAGTGTTAATTGGACGACATCCTAGTGACAGGTGAAGATGACAGTGAACACCTTGCCAACCTAGAGCAGGTGCTCACTAGACTACGTGAACATGGGCTACGAGCCAATCGCCCTAAGTGCGAGTTTTTTAAGAAACAGATATCGTATTGTGGCCACGTGATCGATGAAGAGGGGTTGCATAAGTCCCCTGACAAAATTGAAGCGGTAGTTAAGGCTCCAGCACCTGAAAATGTGTCGCAACTGAGGTCATTCCTCGGATTGGTGAATTACTACCATAAGTTTTTGCCGAATTTGTCCACAATTCTGCATCCACTGAACGCCCTACTACGAATGGGAGTAGCATGGAAATGGAGCGATGAATGTAAGCGGGCCTTTCAGAAGAGTAAGGACCTAATCACTTCAAGAGAAGTATTGGCTCACTACAACCCATCACTACCGATAAGACTGGCGTGTGATGCGTCTCCCTACGGTGTTGGGGCGGTACTGTCACATAAATTCCTTGATGGTTCAGAGAGGCCGATAGCTTTTGCGTCACGCTCGTTAACTTCAGCCGAGCGTAACTGCGCCCAGATTGACAGAGAGGCCCTCAGCCTGGTGTGGGGGGTGAAGAAGTTCAATCACTACCTGCACGGTCAGAAATTTATTCTACTAACTGATCATCAACCTCTCATCTACATTTTCAACCCTCAGAAGGGCGTACCGATAATGACAGCACAACGGCTACAGAGGTGGTCCCTTTTCCTAGGGGCACACCAATATGACATCGAGTACAAAGGAACTAAACAGCATGGGAATGCTGATGGATTGTCGCGCCTACCGTTGCCGACGGTGGAAGAAGAACTGGCAGTGGATCCAGTGGAGTTAATCCACTCGACTATAGTCGAATGTCTCCCTGTGACGAATGCAAACATAGAAAAGGAAACACGAAATGACCCGACACTCTCCTGGGTCTATGATTTAACGGTGAAGGGATGGCCAGCACATGGCGAACCACTGCTGCCAGCATTCTCGCCGAGAAGAGAACAGCTGTCAGTGTGCAGAGGAACCTTGATGTGTGGATCCAGAGTAGTAATTCCACGCAAATTGAAGGATAGAGTGCTCAATGAGCTTCATGAGGGTCATCTGGGAGGGGTAAAAATGAAGAACTTAGCCAGAGCGTTTGTGTGGTGGCCGGGAATCGATAGAGAAATCGAAGAGATGACCAAGAGCTGTACAGGATGCCAGAAGGTCCAAAACGCCCCACCACAAGCCCCTCTACATCCATGGGAGTGGCCCTCATCTCCATGGCAAAGGGTGCACATTGATTTTGCTGGTCCCTTTATGGACTCGATGTTTTTAATTGCGGTGGATGCACATTCAAAGTGGCCAGAGGTAATAAAAATGTCCTCAACCACCACAGAAAAAACTATCACAGTCTTACGAACCATATTCGCCAAGAATGGGCTGCCTGAACAGATTTGCTCTGACAATGGACCACAGTTTGTGTCTGAAGAGTTCCGGAGGTTCTTAAAGAACAATGGTGTTAAGCATTACACATCCGCCCCATATCATCCAGCCACTAATGGATTGGCCGAGAGGTTTGTTCAAACATTCAAGAAGGCTATCAAGGCAATGTGTAATGAAGATATACCCCTACAACACAAGGTGGATAACTTCTTGTTTGCCTACCGGAATGCGACACATGCGGTTACCAACCAAACTCCAGCCATGATGTTCTTCAATCGAAGACTACGATGCCGTTTGGATTTGGTTAAGCCAAACGTCAGAAGAGATGTGGAGAGCAGGCAGTTTCAGAATATGAATGAAAGGCCGACCAGGAGTTTTAAGATAGGTCAACCAGTTTTGGCCCGGGACTACCGCACAGAGAAATGGCAGCCAGGAACGATCTGTACACGGCAAGGACCTCTAATGTATACCATGGACGTTGGAGAGAGCATTGTAAGACGCCATGCTGACCAGATTCTAGAGTCACTGGAAAACATCAACTCCACACCACGATCTGATACACCTGGCGATGAAACCGAAGTACCAATTGCATCTACCGCAGAATCGGTGATATTGGAAGCAGACGAACCAAACAACGACATTGATCCTGACTCAACCTTGCCAGAAGAACCTGATATCCCAAAGAGGCGTTATCCAGACAGAATCAGGAAGCCTCCTCAAAGACTGAACTTATAATTGCTTAACTTCAACCAATGTATCTAGCAACCGTAATTGTAATTAGTTATTATTTAGTTGTTCAATGAATGTTATGTACTGTTTATCTAAAAGGGGAGGAATTGTTGTGTATGTACCTTTAAGGGAATAACTGGTCTCAGACTGCAGTACCGGCAGTGACCACCCCTGTATAAAAGGCCCTAGCAGGCTTCTGTAGTTTCAGTTTCCAGGTTGTCTCCATTCAGTAAAGACTTGTTATAATCAACTCCTGCAGTCCGTGTCTCAATTATACACGGACATAATACCACTAGTCACTGCCTGCCACTCGGAAAAAGACCCGTTTATTCCAACTCTTTGCATCCTGTCTGACAACCAGTTCTCTATCCAAGCCAGTACCTTACCCGCAATCCCATGTGCTTTAACTTTACATGCTAATCTTTTATGCGGGACCTTATCGAAAGCCTTCTGGAAGTCCAAATACACCACATCCACTGGTTCTCCCTTATCTATTCTACAAGTTACATCCTCAAAAAATTCCAGTAGATTAGTCAAGCACAATTTCCCTTTTGTAAATCCATGTTGATTTGTCCGATCCTGTCACTGTTTTCCAAGTGCTCTGCTATTACATCTTTTATAATGGACTTTAGCATTTTCCCCACTGCCAATTTCAGGCTTACCGGTCTGTAATTCCCCGTTTTCTCTCTACCACCTTTTTTGAATAGCAATTCAGCATTTGGAGTTAGTTTTGGATCTCATCCCAATCAGCAGGTTTTGTAAATGTTCATGAAACTAACAGCTTAGGTGATACATTGAAGGTTTGGAAAAAAAACAATGTAAAACTGCATAAACTTGACTTGTATTCCCTTGAGATTTGAGGGGTGACCTAATCAAGGTCTTTAAAATGATAAAGGATTCAGTAAGATAGATACAGAAAAACGATTTCTTCTGGCAGGGGAATCCAGTACAAGGGGGCATAATCTTAAAATTAGAGCTAGGCTAGTTAGGAGTTAAATCAGGAAGCATCTTTTCACACAAAGAATTTGCTATCCCATAAGGCTGTGGATGCTGGGTCAATTGACATTTTCAAGATAGTGATAGATTTTTGTTAGGTAAGGGTATCAAGGGATATGGTGCAAAGGTGGGTAAATTGAGTCGAGATCAGCCATGATCTAATCAAATGGCAGAACAGCCTCGAGGGGCTCTGTACCTATGGGCGCGATTTTCCCATTGGAGGCGGGTTGGAGGCGGGTTTCAGTTTGGGTGGGTTCCAAACCCGCCTCCGCTGTCAGGTGGGAAAAATTTGCGATTTTCTCCTAATTGGCCAGTTACTTTCAGAGGTGTGGGTTCCCCTGGGCCAATTAGTCTTTTGGGACTGAAACTCGCCTCTGCGGACATCATTTATCCAGCTTCATTTAAGGGTTGCTTGCTGCCTTGACTCATTCCACTGGTTTTTGGTCGATGGTGCACCACCTCCAAACTTTTATCTTCTTGAAGAATGGCCAGCTCCAAGGCAAGGGCCACCCCAAGGTTCTCGGATGAGGCGCTGGGTATGCTGGTTGAGGGGATGAGAGCTAGCTGGGAGGTGCTCTTCCCCTCATTTGGGAGGAAGAGGCCTCCCAAAGAAACCAAGGCTGTGTGGGTCCAGCTGGCAAGGGGTATAACCTCCGGATCTGTGTGCAGATTGGGTGATTGTTTCTGTTTATTGATGAAATGCCATCCCTGTGTGAATGTATCAAAATTAGGTGATGGCAAACTGTTGGCATGATGGCATCTGTTATTTCAGCTTAGGCAGCTCCACATTGCGGGTTCCGCGACACTTGCATGGTCAGGTTGGTGGTCAGAGTGAAAGGAGGCCAGAGAGTCATGTCCATTGTCTATCATGTGTTAAGAAGGAGCCAAGCACATGTGCCACAATGGGCAACCTATGCAAATCTGGCCAGGATGAGTGCATCCCTTGCATCACGGGCAGCCATGTGCTTGCGTGCTGCTGCTGCTGCTGGTCGATACGCCGCCGCTTGGTCCTCCTCCTGCTCCTCCTCCTCATCTGAGGAGGCTATGAACTGAGCCACTTGCTCATCAGGAAGCTACAAGCCACAACACTGTGCCATGTTGTGCAGTGCACAGCAGACCACGACCATTCTGGAGACCCTGGCTGCTGAATACTGCAGGGCTCGATCTGACCTGTCAAGGCATCGGAATCGCATCTTCAGAAAGCCAATGGTTTGCTCGATGATAGGCCTGGTCGAAATGTGGCTGGCGTTGTAGCGCTTCTCAGCCTCGTTAGCTGACCTCCTGTTCAGCATTATTAGCCACTTCTTCAGGGGGTAACTCTTGTCATCAAGGAGCCATCCGTTAAGTTGGTTTGTCGGATTGAAGAGTGGAGGAACACTAGCGTTCCGCAGGATGAAAGAGTCATGGCAACTACCACAGAACTTGGCGCAAACATGCAAAATCTCCTTCTTGTGGTTACACACCAGCTGTATGTTGAGGGAGCGGAAGCCCTTGCGGTTGACAAAGATAGCTGGGTTTTGATTGGGTGCCCTAAGGGCCACATGTGTGCAGTCTATGATGTCCTGCACCATTGGCAAGCCTGCCATATTTGCAAAGCCAACTGAACACGCGGTTACACTTGCTTGATCCCTTGAGAAGTGGGTGTAATTGTGCGCCTTTGTGAAAAGGGCATCGGTAACCTGTGTGATGCAACTGTGGGCATCCAACTGGGAGATGCCGCTGATGTCTGCTGATGATCCCTGGAAGGAGCCTGAGGCAAAAAAGTTGAGTGCAGTGGTGACTTTGACAGCTACTGGTAAGGGGTGTCCACCTGTTCCTCTGGGCTCCAGGTGTTGGTGCAGCAGTGCGCAGATGTCTCCGACAACATGTCGCGAAAGTCTCAGCCTCCTTTGGCACTGCTGCTCAGTCATTTTGAGGTAGCTCATCCTCTGTCTGTAAACCGTGTGTTGTGGGTATCTCCTGCGGCGACGTGCTTCCATGCACTGGCGCCTTCTGCCCTGAGCAGCATCAGGTGGGTGAGCAGGAGGTTAGCGCTCCTGCTGCTGTTGCTGCTGAGCTGCCTGGTTCTGCTGCTGCCGTGGCTGCTCCTCATCCGAACCTGAGGTCCATGATGAAAGGAAATAAATGGTTCCCATGCTGCTGGCAGATACCTCTGTTGAGCTCAGCCCAAGCGGGGAGAGGGTCTTCCAAGGAGGTCCCACAGTTGAGAGATAGAAGCTGCAGCACCTCCGACTTTGGTAGGCCTGCTAAAAATGCTGAAAGACCTGTGGAACAAAAGTTCTGCCACCTGCAACTGTTCCTTGATGAAAGCTCCGTTTTAATGGTGGAGCTGCAGCTGTGAGGAGGCCACCCACTTGTCACCCGCCAGAATTAGCTTGCGTGGTTTAGGAGGGTCGTGAAACATGCACAAAATGTGGCAAAATAACAAAGGCCTGTCAAAATAGGATTATAGAGGCTCTTAACGACAATTTAAGGGTCTTAACTACCTCTCTCGACTGATTGAGGCAGGACCAAATTGCACCAATCAAACCCGCCTCCGGCAAAATTGCGCGGAGGCAGGTTAGAGGGGGGTTCCGAACCCGCCCTCACTTCTTGCGATTTTGCCAACTGTCCTGCCTCCAAACCCGCCTCCTCGGAGCTGGGAAAATCGCCCCCTATGTTTCGATGTAATGTAATTTAGGATTTTACCAGTTCCTGGAGGAAACTGCAGCTCGCATACTTGCGATATGAAGCAGCATGATATTTGCTACAACCTTACTTGGAGTGTAGAAGTAAGAGGCTCAAAAACAGAGTATAAATATCCCATTGTCTTTGAACACTCAGCACTGGAGTTGTCTCTTTGATGGAGATAACTGTTAACATTTCCCATGGTAGCCTCAATCAATAATGTTGACTTTCTAGCACAGATTTCTGCCTCACATCCTGTGCCTTAGGAATAAATATTATTATCTCTGATAAGACAGTTTCTTATTGAAACAGATGTGACCATACACAGGTCATGGTAGTTTTGGATATTCTAACTGTTAATGCTCCAGTAATATTGAAAATATTTTCACTGCTCATGTATAGCATCATCTGAAAGGTACATTATGAGCAATAACCTACATGTAGGGCTGGATTTTGCCAGTGTGGGTGGGCTGGGGCGTGTCAGGCGGAAATCGTGTCAGGACCCTCTGGGTCCATCCAGAAGGAGAGCGGTGCTGGAACTCCAGGAACAGGTGCAGGAGTCTCTGGCAGGTTTTGTCTCCAGGGTCGCTGTGAGTGTGGGGTGAATGGAGGAGTCCATCGCGAACATGAGCAGAGCCTTTTCTGGAGGCATTGGGGCATGAACACATCACCGCGGAAAGGATGGCAACCTCCGTGGAAAGGATGGCTAACTCCATGGTAAGGCTGGCTACCGTAGAGGAGAGGATGGCTACGGTAGAGGAGAGGATGGCTACGGCCATGGAGGAGCTTAGTCACCAGGGTATTGAAAATATGGTCATTGTTCAGACTAGAATGACATCTCTTGAGGAGCGATGGTCAGCTATTGAGCATACAAACCAGACCTTCATTGAAGTCCTCTGGAGTAGGACTTCCAGTGCAGAAACGGGTCCTCGTGGCCCCCCTGAAGTGCAGCAAGGTGCTGTCAAGCCACTTGCTAGCTCTGAAGTGGGGCTGACCCATGAGAGGGATGTTGGTGGCAGAGAACAAGGAAGTGGGGGCTCCTTTCCAAGCGCTCACATGACCATGCCACTGCAAAGCCCTCGGTCAGAGCCCCTCCAGAGTCCTCACCCAACTGAGATGGGCGTCTCATCCCCTGCACAGCTGCAGGAGCAGCAGACTGTTGGCTAGCCCGCACAGGTTCGCAACGCTAGAGGACGGCCGCGAAAGGCGTCGAGACAGGAGCAGCAAGAAAGTGAGCAAGGGGCCTCCACATCTGCTGAAGCAACAGGGGAAGCATCATGTAGGAGCACACGTAAGAGGAAGATAATGCACAAGTAGTCACAAGGGTAGTCACTTGGGTGCTGTGATGTTTTGTATTTGGACCAGCCATCATTGTCATTGTATTATAAATAGATTTGATGGCAAACTGTTGAAGTTGTGGCCTGTGTCATTTCGCAAATGGGACTTTCATATTGAGGGCTTAGGGTGCCTTGTAATTGTCAGTATGGTGGTCAGAGTGATAGGAATCCGTAGGTTCTTGTCCATTGTGAATGCTCTGGTAAGAAGGTGCGAGACAGAAGTGTTTGATTGTGTAGGCTCACCAAATCTGGCCAATATGAGTGCGTCCCTTGCATCCCGGGCAGCAATGTTGTCATGTGCTGGTGCCTTCTGGCCTGTGCAGCTTCAGGTGGGTGACTAGCAGCTTGGCGCTCCTGTTGATTCTCCTGCTGTTGATGCTGCTGTTGTTCATGGCTCTGCTGCTGCCACGGCTGGTCTTCATTCAAATCTGATGTCCAGGAGGAAAGGAATTAAATGGTTGCCATGCTTCTGGTATATGGCTCAGTTGAGGAAGCACTCAGTCAAGGTAGGGAGAGGGGTTTCCCAGGAGGTCACACTGGAGATGGAGGTCAGGCTCCAAACTTCCACAACAATGAGTAGGCCTGCTAAAAGTTCGCCCAGACCTGAGCTACCTGCAAATGATCATTGGTGAAAACTCCTTTTTAATGGTGGAGCTGCAGCTGTTAGTAAGCAATCCACTTGTGAGTCCGCCAGGATTACCTGGTGTGTTCCAGAGGAGGCGTGTAGGATGGGGGAAATGTCTAAAAATCGGAAAGGCCTCTCAAAATGGGATTATAGAGGCAATTAAGTGGTTGTTAAGGGCCTTAAGGGCCTATCCCGCCTCTTGGAGGTGGGATGGAAACGGGATTTGAAAATACGAATGTGGGAAAATTGTTCGGAGGCGGGATGGTGGTGGGATTGGGCCCGGCCGCCATTTCTTGCGATTTTGACAACTCACACGCCTCCAAACCCGCCTCCTCGGGCCTGGTAAAATCGAGCCCATAATATTTGCAGAAAGCAATTTATTAACAAGATCGCTTTATTTCATTACGCAAACCCTTCATTGTAAGAAATGGAAAAGAATGTAAGATTTGCAAAATTTCTACATTTCCCCAAAGGTTATTAATAAGAAAAGGGACCCTGCATGGACATTTTAATGAAAAAGTGTACCCAAAATGGCATCCGCGCCTCATGGCAGAAAGCCTTTGAGATTTTTTTTTTAAACTTGGACTCTGTGGCACAGGCAGCTCGTGGAGAAATCGAAACCAAAGCTACAGTTTCTGTGAAGAGAGACTTTGCATTTTGAAAACCAAACAGGACTTTGAATTATGTATTAGATCAAATCGGAGGCAGATCAAACACAGTTAGGCCTATAGTTAAGGCCATCAAGCAGTTTGCATAAATAATTGGCAGCAGATTAAGGAAGCCATCGAGGCTGGACAGGCCCATCAAGGTGCATTTTAAACAAAACAAGTCAATTATCGGGCCGGTAGATGCGATTAGCGGCCATCTAAATAAACAGTTAGTATAGATTGCTACCATTATTTAAAATAGCCCGCCAAGATTAAGACAAAGAACTAACCTGATTTGGCACGCAGATAAGGGTTTTTGAAAGGAGTACAATTGAAGGCCCCCGGTCGCAATCGCGCTCTGCTCTTCTCTTCTCTCTGGCCTCTCCTTGCTCCTCGCCCTCGTGGCTGCTGCTCTTTCCCTGTCCCGCGCTTACCCCCTGGCCTTTGCCTGTGCCTTTCCCCACTCCATCTGGAATCGCCCAGGCACTGCATCGGGCGGACACGGACAATTCAGGCCAGGCGAGGCGGGACGCAACGAGGCGAGGAGGCAAGATGAACTGAGGAAGACAACTGAGGAGACAAACGGAGGAGACGAACTGAGGAAGACGACTGAAGACAGGCTTCAAATCATCGGGCTTTCAGTCTCAGCTGACCTGCGACTATCTTCATATAAACTCAAACTGTTGGCTGAGGATGAGGAACCGTCATCCCTGCAAGGTAAAGTACCCAAGCAGAGACTTTAACTTTGGGGTACTTGTGCATGGACACCGCCCTTGCAGCACCCGGAGACCACGTGATGACGGCAGGCTCCAGAGAGCACCAAGAGCGAACCCCAAACCCCACCGCTGTTTTGAGTTCAGCAGACCCCTTTTGATTGGTGAGCATAAGTTCTGGCCCCTCATAGCTTAATCTAGTTAGGTATAGGGGGTGGGATAAGGATAAGGGGATTGTTAAGATAGTTGTTTTCCCTCGATGTGCCGTGTTTTCCCCATTCCCTGTATAAGCACAGTTATTTTTGTATTTTGCCTGTAAAAATGTATACTAGTAACTTTTTCATAAGATTGTGTTAATTTTCCTCTTCAATAAAAATCTTGGTTTTTGCTTACATCCAACCACCTGCCTACTCGAGTCTTTTCTGTGTCGCTGCCTTGTACCTAAGTCCGGTGTCTAGAACCCAGGGGTGTGGGAGCGATTCGAACCGCTCATAAACAGTCAGAGGCATAACTGACTGGGCGTACGCGCCACCCCACACCACCCCCTACAAGAATGACTTTTTTCTTCTTTCATTTCCTGCAACTTTATCATTGTGCAGAATGTTTAGTCTCAGATGGAGTTGTATCCGCACTAAATCGCGCATCCTACAGGATGTAAAGATAGAATTCCATATGATTATTAGTTATTGTTATTTGCAGCCTAACTCAGGGTGAGATGTCTATCATAGGGACAGGGAACTCTTTACCTTAGAGCATTGTGGGAGTACCTTCACCACACAGACTGCAGCGGTTCAAGAAGAAGGCCTTCCACCAGCTTCTCAAGGGCAACTAGGGATGGGCAATAAATACCACCCTTGCCAGCAACACCCACATCCTGAGAATGAATTAAAAAGAAGAGACATTTCTAAAAAAACTGCAAAAGCCTTTAGTGGCTGAATTGGGAAGTACAGTATCCCAGAAGGAAACGGATCCCGATTGTTTCTATCACTGAGGTCACTGAAAATAAGAGGTTACCGTGCTTCTAACATCCACAACTGGAACACTATGGGCTAAAAATTGGATTACATCTGAAAATGGGGGTGGGGCTCACGATATGCGATCACCCTGCTCCCGTTGAAAGGAATGCAGCCAGCACGTGACATTCATGCTGCCTGCTAATTATAATGATTGTAGCAATCAGCTCAGCACTGAATGCACTGCTGAGTGGTTGAATGCTCAGCAAGGAGCCCAAGTTCATCTGAGGCTAGCACCAATGAAAGCTAGTCTCCACTTCTTAAAGACAGTCTGCACCTTTTAAAGGGAAGGTGCATTCTGCCTATAGCAGCTCAAGCAACTGGCTGGGGGAGACAGTGCAAATGTCACAACAGGAGAGAGAGTGTGCACCAAGGTTCTCTGATGTAGCACTGGAGGTCTTGGTGCAGGAGGTGGAAAGGAGGAGAGAGGTCCTATTACCATAGGGGCCCTCTAGACAACGCTTGAAAATGCCAATGGGAGCAGATAGCCTTAGCTGTCAATGCCAGCAGTGTCACCCCGAGGAGCTGGCTATAGTGTAGGAAGAAGTTTAATGGCATCACTCAAGTGGTCAAGGTCAGTGAATTCATCGTCGAATGCCATATCCCACCATCTGCACCACTACTCTCACACACTGCTCAATGCACCACTCCCCCATCACTCACCTACCAACAATCTCTACCAAACATGACTCATGCCTCACGATCATAGCTTCACCTCACCCTCATACACTTACCACCAAATTTTCTCCCTAATTTTGTTTTTGCGCGCGTGGTCCCTTTAATGGGCTGCACGGCCCATTCAAAATTTCAGTCCTGCACGAAATTTCCCATTTGAAAAAACAGTCCCAGGCTTCGAGGGACATCCAGACAGTGCAGCTTAGTGGGAACATTGCTTACCACTGCTGCAAGACTCACACCTACATTCCACAGCTTTCACACACTGTCAGCTATTCAACCATGACAGGCACATCACCAAACACATTGCACCACACTCACTTGACACAATTCCCTTTCTCTTGTAGAACAAGGTGGCTCACAATTGCAGCCAGCAGGGGCTGAAGGGGCACAGGTGTGTCTGCATAATCTTGCCCCCCTGGAGGAGACAGGGCTGGCCATTCTTCGCAGGGCAATCGCTGAGCCCATGTCTAGCAACGGGGCTGAAGCTATCCAAGATGACGGTATCCTCATACCTAACCCTCCTTCTCACATCCCACGTCCCTCTCATCTCACTATCTCTTCTGACTTACAAGCTGCAAATGGTGTAAACATGCAAATCTTGCTTTCCCGCACCCCCCTCAAGATAACCTTACCCTTGTGCCTGTCTCCTTTCAGATAGCCAAGAACTGCCACCTGGCCAGGCACTGGTGGAGGAGCAGGAAGAAAGTGAAGACACAGCATCACTTGATTTCACACTCCCAGCCACCAGCTTAGATACTGACACTCTGTGTACTTTAGAAAAAATGAAAAACTTGCATTTCTATAGTGCCTTTCATGACAACCAGACGTCCCAAAGCTCTTTACAGCCAACTAAGTACTTTTGAGGTGTAGTCACTGTTGTAATGTAGGAAACGCAGCAGCCAATTTGCGCACAGCAAGTTCCCACAAACAGCAATGTGATAATGACCAGTTAAGCTGTTTTTGTTATGTTGATTGAGGGATAAATATTGGTAGGACACCAGGGATAACTCCCCTGCTCTTCTTCGAATAGTGATATGGGATCTTTTACACCCACCTGAGAGAGCAGACGGAACCTTGGTTTAATGTCTCATCCGAAAGATGTCACCTCCGACAGTGCAGCACTCCCTCAGCATTGCACTGGAATGTCAGCCTAGATTTTTGTGCTCAAGTCTCTGGAGTGGGACTTGACACCACAAATTTCTGACTCAGAGGCGAGAATACTACCCATTGAGCCACAGCTGACACTGAGAATAGGTTAGACGCGCAATCTGCACGTGGTGAGACACACAGGCATGAGTGGCCTGCAGCCAGGGCAGGGGGAATGGGTAGCAGATGACAGTTCCGTGGAGGGCGAGTTCGCACACGGGTTCTGCTGCAGAGGACTCAGATGAGGACTTCGATGGGGCGGCCTACAGAAGAATGGGTAT
The DNA here is from genome assembly GCF_052327205.1 of Somniosus microcephalus. Taxonomy (NCBI): domain Eukaryota; kingdom Metazoa; phylum Chordata; class Chondrichthyes; order Squaliformes; family Somniosidae; genus Somniosus; species Somniosus microcephalus. The sequence continues at coordinate 94,579,985 of NC_140996.1, read as the reverse complement.
GCACAACAAAATGCTTTGTGCATTGGCAGGCCTGCCAGAAAGCCTGAGTGCAATGGCAAGGAGCATGGAGGAGACCGGCCCCAACCTTGCAGAGCTTTGGGCTCATGATTTTCAGCATGGAACTGATGGCTAACTCCATTACCGTACTTATAGGCCCAACCATGATGCATGGTCTGATGGCCGATGTCTCAGCTTCCATTGCAGCCCAGGCAAATGGCCTCTTTCAGGATGACAGCATTCGTGCTCCCACCACTGCCACTCCGCCAGTGCCTTTGCTGTTGCCTGTCAGCTAGCCAGCCGAGACAGCTGCCACCCATGCCAAAATGGTGAGGTCTACAGCTGAGCCTTCTAGGCCCACAGCTGCTCGAGCTCGTCCTGCAAGGCCATCTGCCATCTCCCCCACTGAAAGTCAGCAGCCTTCCACCAGCCATGGTGCAGCCACAGGGGTAGCATTTCATAGGACCACTAGGACAGGCAAAGGCACATGGAAGACAGGTACTAAGGAAATGCAGAAGGGTGATTAGTTGACTTTGTTATGTAATATTGGATGGATTGATGTATAAAGTTGAAATGGAATGTTTGTTTTGAGGTGGCTTTCATTTCAGCATTGTGGCCAAGTGGACGCTGTGATGGTCTGTATCAGAGGGATGGTAAGGTGTGGGACTGTTGGTAAATGTGGAATTGGGGTTGTGTTCACCGGAACTGCAGTCGGATGAGTCGATCATGGACAGCCCGGGCTGAAAGGGGCTGTCTGGGTTGCCTCCTCCCTTCCGTTTCCACCTGTTCTGCTTTCTCCTCCTCCTCTTCCTCCTCCTCCTCAGCTGGTCGCCGTATGCCTGGTGACATGATGGCGAGGTTGTGGAGCATGCAGTAGACCACAACAAATCTTGTGACGCGCTCTGGTGAGTACTGCAGGGCTCCTCCTCAGCGGTCCAGGCAGCGGAACCATTGCTCCAGAACCCCAATGGTTTACTCTATGATGTTTCAATTGGCAGCATGGCTCTCATTGTATGCATGCTGGCCACTTGTGGTTAGGTTGCGGAGCGGAGTCATGAGCCAGGTGGTCAATGGATAGTCCTTGTCGCCCAGCAGCCAGCTTCTGGTATGATGTGGTTGCTCAAAGACTGAGGGAACAGTGGACTTGCGCAGAATAAAAGCATCATGACTGCTGCCAGGATACTGGGCATTCACCAGCATGACATGCAGACCAATGGCATGGTCACCAGCATGGTCGCACAGCAACTGCACATTTAGCCAGTGGAAACATTTTACGGTTGAAGTACATCTTAGTATTTCTGTGCAGAATTGCTCTCAGATGGGTAAGGCCTCCTGCTGAGAGCCCTTGTCTCCCTCCTCCTCCTCCCTTTGCGAGCAGCTTATCCTCTTCTTCGCTGCCTCTGCTCCATCTCCCTGTCATGCTACAGGCCAAGTGGGATGACAACTAGAGCACCCATGACTGGGAACATGTGTTCTGACCAGAACCCTTGAAGTCAGAACCAAGGCTTTCTCCACTTGCAGCACCACTCCCTGTCACCTCACCAACTTTAACTAACTGTAGAAAGTTCCAAACACTTCCACAATCTTACACAGAGCCAGTAGAAATCAATCAGCAACTGACCTGACAGTGGTTGCTAATCCCTTTAAATATCGCTGTTAGGGGGTCCTTGTTGATGCTGAATGCATGTTCAGCTGTGCGAGGTTAACAGAGGGTTTTAGCTCCAGCATTGACAATGAAAATGGCAGCACTGGCATCAAATCAGCATTGCACGCTGATTGATGTCACGATCTGCGTGTGCATGTGCAGCGCAGATGACATTTTCAGCACAAAATGGCACCCATAGCGCTGAAGAATCGGGCGCTAAGGAGGTGAAGTTTTCACCCTAATGGCCTGGAATTTGAGGTGGGTAGTAACAGCAAATGAACAGCTTTAAAACTGACCACAACTTCAGGATTTAGCGCATGTGCATCCTAACGCAGAAATCCTGAAGTTGCGGTCAGTCATTCACTGCTCCGACACTGGCTGTCGAAAAAGCCAAACTTCTCGCCACAGAGATCGCGAGATCTTTGCGGGCAGCTTTCTTCGAGGTCAGCGGCAATCGCCATTGCTCACTGCTAATAAATGCAGAAGAATCTCACCTTCACAGTTGATCCAGAGTTACAAGGTTGTATCAAGATCATGCCAAACAAAACTCTAGGTTTGCAAAAGGCAGGCGACTTGCTGGATTTGTCCTCCTTGTTGCCACAGATCCGTCACATTCAGTCACAGCAAATACAAACATAATCCTACCTGCAGGAAGAGAAAGCCTTTGATAAATCTAAGGCTTTACTGGGCCAGAGTCCTGCTGGACTTGTAATAAATAAAGGACTACAGCACATAATTCTGTTTTAAATAGATTAGGTGTGTGATGTGCCTTCAATAACTCAAAGACAAGGGCCTAGAAATTGAGTGGGCTTAGCGCCCATTTTGCGGCGCTAGAGGGCACTGCGCTGGACTTACAGCCGGTTTTGAAATTGACTAGGGCCCAACATCGGCGTTACGCCGGTAGCGCTGCGCCGGCACCGATGACGTCATCGGTGTGCGCAGCGTCCCGGTTGCCGTGGTGACGGGCCCCAGCGCCGAAATTCAGTTGCGGCCGCCTCGCCCGTGGCAGCCGCAACTAAGACTCTGGCAACAGAGTCTTACACGACTTTGCGCCGGCGCATAAAGGTGGAGCGGCGGCCGGCCGCTTTCCCGCCGGCTGCCTGCCCGCACCTCCCTCCCCGGACTCCCCCACCCCCCCCCCCGTGGAACAGATGCTTCTCGGCTGCGAGCCCGGCACTTCCCCGAGGTGCCGGGCTCATTTTTGTGGCGATTTAACCGGCCAGCGGGCGGGTGCAGGCAGCTCCTCCTTAACTGAAGGAGGAGGCCTGCACTTCCCGAGCCTGCCGCACCGCATCGGGCGCCACAGCGCCGGAATAGCGCCGCAATGCGGCGCATAGCGCCAGTTTTCAGGCGCAAACAGCCTTCAGTAGCGCCGGCAGCCGTTTGGGCGTGGCGCTACTGAATTTTTGCCGCGCACAGCGCGACTTAGCACCGGCGCTAAATTTCCGGCGTTAAGCCCCGGCGCAGCGCAAACTCAATTTCTAGGCCAAGGAGTTTAAGGATTCAACTAAAGGCTTTTAATCACTAAGAACATTGCAGCATTACAGGTCTTCCCACATCGGGTTCGTCTGGTAGGAATGACTCATACAGCTTTTGAGACCTTTATATGGCAAAAGACAGAGGCGTAGCCAATACACACAATAGGAACAAAAGGGGGCGGTTCACACAATACAAGCAGGTAAAACACATGGGCTGATGAAGGCATATATTTCATCACAGTGTGCTGTTCGTTGCACTTTTTCCTCAGCCATATGCTCTTCTTGGCTTGTATCCTGTCTGATTTCCTTTCTGAGGCATTTATCATAGGAAAAGAGTCTTTCCATTCAGCCATAGAAACTTTACAGTGTGCAAATGGTGCTTACATAAGTCCAGGGCCTAATCCCCAAGTCAATTAGATCATGGCTGATCTGTTTTTTAACTCCATTTGGTTCCATGGGGGAAAAATTGGGTATCGCCCATTTTGGGGCGCTAATATCGGCTGGGCGCAAAGTTTAGAGCCCGGCACTAATAATCGCCGCTGACCGCAAAATTAATCTCCATCGTCCCTGGAGGTGATTTGAGCGCTAAATCAAGCGCTACACACTTCTCTTAGGGTGCTAACATCAGGGAGTGAGGCGTTACATCAGAGCACTACTGACGCTCAGGTGATGTCAATTACCATGGAACTCAGACAGACTGGTGCCATCCAGTTCTTAAAGGGGAGGGTCCATCTTGCTGCACAGCCACACCCTGCTCATTGCAGTGTTGAACCTCGGTCTGCAAACATCATTGAGATTGCTGAAACAAATGTGATGGATATTCAGGGGCCCAGGGAGAGAGCTCGGCGCTTTAGCAACCAGGCATTGGTGGCTCTGGTTGGCGCAGTTGAACGGTGACGGGCAGTGCTCTTTCCAGAGAGTGGCAGGAGGCCATTGCTTCGCGAGTTTAGAAGAGTCTGGAGGGAGGTGGCCCAGCATGTGTCATCACGGAGCCGGGTGCAGAGGACACATACACAGTGTCATAAAAAGTTCAAAGATCTCATTCGGGTGGTCAGGGTGAGTATCTGCTTTTCAATACCTCTACATCCCACTACCTCAACTTCACTCTGTGCACAGACAGTGTAAATAACCAAATGCCCAACTCTCATCCGACAACTATGGCCATCTCATAAAACTCACATGCACATCCCACACCTTGCAGACATTAACGGCTATTCAAATATGGTAGGCACATCTGCCAAACACATGGCTGCACACTCACTCACACACTGTCCTTTTTCTTGCAGGCCAAGCTTTCACATAACCAGTGAGAGACTCAGCAGATGGGAGGAGGCCAGGCGGAGCTGCACCCCCGCACAGAATTGGAGGAGAGTGTCCACAGACTCATTGCGAGCTAGGTAGTAGGCGCCGTGGCTGGTGGAGAGGTCGACCCCCTTGAGGACAGCAACGGTATGTTCATCAGCTTTCTCTCCTCTTTCATACCACTTCCCCCTCACAACACCAGCCTTTTACACTTTCAATCTCACTAACAGTCTCCAGTCCTGTTGTTTTCTGTTGTTAAACTCTATTTTCTCTCCACGGATGCTGCCTGGCCTGCTGAGTATTTCCAGCATTTTCTGTTGTTATTTCAGTCTCCAGTCCTTGCTCCCTTCCTGCTCCCCTGCCCTCACGCTGAAGCCAGATTGTTCCAGATGTTGAAGTACTGCCCCGTGGGAGTGGCAATGTGTTGGTCAAGCAGGAAGGTGCTGTCCTCTCTTAGAATGACAGCAATCCTGCTCTCATCACTGCCACTTCGCCATTGCACTTGCCATAGCCTGTAACACAGCCAGCCCAGACTGCTGCCGCCCATGCAGAGTTGGTGCAATCTGCAGCCGGGTCCTCCAGGCCCAGAGCTTGTCGAGGGCATCCTTCAAGGCCATCTGCAGTCTCTGGATCTGAGATTCAGCAGACTTCCGCTAGCTTTGCTGCAGCCACTGGGGCCACATTACGGAGGAGCAGTAGGGTGGGAAGAGGGGAAGTGCGCAGGTAATAGAGATCACCCACAAAGGCCGAAAAGTAAAAATTATGTAATAAATGGGGGGAATGTTTGTGGGAAAGTTTGATGTTCATCTTAATATATTTGTTTACTGATTTGACGCTTATCTCGATGTGGTAAGAACGAGTTTTGTTAGTTTATCAATTGTTGTGTTTGTTTCTAATTGTTTGTCCTGAATAAATAAGACACTAGATTGTAATATAAATAAGTTTTCTTATTGGAACTTTACAACTTTGCTGATTTGACTCATTGGAACTTTGCCCGGTAATAGGGGCTGCGGGATGCTTGCGATGATGTGCTTTGCCCGGCAGCCCCTATTTTTTTTTTCATTGAAGGATAAGGGCAGCAGGTGCATGGGAACACCATCACCTGCAAGTTCCCCTCCAAGTCACACACCATCCTGACTAGAAGTATATTGCCGATCCTTCATCATCGCTGGTTCAAAATCCTTGAACTCCCTACCTAACAGCACTGTGGGAGTACCTTCATCACACGGAGTGCAGCAGTTCAAGAAGGCAACTCACCACCACCTTCTCAAGGGGAATTAGGGGCGGACAGTAAATGCTGGCCTTGCCAGCGATGCCCACATCCCATGAACGAATATTTTTAAAAAATTAGGTGCTGCGGGATGCTTGCGATGATGTGCTTCTTCATCCCAGAAGCCATTTTCTCTGTCATTCGTCAGAAGCGCTGTCTTATCAGGCGTTGCAGAGGCAACATTGTGCACCTCCCTCCCACATTGGTGCTGCTGATCCTCCTCTTCATCCTCCTCCTCTGCCTCCTCCAACTCCTCTCCCTCTTCCTCCTCCTGAGGTGCACCAATCCCTGGTGGCAATGGCTGGGTCCTCATAATTGCGAGGTTGTGCAGCATGCAGCATACAACAATGAAAACCGATACTCGATCGGGGGAGTACTGCAGGGCTCCTCCAGAGTGGTCAAGACACCGGAACCGTTGCTTCAAGGCGCCGATCGTCTGCTCAATGAGGTTCCTAGTGGCACTATGGCTCTCATTGTATGCGAGCTCAGCAGGAGTGTTGGGGTTATGGAGCATTGTCATCAGCCAGTACAGAGTGGATAACCCTTGTCCCCAAGGAGTCAGCCACAAGGTGGTTGGAAGGGGTCTGGGACACCAGTCTGGTGCAGGATGAAAGCATCGTGGGTGCTGCCAGGATAGCCGGCATTGACGGTAAGGATGCGCTGTCTGTGGTTGCACACCAACTGGACATTCAGAGAGTGGAAGCCCTTGTAGTTTTGGAACACCTCTGCATTTTCATGAGGTGCCCGCAATGCCACATGCGTGCAGTCAATGGCGCCCTGAACCGTGAGGAAGCCTACTATCCTAGTGAAACCACATGCGTGTTCACGCTGTTTCTCCTGGGTCATGCGGAAAGAGATATATTCCCTTTTCCTTTTGTACAGAGCATTTGTGACCTCTCGGATGCAGCATTGGGCAGCAAATTGGGAGATATTCGCAATATCCCCAGTTGAAGCCTGGAAGGAGCCGCTGGCATAGAAATTGAGAGCCACCGTCATCTTCATTGCCTCCAACAGAGACATCCTGGCCCTGAGCTGAGGCTGCAGATCTGGTTGCAGGAGCTGGCAGAACTCAGTGACCACCTTCTTGCTGAAGCGCAACCTTCTGAAACACTGCCCCTCAGACAAATCAATGTAGGAGAATTGCTCCTGAAATACCCTGGGAGGGTAAGGTATCCTGTACAATATCCCGTTGGCCCTCCTCCCTCTGGCCATGTTTGCCACTCTCTCTCTGAGCCTCTGTTGCCTCTGAAGGTGAAAATGGAGGATGACGCCCTGAGTTAGTACAGTCCCCATTTAAAATCTTCTAAATGTGGTAAATACGAAGCTCAGAGAAATTGGAACCTGAAAAGTGTTGCTCAGGACCAAAACTCCTTAGGACAGCGTTAAATCTCCAGATGTCTCTCTCCCTCTCAACCTGCATATGCCAAAAATTTTGCCAACAAGAAAAAGCAGGAAGCACATGTCTTTAAATAGCGCTCCCCCAGCTCCTTCCCAACTTCAAAACGTCCCCCTCTACCTGTCGTTCCTAGCTGCAGGCGCTAAGGCAGGGGGCGAGAATCAATTTCTGGTCTGGAGTGCTACCGGAGTGTTGCACGCTTGCATGGTGTCACGATCTGCGGGCGCAGGAGATCATGGTGGTAGTGTTTAGCGCTAATGCAAAATGATAGGTCAAAGGCTTTCGATAAGGTCCCGCATAAGAGATTAGCATGCAAAGTTAAAGCACATGGGATTGGGAGTAAGGTACTGACTTGGATAGAGAACTGGTTGGCAGACAGGAAGCAAAGAGTTGGAATAAACGACTCTTTTTCCAAGTGGCAGGCAGTGACTAGTGGGGTACCGCAGGGATCGGTGCTAGGACCCCAGTTATTCACAATATATATAAATGATCTAGACGAGGGAACTAGATGTAATATATCAAAGTTTGCAGATGACACAAAGCTGGGTGGGTGTGTGTGCTGCGAGGAGGATGCAGAGAAACTCCAGTATGATTTTCACAGGTTGGGTGATTGGGCAGATGCATGGCAGATGCAGTATAATGCGGATAAATGTGAGGTTATCCACTTTGGTGGCAAGAACAGGAAGGCAGATTATTATCTGAACGGCAATAGATTGGGAAAAGGGGAAGTGCAACGAGACCTGGGTGTCCTTGTGCACCAGTCACTGAAGGTAAGCATGCAGGTGCAGCAGGCGGTTAAGAAGGCAAATGGTATGTTGGCCTTCATAGCGAGAGGATTCGAGTACAGGAGCAAGGATGTCTTGCTGCAGTTGTACAGGGCCTTGGTGAGACCACGCCTTGAGTATTGTGTGCAGTTTTGGTTGCCTTTTCTGAGGAAGGGAGTGCAGTGAAGATTCACCAGACTGATACCTGGGATGGCAAGAATGACGTATGAAGAGAGAATGGGTCAATTGGGCTTGTATTCGCTAGAGTTTAGAAGAATGAGAGGGGATCTCATTGAAACTTATAAAATTCTAACAGGACTAGACGGACTAGATGCAGGAAGGATGTTCCCGATGGCGGGGGAGTCCAGAACCAGGGGTCACAGTCTAAGGATAAGGGGTAAGCCATTTATGTAGTGTCCGTGTGTTGATAAAGACACTGAAGACAGGAGTTGGTTCATAGGTGTTTACTAAGCAAAGTCTGGGGGGGGGGGGGGTTCTAACGGATATGCACAATACACAGGCTTATATAGCCCGAGTGGCCATTACCGGCACTACAGCACACCTGGGGCTCTTAAAGGCACATACACCACAATTCCTCCCCTTTTAGCTAACCAGTACATCATATTTTAAGTAATTATTAATTACATGTTATAAGCAAAATAATATACATTGCTGTAATTAATTAATTATAAGTCAGTCTCTCAGGAGGCTTCTTGACTCAGTCCGGATAACGTCTCAGGGGTGTAGTAGTTTCTGGTGGTGTAGTATGTTCTTCTGGCAAGGCTGATTCGGCTTGAATGCCAGTGTCGGGTTCATCAGGTTCCAGTATCACCGGATCGGAGGTAGATATGGGTATCTCTACTTCATCATTAGATGTATAGAGTGGCGGTGTAGGTTGTCCCTTTTCGGATGACTTTATGATTTGGTCAGCATGCTTTCTCCGATGTCCACGGTATACATCAGTGGTCCTAGTCGTGTGCAGATAGTTCCAGGCTGCCATTTCTCGGTACGGTAGTCCCGGGCCAAAACTTGTTGACCTATCTGGAAGGTTCTAGTTGGCCTTTCATTCATGCCTTGAAACTGCCGGTTCTCCACGTCCCTTCTGATGTTGGGCTTGACCAAATCCAGCCGGCATCTTAGGTTTCTATTGAAGAACATCATGGCGGGAGTTTGGTTGGTAACCATATGTGTTGCATTCCTGTATGCGAATAAGAAGTTATCCACCTTGTGCTGAAGTTTTATGTCTTCATTACCCATGGCCTTTATGGCCTTCTTGAAGGTCTGGACAAACCTTTCAGCCAATCCATTGGTGGCGGGATGGTATGGGGCGGACATGTAGTGCTTAACCCCATTGTTTTTTAAGAACTTTCTGAATTCTTCAGACACAAATTGCGGTCCATTATCAGAACAAATCTGTTCCGGCAGCCCATTCCTGGCAAATCTGGTCCTTAATACTGTGATGGTTTTTTCCGTGGTGGTGGAGGACATCTTTATTACCTCCGGCCGCTTGGAGTGTGCATCAACCACGATTAAGAACATTGAGTCCATAAATTGACCAGCAAAGTCGATGTGTACCTTTTGCCAGGGAGATGAGGGCCACTCCCATGGCTGTAGAGGGGCTTGTGGTGGAGCGTTTTGGACCTTCTGGCATCCTAGGCAGCTCTTGGTCATTTCTTCGATGTCTCCATCGATACCTGGCCACCATACAAATGCCCTGGCTAGGTTCTTCATTTTCACTCCACCCAGATGCCCCTCGTGAAGCTCCTTTAGCACTTTATCCTGGAGTTTGGGTGGAATCACCACTCTGGATCCACACATCAAGGTTCCTCGGCACACTGACAGCTGTTCTCTTCTTTGCGAGAATGCTGGCAACAGTGGTTCGCCATGTGCTGGCCATCCCTTCACTGTTAAATCGTAGACCCGTGAAAGAGTCGGGTCATTTCTCGTTTCCCTTTCAATGGCAGAATTTGTTACTGGTAGACATTCCACTATGGTAGAGTGGAACATCTCCATTGGGTCTACTGTAGGTGCCTCTTCTACCGTTGGCAACGGTAGGCGCGATATACCATCAGCATTCCCATGCTGTTTTGACCCTTTGTATTCTATGTTGTATTGGTGTGCCCCTAGAAAAAGGGACCACCTCTGTAGCCTTTGTGCTGTCATAATGGGAACACCCTTTTTAGGGTTGAATATGGAGATGAGGGGTTGATGGTCAGTCAACAAGGTAAATTTTTGTCCGTGTAGGTAATGGTTGAATTTCTTTACTCCCCATACCAGGCTGAGTGCTTCCCTGTCGATTTGGGCATAGTTACGCTCAGCTGAGTTCAATGAGCGTGACGCAAAAGCTATCGGCCGTTCCGAGCCATCAGGGAATTTATGCGATAATACTGCTCCTATGCCATAAGCGGATGCATCGCACGCCAGTCTGATTGGCAGTGATGGGTTGTAATGAGCCAAAACTTCTTTGGATGTGATTAAGTCTTTGCATTTATGGAAGGCACTTTTGCAGTCTTCGTTCCATTACCAAATTACTCCTGTTTGTAGCAGTTCATTAAGAGGGTGTAGAAGAGTTGATAAGTTCGGTAAAAATTTATGATAGTAATTTATTAATCCCAGGAACAACCTTAATTGTGAAACATTTTCAGGTGCTGGGGCTTTTATGACCGCCTCAATTTTTTCAGGTGACTTATGCAACCCTTCCTTATTTATTATGTGGCCACAATATGATATTTGATTTCGGAAAAATTCGCACTTGGGGCGATTTGCTCGTAGGCCCCGTTCTCTCAGCCTAGTGAGCACCTGCTCTAAATTGGCAAGGTGCTCGTTGTCGTTTTCTCCTGTTACAAGGATGTCGTCTAGGTAGCATTGAGTCCCCGGAATCCCTTGGAGGACTTGCTCCATAGCTCTTTGCCAGATAGCTGGAGCTGATGCTACTCCAAAAACCAGTCGATTGTACTGGTACAGACCTTTGTGTGTATTTATCGTGAGATATTTTTTAGAGGCCTCTTCAACCGCCATCTGTAGATATGCCTGTGCCAAGTCAATTTTGGTGAAACATTTCCCTCCGGATAGTGAGGCGAAAATATCTTCTATCCTCGGAAGAGGATACTGTACCCTGTGAAGGACTGGGTTTACAGTCACCTTGAAGTCTCCACAGATGCGAATTTTTCTCTGTTCTTCAGATTTATCATTCTTCAATGCTTTCTTCATGACTGGGAAGATGGGTGTTGCCCACTCGCTCCAATCTATTTTAGATAATACGCCTGCTTTTTACAAATTCTCCAGCTCTGCCTCGACTGCTGGACGAATTGCGTATGGCACCGGTCTTGCCTTAAAAAACTTGGGAATTGCTGCATCTTCCACTTTTATTGAGGCGGTGATGCCTTTCAAGGTTCCTAGTTTCTCTTGAAACACTTCCTTGGCGTTGGCCAAGATGTCTTTTAATCGTTCAGGTATGACGTCATCATCATTTTTTTCCTTACTGGTCACCGTCAGTGCCTGAATGGAGTGCCAGTCTAAACGTATTTTTCTGATCCATTCACGTCCCAACAGCGGTGGACCACCATCTTGTAGAATGTATAAATACAACTTCTGTATTTCCTTGCCGTTGTATACAACAGGCACCCTTATTTTTCCTTTGGGGTATACTTTCTGCCCCGTATATGTTTTCAAGATAATGGATGTGTCTTTTAAAGGTATATGCGGAAATAGCCGCTCGTAATCCCGTCGATTTATGACGGTCAGAGCTGATCCTGTATCTAGCTCCATTTTAACTGGGGACCCTGCTATTGTGAGGGTAACCCAAATGGTCTGGTAATCTTCTTTGGCAATTACATTATGTAATTTAAGAGAGCTTAGTCTCTTGTTCCCGGAGTCGCTATCGCTCTTCTGGTCTTCGGAGCTACTGTCCGTCATCATTTGTACCTTTCTGTGCTTTTCCTTATTGAATCTTTTCCTGTTAGTGGATTTTTTGTTTCCAGATCGGCACACACGTGGAATGTGTCCCATCTTTCCGCATCGCCTGCATGCTTTTTCCTTGAACCAGCAGTCCCTCTGGTCATGGGTGGATCTGCCGCAGCGATAACATCTCTCGAAACCCCGTGTCATTTCATGGGTGCCGAAGTCCTGTGGCCTTTGCTGTATGTCTGCAGCTCCTATTGCACTGAAAGCCTTGTCCAGTGTTACATTTTTCTCAGAAGATAGCTTTTTTTGTGTTTCTACACTTAGGGAATCGCAGAAGAATTTGTCTCGCAGAGAATCTGCCAGTCCTGCCTCGAATTGGCAGTGTAGGGTATCAACAATCTCCTCAAAATTCTTGTCCATCGGTTCGGCTGGAGTGATTAAGTTTCGTAACAGCTTGTATGTCTTTGCGCCCATTAGATCCAGAAGCACTGAAGCTTTTTTTTCATCTTCTATTCCATTTGCGGTGCAATATACCTCCACTCTTTCCACATATGTGGTCCAATCCTCTACCTCGTTATCAAAAACATCAATATTGCCAGAATTAGGCATCTTAGAAAAGGCATGGCGCTTCCCGCGCTTTTCTTTCTTTTCTGTAGAAAAGATATGGCGCTTCCCGCGCTTTCCCGCCACTGCTGCCGATGACAACGCTGTTTACTGCGGTTTCCATTTGTTTTATTTTTTTATTTACTGTTGGAGACTCGTTCCCGCCGGAGTTTTTGTCCAGGTCTGAACGCTGACCTGTTTGCCGCGCCGTCCGTCTCCCGAGTGCTCCCTCCCAGTCCGTTATTGCTTGCCTCCGATTTCGCTGCCTGTTTCAGCTGTAGAGCCAGCCGCTGGAGCCCCAGCCTGACGCCCAGGAAGGATTTAGCGCAGTACCTGCCACCAACTTGGCCAGCTGGTGAAACCACAGCTTCTCTCACTTCCTTGAGTCTTCAGGACGCCCGAGGAATCGATGTCCTTGAGGTGCTGCCGAATTGCAGGTAAGTCCGTTTCCACTTCGTCGCCACTGTAGTGTCTGTGTGTTGATAAAGACACTGAAGACAGGAGTTGGTTCATAGGTATTTACTAAGCAAAGTCTGGGGGGGTTCTAACGGATATACACAATACACAGGCTTATATAGCCCGAGTGGCAATCACTGGCACCACAGCACACCTGGGGCTCTTAAAGGCACATACACTACAATTTAGGATTGAGATGAGGAGGAATTTCTTCACCCAGAGTGGTGAACCTGTGGAATTCTCTACCACAGAAGGCCGTTGAGGCCAATTTCATTAAATATATTCAAGAAGGAGTTAGATATATTACTTAAGGCTAAAGGAATCAAGGGATATGGGGAGAAAGCAGGGACAGGGTACTGAATTTGGATGATCAGCCATGATCTCATTAAACGGCGGAGCAGGCTCGAGGGGTTGAATGGCCTGCTCCTGCTCCAATCTTCTATGTTTCTATGTAATTTCTCGAGCACCACTAAAATCGTCATGCTCGGGTGCGAAGTTGCTAGTGCCCCATTTACGGCCCCCGGAGGTGCTAACTGAAGGCGCTAACCAACCAATTTTCCCCCCCATATCTCTTAATACCGCAACCTCTTCCATTTAGAAGGACAAGGGCAGCAGGCGCATGGGAACACCACCACCTCCAGGTTCCCCTCCAAGTCACACACCATCCTGACTTAGAAGTATATCGCCGATCCTTCATCGTCGCTGGGTCAAAATCCTGGAACTCCCTACCTAACAGCACTGTGGGAATACCTTCACCACACTGACTGCAGCGGTTCAAGAAGGCGGTTCACCACCACCTTCTCAAGGGCAATTAGGGATGGGCAATAAATGCTGGCATTGCCAGCGATGCCCACATTCCATAAATGAATAAAAAAAATATCCTTGCCAAACAAAAATCTAACAATCTCAATTTAAAAATTTTCAATTGATCTAGCCTCAACAGCTTTTTGGGGAAGAAAGTTCCAGACTTTTCTATATCTGTTGAAATAGATGCATCTGCAACAAAACATGGAGTAAATGGATAACTAAACTACAACTCTGAACGATATACGTGAGGGAATATGATGTAATTTGGGCTAGTATCTGTAATGTATGTACCTTTAAGGAGGGAACTATTTTTTACAGCTCATGTATACTGCAGTACCGGCAGTGACCACACCTGTATATAGCACTGAGTAGTAATCTGTACAGATCAGTTGCAGTTTGAGCCGCGTTGAGTAAACACCTGTTGTACCGTTCTCCGCAGTCTGTGTCTTATTATACACGGACGTAACATTGGCGACGAGGCAGGTTCGAACCTACCTGCAACTCTGCATCACCTCCCGGGGATTCGTTCCTGGAGATCAGTGGATTGGAGGTCAAGGCCAGAGACTCGGGCGTCGACCACGGGCAACCGCCCAGTCATCCAGCAGAGACTCGAGAATTGCGGTGGAGGCTGTCGAGAGCCAGGCTTGGCTTTCCAGTCGAGGTGGTCCAGCGAAATGGGCTGGCAACAGGTAGTGCGCAGACCCTTCCCGGACAGCGGCGGGCTAGAGCCCGACCGAGCGGCACAGCAAAGGGCCGAGCAGCATCGACAGGGGAGAGAGAGAGAGAGGGCAGAGCGCACAGGGCTCAGCCGGTGTTCAGGGGCCGAGCAGCATCGAAGAGAGGGAGAGAGAGATGCGCAGAAACCCACAGGGCGCCGCCATTGCCACGAGAACTGCCGGGAGCGGGGGAGGAAGTAAAGCGCGGGAGACGCCATTTTAAGCCATTGGGAGATGCCATTTTAAACCACACCCAAAATGCCGAAGAGTGGTAGTATCACCGCATTGGACAATGAAGTCGAAGATTGGACTACATATGTCGAACGAATAGAGGTGTACTGCAAGGCAAATGAGGTGTCAGATGACAAGAAAGCGTCGGTATTGTTAAATTTAATGGGTGCAAAGACGTATGGTTTATTACGAAATCTAGTAACCCCAACGAAGCCAATGGAAAAGAGTTTTGAAGATATAGTAACGATACTAAAGGAACATTTAAACCCAACACCGCTGCTGATAGCAGAAAGATTCAAGTTTCACAAACGGAACCAGCATAAGGGTGAAAGCAATGCTGATTATTTAACAGAACTGTGCAAACTATCGAAACACTGCCAGTTTGGAGTGGGACTGGCAGATACCTTAAGGGACAAGTTTGTGTGTGGGCTTCAAAGTGAAGGAACCCAGAAACGGCTTTTATCTGAAAAGGACCTTACGCTGGAAAAGGCTTTCAGCATTGCGGTATCATATGAAGCAGCAGCACGGGGCGCTGCAGAGATACAACAGAGACCGCAAGAATATGGCACAAACGAAATGTCATATGGAACAGAGAAGTGCTATTGCTGCGGCAGAACAACACACGACCAGAATGATTGCTGGTTCAAAGACAAAGTGTGCAGACAGTGTGGAAAAGTAGGACACATAGCACGAGTCTGCAGGTCGGGAAAGAAAACCAGCAATAAGAAACCTACCAAAGGAAAGTACAAGAAGGTACATAAGATGACGGAGAATAGTTCAGACGAACAAAAGAGTGATAACGACTCCGAAAGCAGGGAACTGAGTTGTCTGAAACTACATAATGTGATCACAACAGAGGATCACCGAACCATTTGGGTCACTCTCAAGTTAGCAGGAGTCCAGGTAAAGATGGAATTGGACACAGGATCAGCCCTAACAGTTATAAACCAACGGGACTACGAGCGGCTATTCTCACACATACCCTTGAGACACACAAAAATTATTTTGAAGACGTACACGGGGCTAAAAGTCTACCCCAAAGGAAAAATAAGGGTGACCGTTACATATAACGGTAAGGAAACACCAAAACTAGACCTGTATGTATTGCAAGATGGAGGACCACAATTACTGGGACGTGAATGGATCCGGAAAATACAACTGGATTGGCATTCCATACAGGCACTGACCGTGGCTAACAAAAAGGATGACGGCGTCACACCTGGGAGACTGTCAAAGATCCTAACTGACGCGAAAGAAGTGTTCCAGCAAGGACTCGGAACACTAAAAGGCATGACAGCGATGATTAAAATTGAAGAAAACGCAAGCCCAAAATTTTTTTAAGGCCAGACTTATGCGATCCGCCCAGCTGTCGAAGCAGAGCTGGAGAGTCTGGAACGTTCAGGTGTACTGTCCAAGGTAGACTGGAGCAAGTGGGCTACACCCATCGTCCCTATGATGAAAAAGTCGTTGAGCAGCACGCCTGGGGAACCAAGGAAGGTTCGCATCTGTGGGGACTTTAAGGTAACAGTGAACCCGGTCCTTCACACCGTACAATATCCACTTCCGCGGATTGAAGATATTTTCGCCTCGCTATCTGGAGGGAAACGCTTCACTAAGATTGATCTGGCCCAGGCGTATTTGCAAATGGAGGTAGAAGAAGCATCAAAAAAATACCTCACAATCAACACCCATAAAGGTCTCTACCAATACAACCGGCTGGTATTCGGGGTAGCATCAGCTCCGGCTATTTGGCAGAGGGCAATGGAACAAGTCCTGCAAGGGATCCCAGGGACCCAGTGTTATTTGGACGACATCCTGGTCACGGGCGAAAATGACAGTGATCACCTTGCCAACCTGGAGCAGGTGCTCACTAGATTGCAGGAATATGGGCTCCGAGCTAACCACCCCAAATGCGAGTTTTATAGAAAACAGATCTCGTATTGTGGCCACGTTATCAATAAAGAGGGGTTACATAAGTCCCCAGAGAAGATTGAGGCAGTAGTCAAGGCTCCAGCACTGGAAAATGTGTCACAACTGAGGTCCTTCCTCGGGCTGGTAAACTACAACATAAGTTCTTGCCAAATTTGTCTACAATACTACACCCACTGAACACCCTACTGCAAACTGGGGTGCCATGGAAGTGGAGTGACGAATGTAGACGAGCTTTCCAGAAGAGCAAAACACTAATCACATCGAAAGAGGTATTGGCCCATTACAACCCGGCATTACCAATTCGGTTGGCATGTGATGCGTCACCCTACGGCATTGGAGCGGTGCTGTCGCACAAATTCTCGGATGGCTCAGAGAGGCCAATAGCCTTTGCGTCACGATCACTAACCTCAGCCGAGCGTAACTACGCCCAGATTGACAGGGAGGCCCTCAGCCTAGTGTGGGGAGTTGAAAAGTTCAATCACTATCTGCACGGGCAGAAATTCACCTTGCTGACTGATCACCAGCCTCTTGTCTCCATTTTTAATCTGAAGAAGGGCGTTCCGGTGATGACTGCGAAACGACTACAAAGATGGTCACTTTTTCTAGGGGTGTACCACTATGAGATTGAATATAAGGGCACAAAACAGCATGGAAATGCTGATGGGCTATCACGCCTGCCACTGCCTATTGCGGAGGAAGCACCAGCAGTGGATCCTGTTGAAATATTCCATTCGACTATAGTTGAACACCTACCGGTAACTAACGCTTGTATCGAAAAGGAAACCCGAAATGACCCAACACTGTCTCGGGTATATGATTTGACGGTGAAGGGATGGCCAGCACATGGCGACTCACTGTTGCCAGCATTCTCGACAAGGAGAGAACAGCTGTCAGTGTGCCGGGGGACCTTGATGTGTGGATCCCGAGTGGTAATTCCACCCAAGTTAAGGGATACAGTGCTCAATGAGCTTCATGAGGGTCATCTGGGAGGGGTGAAAATGAACAGCCTAGCCAGGGCTTATGTGTGGTGGCCGGGAATCGATAAACAAATCGAGGACCTGACCAAGTGCTGCTCAGGATGCCAGAAAGTCCAAAATGCACCACCACAGGCCCATCTACACCCATGGGAGTGGCCCTCATCTCCATGGCAACGGGTGCATATTGATTTTGCTGGTCCATTCATGGACTCAATGTTTTTAATAGCCATGGATGTGCATTCAAAATGGCCTGAGGTCATCAAAACGTCTTCCACCACCATGGAGAAAACTATTGCAGTCCTACGGACCATTTTTGCCAGGAATGGCTTGCCAGAACAGATTTGCTCCGACAACGGACCACAGTTTGTGTCCGAAGAGTTCCGGAGGTTCTTGATAAAGAATGGGATAAGGCATTACACATCCGCCCCGTATCATCCAGCCACAAATGGATTGGCTGAGAGGTTCGTACAAACCTTTAAGAAGGCAATAAAGGCTATGTACAATGACAACATTCCGCTGCAGCACAAGGTGGACAATTTCCTGTTCGCCTACCGGAATGCGACACATGCAGTCACCAACCAAGCCCCAGCCATGATGTTCTTTAACCGAAGGTTAAGATCTCGCCTGGATTTGCTCAGACCAAACGTACGAAGAGATGTTGAGAGTAAGCAATTCCAGCACATCCATGAGAAGCCAACAAGGAGCTTCAATGTAGGGCAACCAGTCTTGGCCCGCGACTACCGAACAGAAAAATGGCAGCCAGGAACGATATGCACACGGCAGGGCCCACTAATGTACACAGTGGACGTTGGGGAGAGCATCATGAGACGCCATGCTGACCAGATCCTAGAGTCACAGGAACAAGTCAACCCCATGCCTCACCCATACGTACATGGTGATGAAACCGACATACAGGTCGCATCTACCCCAGAAACAGTAGCATCGGAAGCTGATGAACCAACCGACGACGGGGGGCCAGAATCGCCTCCGCACCAAGAGCAAGACACTCGGGAAAGGCGCTATCCCGAAAGGATCAGGAAGCCTCCCCAAAGACTGAATATATAAATAGACTATTTTCAACTAATGTTGAATGTTGAAAGTGTTAATTGTAATTAGTTTGATATTTAATTGTTAAATGAGTGTTATGGTACTGTTAATCTAAAAGGGAGGAATTGTAATGTATATACCTTTAAGGAGGGAACTATTTTTTACAACTCATGTATACTGCAGTACCGGCAGTGACCACATCTGTATATAACACTGAGTAGTAATCTGTACAGATCAGTTGCAGTTTGAGCCGCGTTGAGTAAACACCTGTTGTACCGTTCTCCGCAGTCTGTGTCTTATTATACACGGACGTAACAGTATCCACTTCCCTACTCATTTGTTTAAGACATCGGTGAAGGGATTCTAACCCACCTTTTACAACAGAGCTCATATCTCCCTCCCACTACTTATTTGCAGTGCAGCACAGAAAGAAATTAGGAGGTTTCATTGGTAATTCCTCACCTCAAACTAACAGCACTAAACAAAGTCAAACCACAATAATTCAGATACTACCGTGGGTCTTACATGAAATGTTGACACATGCAATAATTTGCTATATGATTTTTTTTATTATGGAATATTCAGTAAATTGTGCTTTAATTTCTGAGAGTATGCACATTTCACAAGTTTCTTAATGCTTACTCAAATAACATAGAAAGGACTAGAAAATGATTGGAAATTTAATATTCATATATTACAGATCAACCCAAACTCCCAAATGGTATTGCATTCCCCTTCACTTTATTACATTTCCAAAGTGATCATTTTTCTGTTACTTCAGCATATCTCCAAAACCCATTTTTCTGCATTTTGACCTTACTCTTTTAAGAAGATATAGCTGTCAGCTGTATCTTAAGCCTATTAGTGTTATGCCCTGCGATTTATGACAGGGACCCAATACTAATAGGGTTAATTATTACTAATGCCAAATCTGTTAAAAACATCTGTTGTCATTTTAATTTTAAAAATTCTAGTGGACAGTTCAATGCATCTGTCTATCTCTGACACACATTATACAGTATATTCACTCCTGAGCACTACAATCTCTACAAAGCTCAGAAACATTAATTTCAATGCCTATCAAAATGACATGTAAAAGGATAACTCTGACAGTGCTTTAGGAAATAAAACCACTTTAAGTCGCAAAGACTTATGTAAAGCACTATTTGCGCACTGTAAAGTTTCTAAGTGCTTAATTAACCATATCTTTATCAAGGCTCATTTGTAGGAATTGCAAACCTTCATTACTTTCAATAATGATACATGAATAATTTTACTTCACTGATTTGTGCTGAGAAGTATTCTGGGAAAATAAATGACATGTTGGTTGACATCATTCTCTGTTATGTTAAGTAACAGGTCTTTAGCAATAGAAAATCTACATAAGATGTTATACTTTAGTTGGTAGGCCACAAACAAATTTTCAGGCTTTAGAGCTCCTCATACTAATCTACTTTCTGCTCATCTTAATTCTGCCTCTTAGCCAGTTTTTGTATGCAGTATTCCCTGCTGTTATTCCCCACTGTATAAAGCCACTGCCATCTTTATACAGTATTCAGTTGGGCAAGATTCACGGCTGATCACAGTTATGAGAGATTTTAGGCATTTTTCTGCTTTAACAACAATGTGAACAGTTTATTAACATCATACATTCTGTCCTTATTTTGCATAATACTTAAATTTAATATTATAATTTACAGTTAAATACCAAAACAATTTGGGGAGCAGAGACTGAGGGTGCTATTGGGGCACAAAGCAACTAGCGCCCGGGCGCGGCACTGCGAACGCTTCCCACAAAATTCAGCGGGAGGTTAGCGGCAGCGGTAACCGTTAGCGCCCCGTGGCGCTGCGCCTCTGGTGATGACATCATCGCCGTGCGCAGCGCCCCGGCCGCGATCTTCGGTAGCGTCTCCTGACTTACCGCCGGACGCTATGTTCGACAGGGTGAGGGGGGGCCTACCTACGGCCGGGGTGGCGCAAGTTAAAGGGGAAGTGCCGAGTGGCCATTTTTGTTGCTGGCTGCCTGCCAGCACCTGCCCCCGTTGCTGTCCCCGGCCTCCTGTGAAGCCCCCACCGTGGGGTGTCGGCTGCGCTCTGTGAGCCCGGCACTCCACTTGAGTGCCTGGCTCTTTTGCCGTCACTCTGATCCCTGGTGGCTCAGCTGGGCCCTGGGTTGCACTGCGCGAGGCCCCTCCCCTTTAACAAGGGGAGGAAGGCCTGCAGTACCGTGGTGCAACATTCACTGGTAGCACCCCAAGAGGGAGGCGGGGCTCTTCGAGTAGCGCCCCGCCTCCCTCTTGGGGCGCTACCAGTGAATTTCGGGCACGGGGGCACTAACTTTTTCGGGGCGCTAAAACTAGCACCCTGGCGAAGTTAGCCCCCCAAAGGGGGTACGACCCAATTTTGCCCCCATTGTACCTATCTCTTTGTAAAGGGACTGCTTTAAAAAAGTGTGAATAAAATATTTAGCCTCCCAAATCTTATGGGGTCCAGGCCATGATCCTTTGGCCAACATTCCTCCTTCACCAAATACCAACAATATAACCCCCAGATTATCTAGCCATTTATCCATTTGCTGTTTGTGAATCCTTTCTGCGTGCGAATTGGGTGTGAACTTTGCCCGCAAAACAGTGACCATACTTCAATGATAAATAATTGGCTGATAAGCAATTTGGGACATTCTGACAATGTGATCAGATGCTACAAATTTTGTGAGTTGTTATCTTCTTGTAATTCCGACTTTCAATCCAAAAATTATTTCCACTGGAAGGTTGATCTCTCAAAAATGAAAAAAAAAAGTAGTTGTGGGGACTTCAATATAACGTTACTGGGGCTGGGGCCAGTTCCTTTCAATGGGAATCTTTTCCCAGCTATATTATGCTAATTTGTGATTGAAACGTTTGACAACATATATCTACGATGTGCATTCTACATCACCAGACAGAACTGACTCCCTTTCATTGGCAGGGGATGGCTTGGATTGAGGGTAAACCCACTAAGTAGTTTAAATTGGCAATTTTTATTTTTAAGCACCGTCAGGGTGAGTCAATAGCACTGAAACAAAAGGGGAATGATTTTAGCCGTACCCACCCAACAGAAACTGTGAAGGGGAGGGTAATTAAAGTCGCCCAGGTTACTTACCCGCCCTGGAGCCACCGGGAGCCAACACATGGAAATTCTAACTTACTCAACTGAGCAGGCGGCAAGGAGACCTTCCCAAATCTGGCCCCGCCCCAATTATAAGACTCCTGTGGGACGGCCCCAGCACCAGGTCTTGATGAGTGGTCTCTGGCAACTTCCCACCTGGAATGCGTGGAAAGTCAGCCGATGGAATTTATATGAGATCCAAAAGTTAAAATACCCCAGGCCTGATTCTGGGGGTGAACAGCAGGTGAACAGTGGGTCGCTGCTCACTTGCCATAAACTGCCTGAGGTTAAAATTAGAGCAAAACCTTTAAACGGAGCTCCGATGAAAGGATGGGCCAAATGGATTTCCTTATCTGTTCTTATTATTGTTATACTTCCAAACATTCACTTGTCTTTTCTCTTTTGGATGCTGATCAACCTATTCACATAAATGAAAGAAATAACTTGCATTTATATAGCGCCTTTCATGATCTCAGGACAACCCAAAGTGCTCTACAGCTAATGAAGTATTTTTTGAGTGTAGTCACTGTTGTAATGTCGGCAACACAGCAGCCAATTTGCACACAGCAAAGCCCCACAAACAGAAATGAAACAGGTAGATGATTTAATGGCACAGAGATAAATCTTGTTTGATCTTGTAGCCATTACTGAGGCGTGTTTGCAGGGTGACCAAGGTTCGGAACAAAATATTCCAGGGCATTGACTTTTAGAAAAAATAGGCAAAATGGAAAAGGAGGTGGCATAGCCCTGATAATAAAGGATGAGATAAAGGCAGTAGGGAGAAAGGATCTTAGCCCAGAAAAACAGGATGCAGAATCAGTATGGGTAGAGCTATGAAATAACAAAGGACAGAAAACACTGGTGGGTAATGTTTATAGCCCCCATAGTGTTGGACAGAGCATAAATCAGGAAATTAGAAGAGCATATAACAAGGGTAATGCAATAATCCTGGGGGACTTTAATCTTCATATAGACTGGGCAAACCAAATTGGCAGAAGTAGCTTGGGGGATGAGTTCATGCAATGCACTTGAGACAGCTTTCTAGAACAATATGACAATGAACCAACTAGATCTAGTATTGTGTAATGAAACAGGGTTAATTAGTAATCTGATAGTAAAGGATCCTCTGGGGAAGAGTGATCATAATATTATGAATGTCATATTAATTTTGAGAGTGACATGGTTAAGTCCGAAACTATAGACTTAAATTTAAACAAAGCCAATTATGGAGATATGAAGGGCAAGTTAGCTGAGGTAGATTGGGAAATTAGTTTAAGAGATATGATGGTAGATAAGCAATGGCAAACATTTAAAGAAATAATTCATAATTCTCAATGAATATACATTCCCTTGAGGAATAAAATCTCCACTGGAAAAGTGATATAGCCATGGTTAACTAGAGAAGTTAAGGATAGACATTAGATTAAAAGAAGAAGCCTACAATGTTGCCAAAAAGAGTAGTAAGCCTAAGGATTAGGAGGGATTTAAAAATTAGCAAAGGATGACCAAGAAATTAATAAAGAGGGAGAAAATAGAAATATGAGAGTAAACTAGCAAGAAATATAAAGGAAGAGATTAGTGAAAGTAAATGTGGGTCCCTTAGAGGCAGAGACAGGGTAATGGGGAATAAGGAAATGGCAGAGACATCAAACAAATACTTTGTGTCCGTCCTCACAGTAGAAGAGACAAAGAACATACCAGAAATTGTGGGGAACCAAGGGTTTAATGAGAGTGAGGAACTTGAAGTAATTAATATTAGTAAAGAAAAAGTATGTGAGAAATTAATGGGAATAAATGCCAACAAGTCCCCTGGGCTTGATGGCCTACACCCTAGGATTTTAAAAGAAATGGCTGTAGAGATAGTGAATGCATTGGTTTTGATCTTTCAGACTTCCCTAGAATCTAGAACGGTCTCTGTTGATTGGAAGGCAGCAAATGTAACCCCGCTATTCAAGAAAAGAGGGAGGGAGAAAACAGGGAAGTATAGACCAGTTAGCCTGACATCAGTAGCAGGGAAAATGCTAGAATCTATTATCAAGTACATGGTAACAGGGAACTTGGAAAATCACAATATGATTAAGCAGAGTCAACATAGTTTTATGAATGGGTAATCGTATTTGACAAATCTATTCGAGTTTTTTGAGGGTGTAACTAGCAGGGTAGATAAGGGGGAACCAGTGGATGTAGTATATTTGGATTTTCAGAAAGTATTCGATAAGGTGCCACACAAGAGGTTGTTACACAAGATTAGGGCTCATGAGATTGGGGGTAATATAATAGCATGGATTGAGAATAGGTTAACGGACAGAAAACAGAGAGTAGGAATTAATGGGTCATTTTCAGGTTGGTAAGGTGTAACTAATGGAGTGCCGCAAGGATCAGTGCCTGGGCCTCATCTATTTACAATCTATATCAATGACTTAGATGAGGGGACCGAGGGTAATATATCCTGACGATACAAAGTTAAGTGGGAAAGTAAGCTGTGAGGAGGATGTAAAGGGATATAGAGTAGTTAAATGATTGGGCAAGAAGGTGGCAGATGGAGTATAATGTGGGGAAGTGTGAAACTTTCCAAGCTGATGGTCTGGATCCCAATCCTTGAACGCCTCCATTTTAAATGTCTCAGCTTTCTGTTTAAATCTCTCCATGGCCTCGCCCCTCCCTATCTCTGTAACCTTCTAGAGCCCTACAGCCATTGAGAACTCTGCGTTCCTCCAACTCTAGGCTCTTGTCCATCCCCCTCTTCCTTCACACCACCATTGGCGTTCATGCCTTCCACTATCTAGGCCCTAAGCTCTGTAATTCTCTCCCTAAACCTCTCCGCCTCTCTCTCTCCTCCTTTAAGACGCTCCTTAAAGTCTTCATTGTTGACCAAGCTTTTGATCATCTGCCCTAATTTCATCTTTTTTGGCTCATTGCCAATTTTTGACTGATTACGCTCCTGTGCGATATTTTGCTACATTAAAGGTGCTATATAAATGCCAGTTGTTGTTGTTGAATCACACATCACAACAGGACATTGCAGGAAGATCCTAAGTAATTAAGCAATGCTCATTACTACTTCAACTCCACTCCCAATATTAATTCCAAGCCTTAGCAATTTTATAACTGTTACTACATCTGCAACATTAAACATAAAAATAGAAAATAAACCTTCACCTAACAGACAGGCGTATCCCCAAAAATTTATTTTGAAGAAAATAAAATGCTACATTTTTGTAGCTTAGTTGTTATTGTAAACACTTAAATAAACACACCTAAGTATGACTCAGAAACCATCAGCTTAACTGGAAACTTTTCTACCTTAAGACTGCTTGCAAGCAACAGCAGGAAAATATATTGGCCCTGAATTTGCGGTTGGAGGCTTCCCGCGGGAAAATGACTCTGATCCACAAATAAAATGCCCGCGTACCTGGTGGTCCGGGAGGTACGGAGATTTGTGCTCCTGGGGCTCTCTGGGTACCCGCGGACAGAGGCCCATGTATCTCAGGGGCGCACACGGTTCGCAAGCGCCCCTGGGATCACATGGGCCGGTTCAACGAATGAAAGAAGGGGATCCCCATTCATGCTTATGGGGATTCTGTATAGATAGAAAATCCGGAACTTGCACGGCCCTTACGGGTGCATACACACCTCGTACGCGCCCGTAGGGGCCGCAAATTACAGGACAATTTCTGGCTGGTTCTGACAGTTTTCAGAACCACCTCCAATTGGTATGATTGTTTTTATTGACTCCCAATTGGTCTATTTTGTTGTAACATTTTCTAGTACCACTTTCCGACTAATTTGATTGGTTGATACCTTCACTTCAATTGAGGAAAGCTGATTTTTGTTGTGAAGTGCTAAGAAACTGGATTGAAATGCCAATGGTTGGCACATATGCAAGTCAAATATTCAGGAAGTTTGATTTATTGACAGGGCCATGACAGCTTGCCATGACAGCCCAACACATCCTCTGAATCCCAAACCAATTGTTTGTGACCCTGTACCAAACATCTGAAATTAAAACAGAGAAGCGGTTTTCTCAGCACACTGGTAGATTGAACTGGAGTGCAGTTCATCTTAGGTTGATCTTAGCTATTCAGTCAACTGTGATGCACATCGCTCAGTGGATGTGTCAAACCAGAGACAGCAGGAGATCGGGAGAGATGGTGTAATACAATACTGTTAATAGCGCGATATTCTTATGTAGTTCTAATAAGTTTAGTTTGGGGTATGTGTGAAACACCAGTACCACCTACCTGATCAGCTGATGTAAGGCTATACATGTCCCCTTGATCAGCATGCTCCTGTAATTGAAGTGTGTGACTGTAACACCAGCCGGTAACCCAGGCAAGTGAGAAGAGACAGAACAGTGGCACTTCACACATGCCTTGAATAAAATGAGTAGCGCTACTGAGGCAATAATGTTATCCAGGCCTAATTATATACAGTGATACTTAGGTTGTAATATCTTCCAGTATGCAGATTATCAAAACTCTAGTGTGTTATCTTGCATACAGCAGTATTCAAACTGTTTAACTTTTTGGACGAGTAATCCAGAGAAGGAGAGTTCAAATCCCACCATGGCAATTTGAGAATTTAAATTCAGTTTTAAAAAATCTGGAAATAAAAAAAGAACTGACATCAGTAAAAGTGATCATGAAGCTTGTCATAAAAACTCAACTGGATCACTAAGGAAACCTGCTGTCATAATCTGTCTGGCCTATATGCGGCTCCAATGTTACACCAATGCAGTTCACTCTTAATTGCACTCTGAAGTGGCCTAGTAAGCCACTCAATTGTATCAAACTACTATCAGCAGTTCAAGAAGTCCCACCACCACCTCATTAGGTCAACGAGGGATGGGCAATTAATGCTGGCCTTGCCAGTGATGTCTACATCCAGAGAATGAATAAAAAACAGTCAGCCCAGATGACATGAAAATGTTTTTGCCCTTTTATATTTTGGGTCATTGATCATTGAAAAATACACCCTTCTTACATTAGTCATTCTGCACAGTACAGGTATTAGTACTCACAGTAATAAAGGAACATTTGGAATTTTCTGACTGTCAAATGGGCCTCCTATCTGCATATATCTGGAATATATACACAGATGCAATATATGGATATGCATTATAATGTTTCATGTTGGAGATTTGTTTTGAAAATAATTGTAACTTCATTTATTTCTGTTGAAGGTTTTGTTAGCAAAAATTCAGTCCTACTTATTGCAGTCAAGATTCTATTTTGAATAAATGCAACTTTATCCAATACATTTAACTGACATTTTGGTTTGCTACTGTCACCGGGAGGTCGATTTAACAAGTTTGGTGTCCTGTGAGACGACATTAGTTGTGATCTAAGAGCTAAGAGCTAACAGGGTGGCTGTCATCTTCCACCCCCGAGAAGGCTGTCATCATCCACCCCGCCTATAAACACAGGACGACCATCAGAGCGAATGCCATTGCATCCCACTTGATACAAACATCAAAGGCTTTGGTGGACAAAGAATTTCGACGTCAGGTGAAGCGGCAGCTTTCGATAAACTTGATGGCAGCACCAAGATGGTCAACTATGTCTGATCCATTCACCTTGGATGAATTAAACGCAGCCCTTTCGACAACCAAATCTGGAAAATCTACTGGTCCAGATGGTGTTTACCCAGAATTCCTAAAAGTATTGGGACCCAAAGCGGACAGATGGTTGACCTCCTTCTTCTCTGAAGTACTGGCAACTGGTAAAATTCCACCTATTTGGAGGGAGACTAAAATAATTGCCCTCCTGAAGCAGGGGAAGAATGTTTGTGAAGCCGTCAGCTACTGCCCGATCTCCTTACTTTGCACTTGCTATAAAGTTCTGGAGAGGCTACTACTCCACAGACTAGCCCCCATCATCAAGCCAACCATTCCTAAGGAGCAAGCAGGCTTCTAGAGTGGCCGTAATTGCTGCGACCAAGTGGTAGCTTTAACAACACGCATAGAAGCAGGCTTCCAGCGCCAGCTTAAGTCCGCCGTAGCATTCATGGACCTGTCAGTGGAGTGTGACACAGTATGGAAGCATTAATTGCTTTTCATGCTCCCCACCATTTTACCCTGCAGAACAACAGTCCATCTTCTCAACTCCATGCATAGCAACCGACACTTCCGTGTGTACTCTGGCACCCAGAAGAGCAGATATAGGACATTGAATAATGGATTCTCACAGGGTTCTGTCCTGCCACCCATGTTATTCAACATTTACAGCAGCGACCTGCCTGAAACAGTCCCGCAAGTTCGTATATGCTGATGACATTGTCTTGGTCACGCAAAACATGAATCTGTCCATCATCAAGGAGATCCTGACCAGTGATTTACAGAGGATGGGGGCCTACTTCTGCCGATGGCGACTTCGGCCAAACACACAAGCGACCGTCACCTCGACATTCCACCTCAACACCCATAAAGCAAACCAAACTTTGAAAGTCTCCCTCTGCGGCGCAGAGGTAAACCATGCCAAAAAACCTTCCTATTTAGGAGTCATGTTTGATTGCACCCTGTCATATAGACAACATCTCCAGAACCTTGGGAAAAAACTAAAGAGTAGGGTTGTAAGTTTCATAAAATTCAGGCAGTTCCCCCCTACCACCGAAGATTATTTAATTAAAAGAGACCCTGGTTGGACTGATTTTAAAAATCCAGGGGCACACAAAATGGCTGCGGTCAACCTCGTGACAAATAGCCTGTAAGTTCCAATTGTGGACTCTGTGACAAGCTAACAGCTTGGGTATTTTTGATGTCTGCGAGATCACGAAACCAGACAGAACTTTTACATTTATGTATTGGGAGCAAACTCAGTTACATTCAGGCCCCCGTTTACAGGCCATCAAGTTTGTTTACGCAAACGATCCAAACGATCAGCGGAGCCATCCAGGTTAGGCTGGCCCCATCAAGGAATCTGTTGAACAAAGGAGAGCAGTTATGGGACCGTTAGAAGCTATTACCGGCCATCTAAGTCGATGGGCCAAGATCGACACCTTTTGTTCAATTCCAACCCGTTCAAATCAGACAAAGGATGAGCTGATTTAGCGTGTGAGATAAGGGCTACCAAGAGGAGTATAACTATAGCCCCTCAGGAAGCCATGCTCCCTCTCTCTCCTCACCTCCCGTGCCCTGCCTGCCACCACCCCAGGAAGAGGACCTATGAAGAAGAACCTATCCCGAGAGGTGAAATACCCTGCCAGAGACTATTTTATTACTGGTGTATTTCCACCTGGACGGTACCCTGTGCAGCATTGAAACCACGTGGCATCGAAAGGCAGCAGGGCAAAGAAGCAAGATTCTCATCTGTTTAAACGACTCGGACTGGTGAGCATGGAATTCTGACCCCTCATAAGATAGCCTAGCGAGGTTTAGAGGGTGGGAGTTAAGGGGATTGATAAAATTGTCATTTTAGTCATTTTCCCTCGATGTGCCGTTTATTTCCCATCCCTGTTAAGTGTAAGTGTACTGCATCCATATTATCCTTTGTATAGAATCATTCTCTGGTAATAAAATCTTGGTTTTTCTTTGCACCAAACCACTGGTCTGCTTGTTTTCTATATCGCTACTTGCAAATAAGTCCGGTGGTCAGAACTCAAAAGGGGCGAGCGATTCGAACCGTTCAAAGGGGGTAGTCAGTGGCATAACTGATGAACCCAAGACAACCACACAGTAAAACCCCTTACAGGGTCAACTTGATCCAGAAACTCACCGGATCCACATGGGGAGCAGACGCTGAAACCCTCCATATGGCAGCACTCATCCTGGTGTACTCTACAGCAGAGTACTGCTCTGCAGCATGGCTATCAAGTCCGCATGCCAAATCCGTTGATGTCCAGCTGAATTCTACTAAGACAATTATCACTGGTACCCTTTTATCAACACCAACACCTTGGCTGCCCGTGCTTGCAAACATCACACCACCACACCTATGCCGCGAATATGCAGTCTCCAGAGAATACAACCGCTACACCAGCAAAGACATGCCGATCCAAGCCGACTTGAACAACCTACCACCAACCCGTCTCAAATCTAGAAGGCCAAATTGGACCATTGTCGAAGCCTTTCAGCGATCTCCCCTCAGCCTTGATGACCGATGGCGAAATGCTTGGAAGAACTGCAACATACGGAATGGATTCCTTATAGAGGACCCCACATTACAACATGAAGGATCAAACCTTCCTCACAGTGGACAACCATCAACCGCCTCAGAACCGGTCATGGTAGATGCTGCCACCTTCTCCATAGATGGGAGATTAAAGCATCCCCATCATGCGACTG
This sequence comes from Somniosus microcephalus, assembly GCF_052327205.1. Taxonomy (NCBI): domain Eukaryota; kingdom Metazoa; phylum Chordata; class Chondrichthyes; order Squaliformes; family Somniosidae; genus Somniosus; species Somniosus microcephalus. The sequence goes on along the minus strand of NC_140996.1, from coordinate 94,550,033 downwards.
TGGCGCTCCTAATCAGACCCTGGAGCACATCATTGAGCACTGCCCTCAGAGGAAATTTGCAGGCAGCCTACAAGATAGCCACATTGTTACACCGGAAGCTCTGGCCTGGATATCCAACTTTGATGTTGACATTTGATTTGCTTTGCTACTACCATACGAAAGAAGAAGAAGACGGACATTTTTATTCTCAAATTCCCCAAGTGTCATTGTAAAGACATGTACAGTTGGAATTATTATATCAGAATAAAACTGAAAGTATTTAATAATAATGATCTATAATATCTATGTATAGAATATTTATTCCTCAAGGAATGCCATATTATAACATTTTACAAAAGTATTTAAATCCCAGGAATCAGCTAAAAGCATTGAGAACTGTGAATCCATGAGAATTTCAAGAAGGATATTGTACCATTTATGATTAATAGAATATTTCTCAGCTCATAAGGTTTGTAAAGTATCTGAGATGATAACATACATCAAAATAAAGTATATTTGTCTTCCTATGTTCTTTGTTTCTGCTCAGATTAGAATACTGACCCCTACCACACCCACTCCAATTTTCTGTTTGCTTTGCCAACTGTGGCTCAGTTGCTAGCACACTCGCTTCTGAGTCAGAAGGTTGTGGGTTCTGGAGTGGGACTTGAGCACATAAAAAGCTAGGCTGACACTCCAGTGCAGTGCCGAGGGAGTGCTGCATTGTTGGAGGTGATGTCTTTTGGATGAGACAGTAAACTAAGGCCCCATCTGCTCTCTCAGGTGGACGTAAAAGATTCCATGGCACTATTTCGAAGAAGAGCAGGGGAGTTATCCCTGGTGTCCTGGCCAATATTTATCCCTCAACCAACATAACAAAAACAGATTATCGGGTCATTATCACATTGCTGCTTATGGGAACTTGCTGTGTGCAAATTGGCTGCCGCATTTCCCACATTACAAAAGTGACTCCACTTCAAAAGTATTTCATTGGCTGTAAAGAGCTTTGAGATGTCCGGTGGTCATGAAAGGTGCTATATAAATGTAAGTCTTTCTTTTCCAAAATGTGTGGACCCACACTTTGCAGCAGTCACCCCTGGCACCTCATCTCTAAGATGAATAATGAAGAAGGAATCTGATATGAAAGTTCTGAAGAACTAAGAGAGAGAAAATCAAATAGTGGCTGAGATGATGGGCTCGATTTTAATAGCCCTGAGGAGGCGGGTTTGAAGGCGGGTCTGTAGCGAAAATCGGAAAAAATGGCTTCAGACACCCTCCTGCCTCCATCCTGCCCCCACCCGATTTTTGTGAGTGTCTGTTCAGCCGCGCCCAAACTGACCCAACTGGAACTGGTGGGACAGGTAGTTAAGGCAGTTAACAGCCTGTTAACTGCCTTGCTAATCCTATTTTGATAGTGGTTTCCCATTTTCATGCCTCTGGCTCCTGTTTCCCGTCTTGTCAGAAACAGGCCAGCTGCAAGGAGACGAGTTGCTGGAGGACATGATTTGTAGTCATTGGTGCAGCGTTTTAAAAGCGCTCCTGAAACATGGCTGACATTCAAATGCAACAACCTTGTTGGTGGAGGTTTGCGATAAGATTTTGCAAATCTTCTAACCTTGACTGTTCAAGCTGACAGCCATCTGCTGTGTGACCTGATAAGAATAATTTGAGTCCACTTCTAGTGTGCGCTTATAAGCTACTTGCCTCAAGTGAAATCTGCAGTGTATGTACCTTTAAGGGGAGAACTACTTTTTACAGCTCCTGTATACTGTAGTACCGGCAGTGACCACACCTGTATATAAACCCTGAGTAGGGATCTGTACTTTAGTTTTCGAGCAACCCTCATCCAGTAAACACCTGTTCATTGTTCCTCTGCAGTCTCTGTCTATTTACTAACAGACACCATACCTCAAGATTCACAGATTTAACAGTGGTGACGACGAGTGGATTCAAACCTACCTGCAACTCTGTAGAAGAAGGCCGATTCCAGGAATACGGGCGTCGGCCATCCGGAGAAGACTTCAACATCGCAGAGGAGGCTGTGGAGAGCTGGGCTTGGGAAAAAGGCCGAACAGCGTCGACGGGGTAAGAAAGAGGGTGAAGCGCACAGCACGCGGCCGGGGTTGAGGACCGAGCGGCCGGAAAAAAAAAAGAAAAAGGGAGAAAAGAAGAGAGAGAGAGGGTGGAGTGCACAGCGCACAGCCGGTGTTCAGGCCCGAACGGCGTCAGAGAGAGAGGCGCACAGGAGGGGTGAGCAGAGCGCGCAGCCGGTGTTCAGAGGCTGAGCCCCAGCAGAGAAGAAGTGCGCAGAGCACGCAGCCGCTGTTCAGAGGCTGAGCCGCAGCGGAGAAGAAGGGAGAGCGCGGGAGACGCCATTTTTCTTTTGGAGCCGCAGCGGAGAAGAAGTGGAAGCGCGGGAGATGCCATTTTTCCTTTGGAGCTGCAGCGGAGAAGAAGGGGAAGCGCGAGAGACGCCATTTTGAGCTGGTGGAGAAGAAGGGAGAGCGCGGGAGATGCCATTTTTCTTTGCCAGTCTAACCACACCCAGGGATGCAGAAGAGTGGCAGTGTCACAGCGTTCGACAATGAAGTCGAAGATTGGGCGACATATGTAGAATGCATAGAAGTGCACTGCATGGCGAAGGAAGTGCCTGATGCCAGGAAAGCACTGGTATTGTTGAATTCCATGGGTGCAAAAACGTATGGGTTACTGCGAAACCTAGTAACCCCAGAGAAGCCAGTGGAAAAGGATTTTGAAAGCATAGTGGCAATCCTACAGGACCACTTAAACCCCACACCGCTCCTGATAGCAGAAAGATTTAAGTTTCATAAAAGGAACCAGCATAAAGACAAAAGTAATGCTGAGTATCTAATGGAACTGCGCAAGCTATCAAAACACTGCCAGTTTGGAACGGAACTAGCAGATAAGTTAAGGGACCAGTTTGTGTGTGGGCTTCAAAGTGAAGGAACCCAGAAACGGCTTCTATCAGAAAAGGATCTTACATTGGACAAGGCTTTCAGCATGGCAGTATCACACGAAGCAGCCGCACGGGGCGCTGCAGAGATACAACAGAGACCGCAAGAATATGGCACAAATGAAATGTCATACGGAACAGTGAAGTGCTATCGCTGCGGCAGAACAACACATGACCATAAGGATTGTTGGTTCAAGGACCAAGGGTGCAGACAGTATGGGAAAGTAGGACACAGAGCAGGAGTCTGCAGGTCAGAAAAGAAAACCAGCAGCAAGAAATCTCCACAGGAGAAGTACAAAAAGGTACATAAGGTGATGAAGAGTAGTTCAGACGAACAGGAAAGTGATACAGACTCCGGAAGCAAGGAGCTGGGTTCTCTGGAACTACATAATGTAACCAAAATGGAGGATCACCAAACTATCTGGGTCACGCTCAAGATCGACGGAGTCCAAGTGAAAATGGAATTGGACACAGGATCAGCCCTAACAGTCATAAACCGAAGGGACTACAAGTGGCTATTCTCACATATACCCTTGAGAGATACAGAGATTGTCTTGAAGACGTACACGGGGAAAAAAGTCTACCCCAAAGGAAAAATAAGGGTGAACGTGATATACAACGGCAAGGAAACACCAAAAATGGACATAAATGTATTGCCAGATGGAGGACCACCACTACTAGGACGTGAATGGATCCAGAAGATACCATTAGATTGGCATTCCATACAAGCACTGACGGTAGATACCAAAAAGGATGACGACGTCACACCTGGACGACTGTCAAAAATGCTAACTGACGCACAAGAAGTGTGCCAGGAGGGACTCGGAACACTAAAAGGCATAACAGCGACAATCAAAATAGAGGAAAATGCGAGCCCAAAGTTTTTGAAGGCCAGACCGCCTTATGCGATCCACCCAGCTGTCAAAGCAGAGCTGGAAGGTTTGGAACGTTCTGGAGTACTGTCCAAAGTGGACTGGAGCGAGTGGGCTACACCCGTCGTTCCTGTAATGAAGAGGTTGTTCCTCGGGCTGGTGAACTACTACCATAAGTTCTTGCCGAATTTGTCTACAGTACTACACCCACTGAACACCCTACTGCAAACGGGGGTACCATGGAAGTGGAATGACAAAGGTAAACGAGCTTTCCCGAAGTGCAAAGAATTGATCACATTAAAAGAGGTGTTGGCTCATTTCAATCCAGCACTACCAATTCGGTTGGCGTGTGATGCATCACCCTATGGTATTGGAGCGGTGCTGTCGCACAAATTCCCGGACGGCTCAGAGAGGCCAGTAGCCTTTGCGTCTCGGTCACTAACCTCAGCCGAGCGTAGCTACGCCCAGATTGACAAGGAGGCCCTCAGCCTAGTGTGGGGAGTGAAAAAGTTCAACCACTATCTACACGGGCAGAAGTTCACCTTGCTGACTGACCACCAACTACTTGTCTCCATCTTTAATCCAAAGAAAGGCGTTCCGGTGATGACTGCGCAACGGCTACAAAGGGAGGAAGCACCAGCAGTGGACCCTGTCGAAATATTTTATTCGACTATAATTGAATGCTTGCCAGTAACTAACGCGGATATAGAGAAGGAGACCCGAAATGACCCGACACTGTCTCGGGTATATGATTTGACGGTGAAGGGATGGCCAACACATGGCGACTCACTGTTGCCAGCATTCTCATCCAGAAGAGAACAGCTGTCAGTTTGCCAGGGGACCTTGATGTGTAGATCCCGAGTGGTAATTCCACCCAAGTTAAGGGAGAGAGTGCTCAATGAGCTTCACGAAGGCCATCTGGGAGGGGTGAAAATGAAAAGCCTTGCTAGGGCTTATGTGTGGTGGCCGGGGATCGATCAGCAAATCGAGGACCTGACAAAGAGCTGCTCAGGATGCCAGAAGGCCAAAATGCACCACCATATGCCCCTCTACAACCATGGGAGTGGCCCTCCTCTCCATGGCAACCAGGAACGATATGCACACGGCAGGGGCCACTAATGTACACAATGGATGTTTGGGGAGAACATTGTGAGGCGCCATGTCGACCAGATCCGAGAGTCAGAGGAACGAGTCAACCCCATGTCTCGCGTACCTGGTGATGAAGCAACCGACGACAGAGGGCCAGAATCGCCTCCACACCAAGAGCAAGACACTCAGGAAAGGCGCTATCCAGAAAGGATCAGGAAGCCGCCCCAAAGACTGAATTTATAAATGGACTATTTGCCGTTAATGTTGCATGTTAAAAGTGTTAATTGTTAAATGAATGTTATGGTACTGTTAATCTAAAAGGGGAGGAATTGTAGGGTATGTACCTTTAAGGGGAGAACTACTTTTTACAGCTCCTGTATACTGTAGTACCGGCAGTGACCACACCTATATATAAACCCTGAGTAGGGATCTGTACTTTAGTTTTCGAGCAACCCTCATCCAGTAAACACCTGTTCATTGTTCCTCTGCAGTCTCTGTCTATTTACTAACAGACACCATACCTCAAGATTCACAGAATTAAGAAAATCTATGGCTACAGGATGGGAACCATTTATATCCTCTCATCCTGGTCGTGAGATTTGGCGGAATGCAGCCGCGGCAGCACTACAACCAGCTACAACAGCAGCACCAGTACCAGGAGTGCCAACCTCCTCCTCACCCACCTGATGATGCACAAAGCGGAGGGTCTCAGCGCAGGGCTGCACCTCACCGCAGGAGATACCACCAACACAGGGTTTACAGGCCGAGGATAAGCTTCCTCAACATGAGTGAGCCTCAGTGCCAAAGGAGTCTGAGACTTTCGAGAGAGGTAGTCGCTGGCATCTGCGCAATGCTGCAGCAACACCTGGAGCCCAGAGGAGCGTGTGGACACTCCTTACCAATGGCTGTCAAAATCACCACTGCACTCAACTTCTTTGCTTCGGGCTTCTTCCAGGGATCAGCTGCAGACATAAGCGGCATCTACCAGTCGACTGCACACACCTGCATCACGCAGGTCACCGATGCCCTCTTTGCAAAGGCCCACAATTATATCCACTTCTCCATGGATGGCCCAAATGTGACGGCGCGTGCAATATGGCAGGCTTGCCAATGGCACAGGGCATTATTGGCTGCACACATATAGCCATTAGGGCACCCCATCACAACCCAGCTGTATTTGTCAAATCGCAAGGGATTCCATTCCCTGAACGTCCAGCTGGTGTGTAACCACAGATAGATCATCATGCATGTTTGCGCAAAGTACCCTGGCAGTTGCCATGACTCCTTCATCCTGCTCCAGTTTACTGTGCCACAGCTCTTCCATCCGCCAAACCAACTTTCCGGATGGCTTCTTGGCAACAAGGGCTATCTCCTGAAAAAGTGGCTTATAATAATAATAATAATTCAACTTTATTGTCATTGTACAATGCACAACGAAATGTGATCTTGCAAGCTCCCATGAGTCCAGTACAAATAACATTAACATTAAACGTAAATAGCACCGTCCTGGGAGAAGCAAAGCCGCTGCGTCTGTGCGCGCCGCCATTCCATTTCCATTTCCATCAAACGGTGCCGAGGAGCGGTACAATTTGAGCCACATATCCACCAGAAGCATCATCGAGCAAACCATCAGCATGTTCAAAATGTGCTTCCGATGCCTAGACAGATCTGGAGGAGCCTTGCAGTATGCACCAGCCAGGGTGTCCAGAATCATGGTGGTCTGTTGTGCCCTGCACCACATCGCACAGCAGCGCGGCTTAGTGCTGCCGGACGAACAAGTGGCTCAGCACACAGCCTCCTCGGAGGAAGAGGAAGAGGATGAGAAAGAGGACGAGGAGGAGGACGGGGAACGATGCTTTGTGGGGACGGATGTGGCCAATCTAGTAGCAGGCGAACACATTGCTGGCTGTCAGGCAAGGGATGCACTCATCCATGCCATTTTCGTGTAAGCTTACGCTTCAACCACAGGTGGCTGGAACATGGAGATGAATATAAGTCCGACATCCTCAAAACCCCAGGTATCATCTGTCTATTAAAGCGCTCAGTTTCACCACCAACATTCTACACGGCATTCGCCCTGAGCCCTCACTCTTGAACTTCCATTTCCCAGGACACAGAGGTCACACTTTAGGTGATCTCAGCAGATCATTAAACCTTTTTCGACACTGAACCCATGTGCGTCTGCACACAGACCTCGAGCTCACCTCCTCAGCAATTTGCAGCCAAGCTGCCTTGGTTTGCTGAGGAGGCCTCCTCCTTCCATTTCCAGGGAAGAGGACCTCCTGACATCCTCTAACTCCCTCCACAAGAGCATGGAGAGAGCCCTCATTGAACCTGGGTGCAGCCTTAGTTTCTGGGGCTGCCATTCCTGCAGCAGCCAGCACTTTTAAGAGAAAAAAGCATTAATTTTACTAAGCCAATGATTGAAACACATCTGGCATATTTTTAATTTCTTAGTCACATATTACATTGATAGGTAAAAAAATCATAAATGTCTTTCTGGAATAATATGACCAGCAATTTCATTCAATTATTTGTGTTCAGACTAGCTGCTGTCAACTCCCCTTTCTAGATAATACAGCACCAAGCCATTCCAGTTACATTTTTTGCAAAGGGGACATGGCCCCTTTAAATATTTACTCCAAAAACGGGTCACCTGATGCGAGAAACTGACATCCTCCAAGCAATTGCCTGGAGGGACCTGCATGCCGGCTGTAACGAGGCCAATGAAGCAAAAATCGGATCTGCGGGCCGGCGGCATCCGGGAGCGTGACCGTAAGCTGCCGAGCAGCGGGCCCGCCCTCAACCCGCCTCCTCTATAAAAATCGAGCCTGATGATTCTGATGGATCAAAAGAACAGAACAAAATAAAGCAGGAGAATTTAAAGAGATCGAGATGAAAACATAGACACATCAATGTGAGACTGGACAGTCCAAGTCAAACAGGATCAAATGGAAGCAGAACTTGCAAACCTGAGGCCACAAACGTGACAATGCAGTGGAAGGATTGAGAAACTGGTGCAGCATATAATGTAAAATAAATATAAACAATAGGATAAATCAAACAAGGGCTTTATAGTCCCTCTAAATTTACTTAGTTGGAAAATTAGTTAGAAGCTAATATACTTCCAATTAATTTATCACAATTAACTATGTTCTTCAATGACTGATGTTCTGTATATAGGTTACGATTTATCATAGCCGCAACTGTAATTAATCTGATTTCCTAGTGGAGTGCAGCATTTAATGTGATCTAGTTAGAGGAGTTATTAATAAAGTTAATTTGTTTCAAAGAAAAATACACTGGGAAATGAATGAATGAGTTTTGCATGGGTGGTAAATGAATTAGGGCCTTCCAAATAGAGTTGGTTTAATAAGGGGGATTCCAACTCCCAAAGCTCACCAGTAAATATTTCTCAACAATACTCCTTAGTCGTGCTGATTTTGCCCAACTTTCTTACAACACATTCACCGTCTAACAAGGAAAATGGTGCTAAGCATTGCCATTACCACAGGCATCAATTACAAAGGGCGCAGCTTATAACACATTAACCGGGCCAGCAATTTTGGGCAATTCAATAAGCTTTTCACACCTCGTCATCATATTTGTATTTAAATCCCTCCAGCTCCCCATTCTTTAGTCAGTAATTTGGGAACATTGAAAAACCTTTGTTTTAATTCCCAGAGAAACCATCTGTTGATCCCTTTCCATGTTAAATGTTGTTACCAATAACCGCAAGGAAGGAATTGGAATCCAGTCAGCTGTTTGTTTCCTTCCCTGCTCTCACTCTCACTCGGTGTCTCGGTTTTATACCAAGTTAGTGTGGCTAGCTCAGACACCGAGCTGACTGTAACCTGGAATTAAACTCGCTGGGATTCCCTAAGACCCATGGGCTGGGAAGACTCAATAAGCAGTAGTAGCAAACCCTGGCAAGTTTATTTGGGGTTGCAGCTGCTGCACAAGAGCCAGGCATTAGGAGCTGGTATGCACACAATTAGTGGAGGATAGATATAGCCCATCGCTCTATGATGTAATAAGTGTTGCCTTTTTATTTTTAATATTGCTGATGGGGCCTGTGCATGGCCACACTCAGAGCACTTGCAAAGGCCCCTCTTACGCTGAAGCCCGAGGCCTCCTCTGCCTACCTTCAAATGTAGGCTGCTGGGCAGCCTAACTGTTAGTCCCTGCATCTAGCATTCAAAATGGACAAATACAGGAAACGTGGCAGAGGTAGGCCTATTCTGCTGGGACTGGCCTCTGCGAAATGGAATGAGTGAAGTGAGCGTGCCCAGGCATATTTCTGGCCCCATCTGCCCCAGATCTGCAGGAAAGCCATAGGGACGAGGCTAGTAAACCTAAGCCCTTGTGTCAAATGTGGAAAATGTTTCATACCATATTCACACAAGATGTATTTGCTGAACAGTTTGGCATCAGGTTACTGACTAGTGTGCATCAAACACAATGTAATGTTTAAGATTTAAAAATTCAGGCAGTTGACTGGACGACTGTGCAGCTTCAGTGGTACAAGTGACTATCCTATTCTTTCCCTGGCATTACAATTTTCACTGGCAGTCAAAGGCCAGCGATCATGCATAAGTAGAACAGTAGCTCCTTCTAGTGAAGCGAGGGGTCACTATAATAGAGTCAGTAGGTGATCTTACAGTTCATCCAAGTGAGGCTACAGCACTAAAGTTAAGCAATTAATAAATTTAATGGCTTCTTTGCAATGGCTCCGGCTCAATTCCCATCAGCTCATCACACACATTACAGTAACTCTTTCACCACTTCACAGAGTGGAATTTTTCTTCTTGCGACCAGTTCATTGAATATTTTCACCATGAAACTGAAGATTGTGTAACTAGAACTCGGGGGCACAGGCTCAGAATAAAGGGTCGCCCTTTTAGAACTGAGATGAGGAGGAACTTCTTCTCTCAGGGCGTCGTAAATTTGTGGAATTCTCTGCCCCAGACAGCTGTGGAGGCTGGATCATAAAATACATTTAAAGTGGAGAAAGACAAATTTTTGCAAGATAAGGGAGTGAAGGGTTATGGGGAGCAGGCAGGGAAGTGGCTTTGAGCCCAAGATCAGCCATGATCTTATTGAATGGCGGAGCAGGCTCGAGGGGCCAAGTGGCCTATTCCTGCTCCTATTTCTTATGTTCTTATGTTTACAGAAGTCTCAAAATCCCCTTGCAGACTTTCTGTGGCCTGTATAATTGGCAATTATTTTCATGGAGCATCGCTTGAAATTTTAATGAAAGAAAGAAAGAAAGAAGGAAAGAAAGAAAAAAAGTCCCATAGCACTTTACAGCCAATGAATTACTTTTGAAGTGTAGTTGCTGCTGTAATGTAGGAAATGTGGCAGCCAATTTGCATACAGCGCAGTCCCACAAACAGCAAAGTGATAATAACCAGATAATCTGTTTTAATGATATTGGTTGAGGGATAAATATTGGCCAGGAGCTCCCTTGCTCTTCTTCAAATCCTGCCAAGGAATCTTTTACATCCACCTCCGTTTATCGTCTCAGCCGAAGATGGCACCTCCAACAGTGGAGCGCTCCCTCAATACAGCACTGAAGTGTCAGCCTAAATTTTGTGCTCAAGTCTGGAGTGGAACTTGAACCCACAATCTTAAATATAATGGCCCAGAAATTCGGCTCTCCCCGGGTGAGTACGCACGGGGTACTTACCCGTAGGCCGAATGGAATTGCCGGTTTCCTGCATGCACTGCGCATGCGCGGGAAACCGGCACTTCCGATCCTCTGAACGAAGAGGTTCAAAGGTCGAACGTGCAAGCAGGGGAGGCTGCGCGTGCGATTTGAACTTAGGTTTTTTTTACAGGTTTTCCCGGGAGGGTAAGCCTGCTGGATTTACACATTTAAAAAGCAGGCGTAAGGCCTGCTTTTTGGAAGGTAAGTGGTCAATTAATTAAAATTAAAACATTTTTTCCACAGGTTTATTATTTTTAAATACTTTAAAGCAAGGTAAGTTTATTTTTAGCCCCGTTATAAAATAAAATTATTTTTTTCAAAAATTTAAATTATTGTTTAAAATAGTTATTTAATGTAATTTATAGTTTATTTAAAAAGTGTGATTAAAAAAAAAATTATTTGAAGGTTTACTGCTATTTTAGGCCCGTAGTATTTATAAGTTTTGACAGGTCTACCTGTCAATCTTATGAATGGGCTTTCCCCTCCTCCGATTGGCTGCCCATTGCTCACGTGATCCCAGGGGACACATCGCACTAACTACGCCCCTGGGACACGCAAGCACAGCACGCCAGCAGCTGGGCCAGGCCCCAGAGCGGAATTCCACGGGAGCCCAGAGCTCAACTGCCGGAGCACAAGGTAAGTGCAGGTCGGGGGCTTGCACCCGCGGGAAGCCCCCGACCCGAATTTCTGGGCCAGTCTGTTTGATGCTGCAATTAAGGAAAATAGAGAATGGTCAAAATTGCAGTTTTTACCACTATAGGTCACTCTTGACAGTGGCAATTCCTGGGCAGATCCATAAAACTGTCTCCTCTCTTGTCATCAGCAACAGTATTTTCATCTGTAGGGTGCAGCAAGCAATCTGACAACTGACATTTCATCTGCTGCTGCTTTGATTCTTCCTGCCAGAGTAAAATATGGCTTGAGAATGACAGGCTGATTCTAAGTTAAGTGATTCTTAAAAGGGGACCCTCTTTTGTTGAGTAGCAAATTTACACAAACAAGTCTGTATATTAAACAGAAACCCCATAGTCTAAATAGAATTACAAGAAGCTCAAATGCCATTTTCACAATAGAAGAATTCTTGCCTCTGCTCTGATAAGAAAAGCTGACATAAATTAGCAGAAATTTATGGAATCCATTCAGGTTTATAGACTCAGGGGGAGAGTACTCTATTTGGATTTAATGGATCACCATAGTGCTCAGGAAGATATCACTGTAACAAGAAAGTCATGACACTAGCACCTAAGCTCAGTTAGGCATGATGGGAAATGCTCTGACACTATTATTAAATCCCAGGAAAGTCTCTGCAGTCATTATATCCCCAACTTTCACTCCCCTTGCCCCTGCTATTTTTGTTCTCTTCTGCAAGAAAAAAACACTTCACTTATAAAAAAGGCAAAACATTTGTAAAACGTTACACTGTAATTGCCAGCTTCCCAATTGGAATTGCTGTCTTGGCACAGTTTTTTTTTAACTGGACAGTGAAATCTAGTGAATTTCAGAGATCAGATTTAGCCCCCGGTACCATTTCGAGAGATGAAGCAAGAGCCGAACCTGGGAAGGTGAGGGGAGAGTAGTTTCTTCTACTCTGCAATCAGGGTCCCCTAGGAGCAAATAAGAGGAAAATGGAGCAGAGACCCATTACACTAGGTGCTGTTGAAGTAACCCTGGTAATTTGCTGCAGTGCATCTGTAGATCACACACACTGTAGGTACAGTGCGTCAATGGAGGAAGGTAGATATTGAGTTTAGTGGCATGGTTGTCAATCAAGCAATCTGTTCCATATCAGATGGGGTTGTGGTTCTCAAGTTTTGTTGCAGCTGCACCCATACAAGTGTACAATGTGCTTTCCATCACACTCCTGACTTGATCCATATAGGTGGTGCAGTTTTTTTGTTGTGTCAAAAAGAGCCATTCAATGAAGAGTACCTAGCCTATGTCCTGCTCTTACAGCCATGGTGTTAATATTGTTGGTACAGTTAAAGTTTTGGTCTATGGTGACTTTCCAGATGTTGATGGTGGAGGACTTGGCCAGGCTGGTCTAGTTGAAGGTCAGGAGGAGATGACTGGCTTTCATTTGTTTGTAATGGTTATTACCTAGCACCTGTGTGGTATGAATGTTACTTGCCAATTGTCAGCCTAAGCCTGGATGTTATCCACGTTCTGCTGTAGGCTGGCATGGACTGATTCATTATTGTAGGAGTTGTGATTGGAGCTGAACACTGTGGAATCACAAGCAAACAGCTCCACTCCTGATCTTATGGTGGAGGAAAAATCCTCAATGAAGCAACTAAATAGTGTAAGCTGTGGCTCAGTTGGTAGCACTCTCTAGGTGGGAGGGGTTAGGAGTGAGCCAGGTGTTACTGGTTGCCTAATTGCAGCTGGGTGTTGGAGGGAGTTTTGTAAAAAGTTGGTGGTGGGTTTTGGGGTGATGTTTTCAGGTTTTAGGGCATTGTTGGCCCACAAAAAACAGCCAGATGGCTGCTGAGGGGTCCGGAGTGCCGGGCCCCTCAGAGGACAATATTTCCGAGAGGAATTTAATTCGGGAAGAAACTGTGGTGGGAAGGGGAAAAAAAGGCCCAAAGATTTGGGCCGGGACCTCAGGATGTTTGGTAAAGAAAATACGGCGGTGGTGCAGTGTGAAGATAAGAAGATTCGAGCCTGGGATATAGTCCAGGCGGTTCATGAGGACTGGCGAGGGAAGCTGCTTTGCCTGCCGACCAAAGCCGAATGATGGATTTGAGGTGACGGTCAGTGGCCGTGAGAAGGTGGAAAAACTGCTACTCAGTCTGAAAGTTGGTGAGAAATTCTTGGAGGTGACTCTGCTATATTCAGAAGAGGTGGTGGTTTCATTTTTGAACTTGCCAGTGTACATTGAGGACGAAGTGCTGAGCAAAAAGTTGGAGTCGTGGGACATTAAAATCTGTTCTGAAATAAAGAGGAGGTACTATCCGGGAACACGGGTAGCAGACGGAACCCGGTATGTAAAGGTGCGGTTCCCAGAGGGGGTGAGTTCTTTACATAAGAACATAAGAACATAAGAAATAGGAGCAGGAGTAGGCCAATCGGCCCCTCGAGCCCGCTCCACCATTCAATAAGATCACGGCTGATCTGATCCTAACCTCAAATCTTCTATCACTCTCCATCCACCCGAACCCATGTGATCTCCCGGGAGAGGCGAAAAACCAGATAAAAAACCCAATGGCCAATTTGGGAGAAAAAAATCTGGGAAATTCCTCTCCGACCCATCTAGGCGATCGAAACTCGTCCAGGAGATCACTCTGTCCCTATATTTTCTACCGTACTTACCTTCTGTAAAGGCGATCTCCACCCCAGCCAGGAACAGGAATAAAACCATCTCCTGAAATCTAACACAGAATTAGAACACAGTAGGAGCAGAACCAGGCTACACGGACCCTGGGCCCACTCCACTACCCACAGGGCCATGACCGTTCTGAACCTAGACTCATGTCCAATTTCCTGCCCGCTCCCCGTAACCCTTAATTCCCTTTACTTCTAGGAAACTATCTATTTCTGTTTTAAATTTATTTAATGATGTAGCTTCCACAGCTTTCTGGGGCAGCAAATTCCACAAACCTACCACCCTCTGAGTGAAGAAGTTTCTCCTCATCTCAGTTTTGAAAGAGCAGCCCCTTATTCTAAGATTATGCCCCCTAGTTCTAGTTTCACCCATCATTGGGAACATCCTCACCACATGCACCCGATCAAGCCCCTTCACAATCTTATATGTTTCAATAAGATCGCCTCTCATTCTTCTGAACTCCAATGAGTAGAGTCCCAATCTACTCAACCTCTCCTCATATGACCACCCCCTCATCCCCGGGATTAACCGAGTGAACCTTCTTTGTACTGACTCGAGAGCAAGTATGTCTTTTCTTAAGTATGGACAGCAAAACTGTATGCAGTATTCCAGGTGCGGCCTCACCAATACCTTGTACAACTGCAGCAATACCTCCCTGTTTTTATATTCTATCCCCCTAGCAATAGAAGCCAACATTCCATTGGCCTTCTTGATCACTTGCTGCACCTGCATACTAACTTTTTGAGTTTCGTGCACCAGGACCCCCAGATCCCTTTGTACTGCAGTACTTTACAGTTTCTTGCCATTAAGATAATAACTTGCTCCATGATTTTTTCTGCCAAAGTGCATAACCTCACACTTTCCAGTATTGTATTCCATCTGCCAAATCTCTGCCCACTTACTTAGCCTGTCTATGTCCCTTTGCAGGTTTTTTATGTCCTCCTCACTCACTACTTTCCGTCCCATCTTTGTATCATCTGCAAACTTTGATATGTTACACTCGGTCCCCTCCTCCAAATCGTTAATATAGATTGTAAAGAGTTGGGGACCCAGCACTGACCCCTGCGGAACACCACTAGTTACTGGTTGCCAGTCTGAGAACGAACCATTTATCCCAACTCTCTGCTTTCTGTTAGAGAGCCAATCCTCCACCCATGCCAGAATATTACCCCCAATCCCGTGATTTTTTATCTTGAGCAATAATCTTTTGTGTGGCACCTTGTCAAATGCCTTTTGGAAGTCTAAATACACTACGTCCACTGGTTCCCCTTTATCCACCCTGTATGTTACTTCCTCAAAGAACTCAAATGATGGGTGAAACTCGAACTAGGGGGCATAGTCTTAGAATAAGGGGCTGCTCTTTCAAAACTGAGATGAGGAGGAACTACTTCACTCAGAGGGTGGTAGGTCCATGGAATATGCTGCCCCAAAAAGCTGTAGAAGCTACATCATTACATAAATTTAAAACAGAAATAGACAGTTTCCTAGAAGTACAGGGAACTAAGGGTTATGGGGAGCGGGCAGGAATTTGGACATGAGTCTAGGTTCGGATCGGTCATGGCTCTGTGGGTAGCGGAGCGGGCCCAGGGGCCGTGTAGCCTGATCCTGCTCCTATTTTGTGTGTCTAATTCTGCTAGATTCAGGAGATGGTTCTGTGATAGTGGATTGGCGGTTAGGATCAGATCAGCCATGATCTTATTGAATGGCGGAGCAGGCTCGAGGGGCCGATTGGCCTACTCCTGCTCCTATTTCTTATGTTCTTATGTTCTTATAAGCAAATTTGTCAAACATGACTTCCTCTTCATGAAACCATGCTGAGTTTGTCCTATTAAATTATGTTTATCCAAATGTCCCGTTACTGTCTCCTTAATAATGGACTCTAACATTTTACCAACCACAGATGATAGGCTAACAGGTCTATAGTTTCCAGCCTTCTGCCTACTACCCTTTTTAAATAAGGGTGTTACATTAGCAGTTTTCCAATCTGCCGGGACCTTTGCTGAGTCCAGGGAGTTTTGGAAAATTATTACCAATGCATCCACAATCCCTACCGCCACTTCCCTCAAGACCCTAGGATGCAAGCCATCAGGTCCAGGGGATTTATCTGCCTTGAGTCCCATTATTTTACCAAGTACCACTTCCTTAGTGATTTTAATCGTATTTAGCTCCTCCCCCCCTAGAGCCCCCTGTTGTCCAGTGTTGGGATATTCTTAGTGTCCTCTACCGTAAAGACTGATACAAAATAATTGTTCAGCGTTTTTGCCATCTCCATGTTTCCTACCATTAATTTCCCGGTCTCATCCTCTAAGGGACCAACATTTACTTTAGCCACCCTTTTTCTTTTTATATAACTATAGAAACTTTTGCTGTCTGTTTTTATATTTTTTGCTAATTTACTTTCATAATCTATCTTCCCTTTCTTAATCAATCTTTTAGTTATTTTTTGCTGTCTTTTAAAGACTTCCCAATCTTCTATCCTCCCACTAGATTTGGCTACCTTATATGCCCTTGTTTTTAGTCGGACACTATCCTTAATTACTTTACTTAGCCATGGATGGCTATCTTTTCTTTTACACCCTTTTTTCCTCAGTGGAATATATATTTTTTGGAAGTTGTAAAATAACTCCTTAAATGTACACCACTGATCATGTACCGTCTTACCCTTTAATCTATTTTCCCAGTCCACTCTAATCAATTCCGCTCTCATACCTTCATAGTCTCCTTTATTCAAGCTCAGCACGCTTGTTTGAGATCCAACCTTCTCACCCTCTAATTGAATATGGAATTCAACCATGTTATGGTCACTCATTCCAAGGGGATCCTTTACTAGGACATTTTTAATTAATCCTGTCTCATTACACAGGACCAAATCTAAGGTTGCTTGCCCACTGGTCGATTCAGTTACACACTGCTCAAGAAACCCATCCCTAATACACTCAATGAACTCATCCTCACGGCTGCTCTGCCCAATTTGATTTGCCCAGTTAATATGATAATTAAAATCCCCCATAATTATAGCTGTTCCCTTATTACAAGCCTCAACTATTTCCTGATTAATACTCCGTCCAACAGAGTTGCAACTGTTCGGAGGCCTATAGACTACGCCCACTAGTGTTTTTTTCCCCTTATTATTCCTTATCTCCACCCAAACTGTTTCACTATCCTGCTCCTTTGACCCAATATCATTTCTCTGTATTATAGTGATTCCTTCCTTTATTAACATAGCCACCCCACCTCCCCTCCCTTCCTGCCTGTCCTTCCTGATTGTTAAATAACCTGGTATGTTTAATTCCCAGTCATGGTCACCCTGCAGCCATGTTTCTGTAATGGCCACAAGATCATACCCATATGTCATTATTTGTGCCATTAACTCATTCATTTTGTTACGAATGCTACGTGCATTCAGATAAAGAACTTTCAAATATGTTTTGTAACACTTAGTTCCTGTTTTTTCCCCTTTTAGTACTTTACTTTTTACTCCATACCTTCTGTCCCTTCCTGACACGTTTTTTTTTAAATTCCCCCACTGCTACCTAAGTCTATGACCTTCTCCGTTGTAATTTCTATTATTTGCTCTCTAGAAACCTCCCCCCCACTAATTAGTTTAAAGCCCTCTCTACAGCCCTAGTTATATGCCGTACAGTATGAAGTTCGAGACACTGGAAGGAGTGCAGTACTTTTGTGTGCTGCACGATAACCAAGTAAAGGTGTGCTACTATTGTCTGGGACATGACCATCTCGTAAGAAACTGTCCCGATTTGTATTGCTACAATTGCGGTGAGTCAGGACATATCGCTCGGGGCTGCAAGGCGGACAGCTGTGGGGTGTGTCACAAAGGCCCCACCCGCTGTGAGTGTGTGGCAGAAGGGAGCGATATAAGTGATGAGGAGATGGGAGAAGGAGAAGGAGATGAGAGTGGAACGGCTGGAGGAGCGGTGCAGTCGGAGGACACAGCCAGTAAAATGAAGGAGAAACGAGCACAGGAAGAGGCAGAGGATGGTGGAGCGGAGGACGGGATGGAGATGGCGGAAAACATGCCGAGTGCTGTGGAGGGGAACAAAGACAGCAGTGGGCAGTGAGGGTCGAGTGCAGACTCGAGCCTTAGTGCAGTTCGGCTCCCCCTGGGGAGTCTGGTGGCTGCGGGGGGAGAGGAGGTGGGAGCGGGGTGTGTGGTGGATGTGGGTGCTCCGGGGAGAGGCGGGGAGTTGGATATCTTGGTGAGCGGGAGGGGGCAGGCGGGGAGAGGGAGCAAGAGGCAGGAGCCTTAAAGGGACAGCAGGATGGGATCAGCGAGATAGAGACGTCAGAAGGGAACAATTTAGGTGCGCCATTTTCCCATGGAGAGAGGGAACAGGGTGCAAGGGTGAGAGGTGGAGATGTGGTCGAAGGGAGTGGCACAGTGGGAGAAACTGCGATAGCAGGAAGACTCTCTATGGGAGATGAAGTATCTGACGGGGAGCAGGATTATGTATCGGACGGGGAGCAGGCACAGGTGGTTGCAGAAGAGCTTGAGTGTAAGGAATTAGAGGGGGACAGAAACATGGAAGTCGGGGGTGAGGTGGCATCATGTGAAAAGGGAAAGGTTAGTGAGGGGCAGAAGGAGGGAGGAAGGGCAGCTCCTGGGCCCAAACTTAATGCAAGGAAGAGGCTGAAACAGCAGGGAAAGTTTAAACAGGAGGGGAAAAATAGTCGGCGGCTGCAGGAAAAAGCAACAGCTGCCCGAGAAGTTGGGAAGGAGCATGTGAGGAGAGAAGGGCCAGAGATTAAATGATGGGGAGATTATCAGGCATACTTCCCTTCTTTGGAGCCATGATTACATTGGTCTCGATTAATGTGAGCGGACTGAGGGGTGAGAAGAAATTGCAGCGGTTGTTGCAGGGTTTTAAAGGTACGGACTTGTTGTGTCTGCAAGAAACCTTTTGGGATGAGGATATCCTAGAAAGAGTTCAGAAGGTTTGGAAGGGAGAGGTGTTTGCGAGTTGTGCAAACAATAACCGTAGAGGGGTGGCTGTTTTGGTGAGTCTGTCCATAAAAGAGAACGTTGCCTTGTTGGACAAGGACGCTGAGGGGAGATTTTTACGGCTAAGGGTAAAAATGGAGGGATTTAATTGCGATCTCTTTAATATCTATGCACCGAACGACCATTGCAAGCGTCGCGAGTTTTTTTGGGGTTATTCACTGAAGTGGCAGAGGTGGAAAATCCTTGTATAGTGGGGGATTTTAATGTATTTTTATCTCGGATGGACATTTCAGCCCAGATGACCTTTAAGGATGATAACTCCGGAGGGATGATTGTAAAAATGATGGCAAATTTAAATTTGAGAGACTTATGGAGGGACCGGAACCCCATAAAAAGGGAGTTCTCCAGATCAGGTTGGCTGGGTGATGTTTTAAAACAGAGCCGAATAGATTTTGTGTTAATGCGGGAAGAGTTAAGTTCTGAGGTGATGGAGATTTATTATAAAAACGTATTTTTTAGTGATCACTCGGCTTTGGTTCTTAGAATTAGGAACAGCAGAGTTAAGATCGGTTCAGGGGTATGGATTTTAAACAATCAATACCTGAAAGAAATTGCTTATAAAGAAGGGATTATAAATATAATAAAGGATGCTCGGAAGGAACCTTTGTTCTTGAAAGAAAGAAGAGTTTAGTGGGATAATTTCAAATATGAGGTAAAAGTTTTTTCAGTGCGTTATGGGAAAAAGAGGGCGGCAGCTAACCAGCGTTGAGAAGAGGATATAAATAAAAGGTTTACGGATGTCTGTAAAGCAGTTGACGGAGGGGATAAGGGAGCGGAGACTAAGTTCCGGGTGCTGAAGGAAGAGTGGGAATTATTGTAAGCTGAAAAATGTAAGGGGGCCATTCTCCGTGCAAAGGCTAGAGATGCATTGGAGGGCGAAAGATGCACTAGATATTTTCCAGAGCAAGAAAAGCTGCGACAGAGATTATCGTTAATTGAAGAGTTGAAGGTTGGGGAGAAGATCATTCATGAAAGTGGGGAGATTTTAGAGGCGGCTAGCAGCTTTTATCAAGAGTTATATACTAAAGAAGACATTTCCAATTTGGCGATGGAGAAGGTTACTGCTTTTATTGAAGAGGGTTTAAAGGAGGATGAGAGAAGCATGTGTGACAAAGAAGTAGGATTAGCAGAAATAAAAGTAGCAATAAGTGGAATGAAGGGGGGGAAAAGCCCAGGGTCCGATGGACTAAGTGCAGAATTTTATAAAGAATTTTGCGAGATTTTAAGTCCATTGCTCTTAGAAGTTTTTAAGGAAATTAAAATTGAGGGAAGTCTGGCCCCATCTATGAGGGGAGGGATCATAAGCTTAGCTTATAAAAATAAAGGGGATAGATGGGATCTGAAGAATTGGAGGCCCATCACATTATTAAATGTGGATTATAAGATCTTGGCAAGGGTTATGGCAAATCGTTTGAAGGAGGTGTTACCGCAGATAGTTTGGCCCTCTCAGTCCTATGGAGTCATAGGCCGGGACATCGCAGACTCTGTGGTCTCAATCCGAGATGCGATAGAGCTCATGGAAGAGAGTGGGAGGGATGCTTATGTATTAAAGATAGATCAAGAGAAAGCCTTTGATAGGGTCTCTCATGAGTTTTTATTGAAGGTTTTGTAAGCATTTGGTTTCAAGGAAAATTTCATTCAGTGGATAAGGATTTTTTATTCAAACATATTTAGCTGTGTTAAATGTAATGGTTTTTTATCCAAGTATTTTCTGATACAGAGATCAGTGAGACAGGGCTGTCCCCTGTCCCCATTGTTGTACACATTGGTAGCAGAACCATTAGGTTACATGATGCAAAAGAAACAAGGTGTAGTTGGGATTGTGGTCCCCAGTTCTGGGCTGGTGTCGGTGATACACCAATATGCAGATGACACAACCTTAATATTGAGAAATGGGGAGTCAGTGAGGAAAGCTATGGATGTAGTGGAGGAATATTGTAGAGCTTCAGGAGCCAGAGTGAATTATAGTAAGTCCCAATGCCTGGTTGCAGGGAGGGGTAGGGGGGAATGGTTGGGGGAATGTCCCTTTAAGGTGGTGGAGGTTTTGGAAGTTCTGGGGGTGCACATGGGGTGCAAGAAAGACAGGGATGAAGTGGATCGATTAAATTGGGAACCGAAGGTTATGAAAATTAAAAAGATTTTGGGAAGATGGGAAAGAAGGTGGTTGAAAGTGCAAGGAAGAGCGACAGTGGTGTCTGCCCTCCTGCTATCTAAACTATGGTACTTATTGACGGTGGAGGATATCCCTGAGTGGGCGGAAAAGTCCATCCGAGAGGCTTGTGTGAGGTTTTTATGGGAAGGGAAACCAGCCTTGGTGGCTTACAATACCATCATTGGACGGAGAAATCAGGGAGGACTCAATTTCCCAGATATTGATTTGGAGAAAAAATCCTTTAGAATCAAATGGGTGAAGAGATTTCTTCAGAAGTCAAATACAAGTTTTTGGAAGAGTTGTTTGGAGCATTTTTTAAAACAAAGTGGGATAGGAGGACAGGGGATATTGCATATGGAATACAATAATATGTTTTTGAAATCGATTAAACTTCTCCCTAGGTTTTATAAGGGGGTTGTAGAGACTTGGGCCCAATTTTTAAAAAGTGTGCAGTTTATGCCCAAGGGGGCTGAGAAATTTTTAGAACAGCCCTTATTTTTGAACAGGTGGGTCAACATCGAAGGAGAGGTTTTATTTAATCAAGCTTTTATAAAAGCTGGGATTATATCGGTGAAAGATGTATTATTCCTGGTGATTCCAGGTTGGTTGCCGGAAGCGATAGTGAGGGATATGGTGTGGGAGGAAGATCAGGAGGTAGAGGAAAAAGCAATAGAAATTATGTATGAGAAGATTGTGAGGGCAGTGCCACAGGATTGGATGGAAGAAATAAATGCGGAAATCTCCAAAGGAAGTAAAATGCATCCTGCTTTTCCAAGCTTTGTACTGGAGAAAGGGGGAGAGTTGGTCCAATTTGACAACTGTAATACTCGAGATTTCTATGAGGTATTTAGAGAATGGAGATTCAAGACACCTGCTGGTCAGGAGTTTTGGCAGAGTATATACCCACAGCTGGACTTCAACAGGATTTGGAAGGGAGTGTGGGCGAATTTAAAATGTCCAGAGTGGATTGAACTGGATTTCAAATTGGCTCATAACTGATTTTTACCATGATGGTCTTGTGCAAGATTAGGCGAGTGGAGGCGGCAACTTGCCCAGTGTGTGGGACACGGGATGAGACTCTGTCCCATTTACTGGTGTTATGTCCGCAGTTAAATGACTTAAGTACTATGTTCGACAGTTGTGTGAAGCTTTTTTGCTGGGTGGGGACTGAAGAGCGAGAAGGGGAATCCCGTGGGACTCAATTTTGAGATGGGGATTGCAGGAGAGTCTGCCCGAGTCTAGCAGAGCGGCAATTAATTTAGTGTTCAGTTTGGCTAGATTCGTGATTGTGCAAAGAAGGAATGCTCTGTTTTTTAAGGGGAGGAGAATCAATCTAAAAGGGTATTTTAAATATAAGCTAAAAGATCATTATAAGGCTCTGTGAATGTTTTATTCAGAAAGGAATTTAAGGATAGTATTTTACAACCAATTTTTAAGGTACAATCGATTAATATATGTTACAGGAGACAAATTAAACTTCAGGTTTTGATGTTAACATGTGGTGGCGGAATGGCTGTGCAGAGCGGCGGAATTGATTTGTATCATACAATGAAATGATCAAGATGTTGTAAATGTTCTTATTGTTCAATAAAGTATATTTATTAAAAAAAAGTGGGTAGCACACTTGCCTCTGACTCAGAGGTTGTGGGTTCAAGTCCCACTCCAGAGACTATTAGCACATAATGTGGATTTGTAGCATAGTGGTAATGTCACTGGGCTAGTAATCCAGAATTAGCATAGTGGTAATGTCACTGGGCTAGTAATCCAGAAGCCTGAACTAATAATCCAGAGATTATTAGTCCAGTTGAGTTCAAACCACAGCAGCTAGGGAATTTAAATTCAATTAATTAAATAAAGCTGGAATAAAAAAGCTAGTATCAGTAATGGTAACCATGAAACTATCAGATTGTCGTAAAAACCCATTTGGTTCACTAATGTCTTTAGGGAAGGAAATCTGCCGTCCTTACCTGGTCTGGCCTATATGTGACTCCAGACCCACAGCAATGTGGTTGATTCTTAACTGCCCTCTGAAATGGCCTAGTAAGTCACTCAGTTGTAACTAACTGCTACGAAACAAAAGAATAAGAATGAAACCGGACGGACCACCCGGCATCGACCTCGGCACCAGCTACGGACACGCCAATGGCACACCCAGCCCAGTCAACCCTGCAAAGTCCTCCTCATCAACATCTGGGGACTTGTGCCAAAATTGGGAGAGCTGTCACACAAACTAGTCAAGCAACAGCCTGACAGAATCATACCTTTTAGCCAATGTCCCAAACTCCTCCATCACCATCCCTGGGTATGTCCTGTCCCACCGCCAGGGGTGGCGGCACAGTGGTGTACAGTCAGGAAGGAGTGGCCCTGGGAGTCTTCAACATTCACTCTGGACCCCATGAAGGCTCATTGCTTCAGGTCAAGCATGGGCAAGGAAACCTCTTGCTGATTACCACCTAACGCCCTCCCTCAGCTGATGAATCAGTACTCCCCCATGTTGAACACCACTTGGAAGAAGCACTGAGAGTAGCAAGGGCACAGAATGTATTCTGGGTGGGGGACTTCAAAGTCAATCACCAAGAGTGGCTCGGTGGCACCACTACTGACCAAGCTGGCTGAGTCCTGAAGGACATAATTGCCAGTCTGGGCCTGCGGCAGGTGGTGAGAGAACCAACATGAGGGAAAAACCTACTTGGCCTCTTCCTCACCAATCTACCTGTCGCAGATGCATCTGTCCATAACAGCATTGGTAGCAGTGACCACTGCACAGTCATTGTGCAGACGAAATCCCATCTTCACACTGAGGACACCCTCCATCGTGTTGTGTGGCACTACCACCATGCTAAATGGGATAGATTCAGAGCATATCTAGCAGCTCAAAACTGGGCATCTATGAGGTGCTGTGGGCCATCAGCAGCAGCAGAATTGTATTCCACCACAATCTGTAACCACATGGCCTGGCCTGGCATATCCCTCATCCCTGGACGGGTACTCAAGGAATGTGCTGATCAGCTGGCTGATGTCTTCACCGCCATCTTCAATCTGTCATTGGCCCAGGCAGTAGCCCCTACATGCTTCAAGACCGCTACCATTATTCCTGTGCCAAAACAAACGGCTGTGACGTGCCTGAACGACTATCGACCTGTCGCACTCACACCCATCATAATGAAGTGTTTCGAGAGACTGGTCCTGGCTCACATCAAAGCCAGTGTTCCCGCCTCTCTTGACCAACATCAGTTTGCCTATCGTGCAAACAGATCAACGGAGGATGCAATCACAACTGCTCTACACTCTGCACTGAATCACCTAGATGGTAAAGAGACCTACATCAGAATGCTGTTCATAGACTACAGCTCAGCATTCAACACTATCGTCCCCAACAAGCTGGCCACCAAACTCCAAACTCTTGGCCTGAACACTTCCCTCTGTAACTGGACCCTGGACTTCCTAACAAACAGACCCCAGTCTGTCAAATTAGGTAACCACACCTCCCCCCCCCGACCCTGAACACGGGGGCCCCACAAGGATGTGTGCTGAGCCCCTTCCTCTACTCTCTCTTCACCCACGACTGTGTGGCTGTTCATGGTTCCAACACCATCATCAAGTTTGCGGATGATACCACGGTAGTAGGCCAGATCAACAACAACGATGAGTCAGCCTACAGGGAGGAGGTCCAGCATCTCGGGAAGTGGTGCGCCGATAACAACCTGGCCCTTAACATCAAGAAAACCAAAGAAATCATTGTGGACTTCAGGAAGTCTAAAGGCGGAAGTCACACCCCCATCCACATCAATGGGGCTGTGGTGGAAAGGGTGGACAGCTTTAAGTTCCTCGGAGTCCACATCATGGAAGACCTCTCCTGGTCCCTCAATACCTCCTCTCTGGTGAAGAAGGCCCAGCAGTGCCTATATTTCCTAAGGAGGCTGAAGGGATGTAACCTGTCACCCCTGATCCTCTCTAACTTTTACCGCTGCACAATAGAGAGCATCCTGACGAACTGTATCACAGTATGGTATGGCAGCTGTAGCTACTATGACTGGAAAGCCCTGCAGCGGGTAGTCAAAACTGCCCAACGCATTACCGGCACCCGGCTACCGACCATAGAGCACATATACCAGAAACGCTGTTTACGGAGGTCACGGTCCATCATCAAAGAACCTACCCACCCCAGCCACAGTCTGTTCGCCCTCCTGCCATCTGGGAGACGCTACAGATGCATTCGCACCCGTACGACCAGATTTAGGAACAGCTTCTTTCCCAGGGCTGTCATCCTACTGAACTCCACAAATAAACTCTAAAGCCTGCACATCTGCCAATGCACTTTATTATGGTTATGTTTATGTTAATGTATTACAAGCCAAATGTATGTTGAATGTTTAAATGTCTTAATGTAAATGTACACTCTCGGGAGCCGCAAGCCTACATTTCGTTGTACTGCACTTGTGCACTAACAATGACAATAAAGGTTAATTTGATTTGATTTGATTTGATTTGATTACCATCAAGCCACGGGACCAAGATGGTTCAACAAGGAATGTAGAAGAGCATGCCGGGAGTAGCACCAGGCGTACCTAAAAATGAGGTGCCAATTTGGGGAAGCTGCAACACAGGACTACATGCATGCTAAAAAGCGGAAGCAGCATGCTATAGACAGGACTAAGTGATCCCACAATCAATGGATCAGATCAAAACTCTGAGGTCCTGCCATATCCAGTCGCGGACCATTAAACAACTAATGGGAGGAGGAGGCTCCATGAATATCCTCATCCTCAATGATGGTGGAGCCCAGCACGTGAGTGCAAAAGACAAGGCTGAAGTGTTTGCAACCATCTTCTGCCAGAAGTGCCGAGTGGATGATCCATATCAGCCTACTCCGAGGTAGCCACCATCACAGAAGCCAGTCTTCAGCCAATTCGATTCACTCCATGTGATATCAAGAAACAGTTGAGCGCACTGGATACAGCAAAGGCTATGGGCCCCGACAACATCCCGGCTATCGTGCTGAAGACTTGTGCTCCAGAACTAGCCATGCCTCTAGCCAAGCTGTTACAGTACAGCTACAACACAGGCATCTATCCAACAATATGGAAAACTGCCCAGGTATGTCCTGTCCACAAAAAGCAGGACAAATCCAATTCGGCCAATTACCGCCCCATCAGTCTACTCTCAATCATCAGCAAAGTGATGGAAGCTGTCATCGAGAGTGCTATCATGCGGCACTTACTCACCAATAACCTGCTCACTGATGCCCAGTTTGGGATCTGCCAAGACCGTTACAGCCTTGGTCCAAACATCGACAAAGGAGTTGAATTCCAGAGGTGAGGTGAGAGTGACTGCACTTGACATCAAGGCAGCATTTGACCGAGTGCGGCATCAAGGAGCCCTAGTAAAGCTGAAGTCAATGGGAATCAGGGAGAAAATGCTCCACTGGCTGGAGTCATACCTGACACAAAAGGTTGTGGTAGTTGAAGATCAATCATCACAGCCCCAGGACATCACTGCAGGAGTTCTCAAGGCAGTGTCCTAGGCCCAACCATCTTCAGCTGCTTCATCAATGACTTTCTCTCCAACATAAGTTCAGAAAAGGGGATGTTCGCTGATGACTGCACAGTGTTCAGCGCCATTCACAACTCCTCAGATAATGAAGCAGCCCATGCCCGCATGCAACAAGACCTGGACGACATTCAGGCTTGGGCTGATAAGTGGCAGGTAACATTCGCGCCACAGAAGTGCCAGGCAATGACTACCTCCAACAAGCGAGAGTCTAACCAGCTCTCCTTGACATTCAATGGCATTACCATCGCCGAACCCCCCACCATCAACATCCTGGGGGTCACCATTGATCAGAAACTTAACTGGACCAGCCACATAAATACTGTGGCAACAAGAGTAGGTCAGAGGCTAGGTATTCTACGGCGAGTGTCTCACCACCTGACTCCCCAGTCGTTTACACCATCTACAAGGCACAAGTAAGGAGTGTGATGGAATATTCTCCACTTGCCTGGATGAGTGCAGCTGCAACAACACTCAAGAAGCTCAACACCATCCAGGACAAAGCAGCCCGCTTGATTGGCACCTCATCCACCACCTTAAACATTCACTCCCCCACCACTGGCGTACCGTGGCTGCAGTGTGTACCATCTACAAGATGCACTGCAGCAACTTGCCAAGGCTTCTTCGGCAGTGCTTCCCAAACCCACGACCTCTTCCATCTTGAAGGATAAGGGCAGCAGGCGCATGGGAACAGCACCACCTCCAAGTTTCCCTCCAAGTCACACACCATCCGGATTTGGAAGTATATCGCCGATCCTTCATCGTTGCTGGGTCAAAATCCAGGAACTCCCTACCTAACAGCACTGTGGGAGTACCTTCAACACACGGACTGCAGAGGTTCAAGAAGGTGGCTCAACACCACCTTCTCAAGGGCAACTAGGGATGGGCAATAAATGCTGGCCTTGCCAGCGATGCACAGATCCCATAAGAGAATAAAAAAAAATATATATCTAGGCTGACACTCCAGTGCAGTGCTGAGGGTGTGCTGCACTGTCAGAGGTGCCGTCTTTCAGATGAGATGTTAAACTGAGGTTTTGTCTGCACTCTCAGGTGGATTTAAAAGATCCCATGGGACTATGTCGAAGAAGAGCAGGGGAGTTATCCCCGGTGTCATGGCCAATGTTCATCCCTCAATCAACATAACAAAAACAGATTATCTGGTCATTATCACATTGCTGTTTGTGGGAGCTTGCTGTGTGCAAATTGGCTGCCGCATTTCCCACATTATAACAGTGACTACTGTAAGGATCGCAAAATTACACATTTTTCCCCAAAAGGAAGAAAGGAGAGATATTGGACTGTTTGAAGGAAATATTGGGCCAAAGGGATTTAAAATTAAAAACCCCAGGAAGATTTGGCTGCTTTAAAAGGCATGTTCAGACTTGCGAAAGGCTGTGACACAGGGGAAGGTGGGGTGGGCCCCCGAGTTTGGATATTGGACAGTCTGGGAATGTCTTGGGCCACCTCAGCCTTTACCTAAAGACAATAAAACCTGTTCCCCACCGAAACACACAGAGCCAAAGTACATGAATAAAACAGTACATGCCCACAGCAACACAAAGGAAAGAACATAGCCCAGCAGGAACCAACAATCAAACAGCAGTCCAAAACCAATCAAGGAGATTTACAAACGTTTTGCATTTTTAAACTGGTTTCAAGGCAGATGGACCATCCCCGAAACTTGTTAAGTTAGATGGGCCATCCCCGAAGCTCGTTAAAGTTTTAAAACCTATTAAAAATAACGAGCCCAGCAAATTTAACAAAGAAACCCAAGATTTGGCGGTCAGATAAGCCAGGCCTCAAACCAGTATAATTGAGGCCTGCTTTTTCAGAGAATCAGTTCAGCTCAGAAGCAGTTCAAGTTCAACAGTCAGTGAGATCGCAGTACAGCTCAATGGATCATCATCATCGGAGACTTGAAGGAACAGAAGGAGAACGAAAGTCGGGGCAACCGAAGGCCTAAAGAAACCAACAACTACCAATATTACCACCAACCAGGTAATATTGGGCCACCGCGACCAACAAGAAACCAACCGCCGAAAATTCACAAACTAAAGACTTGTTTCCACTCTACAGGCTAGTCTCACTTACCCCTGGGTAAGATTTAGACACAAAAGACCCTAAAACTTACCCTAACCAAAGAAAATTGGGTACTTACCCGATACATCCAACAGCGCGACTAACCGCATCAGCGGACCAACCCAGACTGAAGACCCAACGCAGGTGCAGTCTTCTAACATGTCAGGGGTACGGCAGGCCCCAACTGCCACAACTTAGGAGAACCCCAAAATCGCGAACCTCTACAATCTGTCAAGAAAGTCGTTTGGTGAGCATTTCCTGGTCCTCTGGATTTCAACCTAGTTAGGATAGTGGGGTTGGGAGGGTAAGGGATTTTGTGTATTGTAATTCTCCCTTGCTTATTCCGTGTGTTCCCCACCCTTTTAAAGTATAAGTTTTATTGTATTGCATATTTTCCTGTCTCAAAATAAAGATCTGAATTATTTTGACCAACCCAGGTGTCTGTTGCAAGTTCATTACAACCCCCAAATAAGTCCAAAGTCTGGAACAAAGAGGGTGTGGGAGCAATTCAAAATGCTCAAGGGAGTCAGAGGTGAAGCTGACAAACAACCCACACACCACCCCTTACAGCATGGTGACCGTGGCAGGACTTTGGCAAAAGGGAAGTAATGCAGTAGACCCTGTGTTTGATGAGAGAACGAAGATGGAACAGAGGATTTCCTCTTACATTTTTGAGAAGGTGAATATCACCAAGAAATGGGTGACCAGTCTGTTGCGTGCTGGGCGTCCCATAGACGCTGCAGCCAAATGGACTGAGAGCAAGGATCATAAGAAGTCGGTGGAGAAGGCCATCTGGTTGGTCTGTGCCCTACGGCAGATCCAGATTTTAGATCAGCAGGTTAAAGCTTTGACAGCAGAGCTGCAGGAGGCAGCCAAACTGTCTCAGGCAAGAGCTTTAGCAGGGGAGTAACTACTGCAGGAATTACAAGCACAGAATCAAGAGAAATTACAGCTAGTAGAGAAACACAGAAACAGGCATGAGTATTTTCGGTGTCAAGTCACCGAGGCAAAAGGAAATGAGCTGGTACTGAAAGAGGAGAACGCTCGCCTAACCAGACAGTTAAGGGAACAGGAGGAGCAGTATAGGACTATAAAGGCAGCTTATCAAGTAGCAAGCACTAGGGATTTTGAAGCGGGAGATCACGGCCCCTGTCAAAAGCAGATAGAAAGTTTAAAACTTGCTCTGTCCAGGTCAAAAGGCATGGTATGCCTAGTGAGCCCGGGTAGACCTGGAAGTAGAAGTAGAAACTGTGCAGACGTCAACTGTGGCACCGGGGAGCAACTCGGTTGGGCAACAGGAGGGACAAGCAATCTGTAGAGAAGACAGGGAGGAGTGCACACCACCGCCACCTGTGGCGCCAGGTTTTGATTCGGTTTGGCAGCGGGCAGAAGTGGGCAAACAAATGCAGGAAAGGTCGGAGCCGGGGCCGATGTGCCCAGCTCGACAGCAAAAGTTTGGCCCATCTGGGGTAGGTGGGGGCCAGGGGCCCCTTGAAAGCCAGTTTGTGATTCCCCATGGGACCCAACAGCTTAGGGCTATGGTAAGCCACTTGAGTAAGCTCACCCACAAGGGAGGCCCCCCAGTCCACTTTATGGAAGTGGAGCAAGCAGCAGGCATTACTGAGTGTGACGACTCAGAAATGGCCAAGATGCTCCTTTTCACCTTGGATGGCAAACTGTACAAGTCCCTCTCTGCTGAGTGCAAGAAGGGACAGGGAGGGTACGCTGCCATCCGGGATCAAGTTCTGGAGGCGATGGGGATGAATGATGGTAGTCCGTTCTCCCTGGTGGAGAAGGCTACACAGTTAGCAGGGGAGACCCCACAGGCTTTCGCAGACAAGCTGTGGCCTGTGTACAGGAGTGCATGTAATGGGGATCTCGACCAGGCTAACTTGAACCAGGATGAGCTGGCTCACTGGCTCCAAAGTCTGGTGGCAAACAGCTTGCCACGGATCAGAGCCAAGGCCGAGCTGTGGTTCGACCCAAAGGGCTCCCAGGTCACCGAGGAGGCAGTGGTCAGACAACTGACCCTGGCTTACCGCAACGGTAGGGGGGTTAAAGAACCACAAGCTAAAGGGAAAGTGCACGAGTTAAAACCCAGCCAAGGTAAGAAGGAATGGCACCAGGAAGGGGGTATCCCTTCCGATGCGAGGCGTAACTGCTTCGGGTGCGGGAAGAGTGGGCATTGAAGAAGGGACTGTAAAAATCCTTGGAAGGATAGTGCAGGAAAGAATGCCCCAGCTCCCTCCCCAAAGGCAGAAACACCGACCTCTTCCCCCACAGTAGATTCGATAGTAGCTGCACTTCGAGTTTTGTTGGCTGGCCCAGGGAAGGTAGCCACAGCCACGGGTGCTTTAACTCCATCTGCCCCCCCCCCCCCAGTTAACACAGACTTATGACTAAAGCCAGCGCAGCCTGTCTATCTGTGTCCCCTTGAGTACGATGTATGGAAAAGACCGCTTGTTAAGATGGAAGTGGAAAAGGTAAAAGGGACCTATCTGTTGGACACGGGAGCTTCAAGCACCATAGTCTACTCAGATAACCCTGCTTCCTCACCTCTGTCTAACAGGGTCCCATACAGCTTAGTGGGGTTCACAGTAAAGAGCAGGTGGGCTCGTTCTCTATCCCGCTGTCCATTCATTTAGGAGCACTCCTCACCAAGTGGACTTGTGTCTTAATGAAGTGGGAGCAGGAAGGGAAGGGGATCCTGGGGCTGATTTTATTATAGGCCACATGATCCGAGTGGATCTCAGGAACCACTGTCTGTGGGGAGCATGCACCGGCAAAGAGAGTGAAGTGGCAGTTATCCCAGGGAAACAGGGCAAGGGGACTTTGTGTACCCTAAAGCCCAAGGAGGGTTATGACCTCAAGCAAATGGTCAGTAACACTTCAGTGGAGTACCAGGCATTTGTGCGAGCACACCTCAGCGCATTTGCCACTCACAAGCATGATTGTGGGAGGGTGAACGGGGTCGAAGTGAGTGTAAATGGGGACCCCATGACCCAACCACAAAAGCAGTATAATTTCCCCAAAGAGGCAGAGGCAGACATGGAAACGGCCATGACCTCTCTGGTCAAACAAGGGGTATTGAGACCAATAGCCACCCATGTAAACTCTCCGTTGTGGCCGGTTAGGAAACCGGACAACTCCTGGAGAGCCACGGTGGTCTATCGGGTACTCAATAGAAACATCCCCGTCTGTGCACCCATGGTCGCAGCTGTCGCCGACCTCATAGGAAGTATTCCAGCCTCCGTGACCACCTTCACAGTGCTGGATATTTCCAACGGGTTTTGGTCCATCCCTCTACGGAGAGAGGACCAGTACAAGTTTGCCTTTACGTTTAAGGGCCAACAGTACACCTGGAACTGCCTACCACAGGGGTTCCACAACAGCCCCAGCATCTTCCATCAGTTTATGGCAGATTGCTTAAAAGACTTCAGCAGACCCCCACGGTTAGTCCAGTATGTGGATGACCTGCTCCTATTTGTAAAGTATGTGTCTATACTTAATTCAATAATGAAGAGACAGCTTGGAAGATTCAACGTAGGTCTTTACTTCATACCAACAGGCGGGAACTGAGGGGAAATCAGTGCCCACAGTACTATTTATACCCCTATGGCCAGGGGTGGTACTACGGTATCACTACGCCCTACAAAGTAGTGCTGCCCTGGCCATAGATCTAAAGCAACATACATATTACATACACAACATTCCTCCCCTTTTAATTAAAACGTACCTGTGCAATTACGTCAATGGATGCCCCATAATTAGGGCTAATAACATTTGGTAACACAATCTGCATAACATATTTACATCAAGAGTTGTCTACTTATATACATATAAGCAGAAACAGGTTATAGATTCAGTCTCTGAGGAGGCCTCCTGTCTCGACTAGGATAACGTCTTTCTCTAGTCGGTCTCGGTGTAGGCGGCGGTACTTCCGTCACCCCTTCATTGCTGGACTCATCGGTGTCTGATGGCACATCCTGTGCCGTGGAGATCACTGGAGTGCTGAACTCCTCGCAATCCTGAGACCTCTGTAACGACGAGCTGGGCTGTGATTCCGCTGTAATAATGTGCTGAGACGTTTGAGGTAGTGGATCAGTTGGGTTTCTGGACTCCACAAGTTGATCAGCATGTCGTCTGATTATGCCTTCCCCTGTCTCAACTGTGTACATCAAGGGTCCCTGGCAGGCCTTGATCGTACCAGACCGCCACTTTTCCTTCCTATAATCATGGGCCAACACTTGCTGCCCCACCTCGAAGCTCCGTGTCTGTCTGTCAGGGGCCCTACGAAATACTCGATTTTCCACATCTCTCCGAATGTTTGGTTTGAGCAATTCAAGGCGAGACCTTAACCTTCTATTAAAGAACATGACGGCGGGGGCCTGGTTGGTCACCGTATGTGCAGCATTACGGTATGCGAATAGGAAGTTGTCCACCTTGTGTTGTAGTGGCAACCTTTCCTCTCCCATCGCCTTGATGGCCTTTATAAAAGTCTGTACAAATCGCTCTGCCAGCCCATTTGTAGCCGGATGATATGGTGCGGACGTATAATGTCGCACTCCATTCCTTTTTAGGAATGCTTGAAATTCTTCTGCCACAAATTGTGGCCCATTGTCCGAACAGACTTGCTCGGGCACCCCGTTTCGGGCAAAAATGGTCCTTAAGACTGCGACCGTCTTTTCGGCTGTCGTTGATGACATCTTTATGACTTCCGGCCATTTTGAATGGGCGTCCACTACAATGAGGAACATCGCATCCAGGAAGAGGCCAGCGAAGTCCACGTGGATCCTTTGCCATGGCGTTGAGGGCCACTCCCACGGATGTAGTGGGGCTTGTGGTGGTACGTTCTGTACCATCTGGCATCCTTGGCACGCTTTTGCTACTTCCTCAATGTCCCTGTCAATGCCGGGCCACCAGACGTAGGCTCTGGCGAGGCTTTTCATTTTGACACCCCCCAGATGACCTTCGTGTAAGTCCTGCAACACTTTATGTTGTAATTTTTGAGGGACCACTACCCTGGCTCCGCACATCAATGTGCCCCGGCAGACGGACAACTGGTCCTTCCTTGCCGAAAACGCCGGCAATGATGCGTCACCCTGCGCCGGCCAGCCTTTCACGGTTAGTTCGTAAACCCTTGCCAATGTCGGGTCGTTCCGTGTTTCCTGCTCGATACATTGGCTGGTGATGGGCAAGTGTTCCATAACAGCCGTATGATATATTTCAACGGGGTCCTGTACTATCTCTTCGATCTCGGTAGGCAAGGGTAGCCGCGACAGGCCATCCGCATTGCCATGCTGTTTGGTACCCTTATATTCGATAAGGTACTGGTGTGCTCCTAAGAACAGTGACCATCTCTGTAGCCTTTGGGCCGTCATCAGGGGCACCCCTTTTGTTGGATTAAATATCGACACCAACGGTTGATGATCCGTCAGTAGTGTGAAATGTTGCCCATGCAGGTAGTGGTGGAATTTTTTTACACTCCACACCAGACTGAGGGCCTCCCTGTCGATTTGTGCATAGTTTCTTTCGGCTGTAGTTAACGACCTTGAGGCAAATGCTATTGGCCTCTCCGTCCCGTTGGGAAATTTGTGTGACAACACTGCCCCTATACCGTACGGGGAGGCGTCACATGCCAACCTCATTGGCATTTTTGGGTCAAAGTGTGCGAGCACTTCCTTTGATGTGATGAGTTGTTTACCCTTTTTAAAAGCAGCCTCACACGTTTCGTCCCAATTCCAGGAGACTCCCTTTTGTAGCAATGAATTTAGTGGATGTAAAATGGACGATAAGTTCGGGAGGAACTTATGGTAATAGCTTATAAGGCCTAAGAATGATCGTAACTGAGATACATTCTCAGGGGGCGGGGCCTTCACTACTGCCTCGATCTTTTCCGGGGACTTATGCAGGCCTTCCTTATCTATAATGTGACCACAGTATGAGATACGTTCCTGGAAAAACTCACATTTCTGCTTGTTCGCCCTGAGTCTGTATTGTTGTAACCGCAGAAGTACTCGCTCCAGGTTAGCGAGGTGGTCGTTATCCGTTTGTCCTGTCACCAGGATGTCATCCAGGTAGCATTGCGTTCCTGGAATGCCCTGTAGGACCTGTTCCATGGTCCTCTGCCATATTGCCGGGGCGGACGCCACACCAAATACTAGGCGATTGTACTGGTACAATCCCTTGTGTGTGTTAATCGTTAGGAGCTTTTTCGAGTCCTGCTCCACCTTCATCTGTAAATAAGCTTGACAAAGGTCAATCTTCATAAAGTGTCTACCCCCAGCTAACGATGCGAATATGTCCTCTATCCGCGGCAGCGGATACTGTACCGTGTGCAGGACTGGGTTAATAGTTATCTTAAAATCCCCGCAAATGCGAACCTTCTTTGGTTCCCCCGGCGTGTTAATTGCAGATTTCTTTATAACTGGGACGATGGGCGTGGCCCACTCGCTCCATTCAATCTTTGTAAGGACACCTGCACTCTCTAAGGCGTCCAGTTCTGCTTCCACCGCTGGCCGAATGGCATAAGGCACAGGTCTGGCCTTACAAAACTTGGGGTTTGCGTCTTGAGCAATAGTTATTTTTGCTCTAATGTCCTTTAAGGTCCCCAGCCCTTGTTGGAACACCTCTGGCATTTTTGCCAATAGTTTCGACAGCCTGCTTGTAATGGTTGCATCATCCGTGGTGGTCTCTACTTTTAACTTGTGTATCGACTTCCAGTTGAAGTGGATTTTTCTTATCCATTCCCTACCCAAAAGTGGTGGTCCACCGTTTGGTAGGACGTATAAATAAAGTCCTGGCACTTTTCTGCCGTTGTATTTAACTGTTACTTGCATTTTTCCCTTCAGGTAAACTTTTTGTCCAGTATATGTTTTTAATTTAATTTCCGTATCCTTTAAGGGAATGCTTTTGAACAGCCTGTTATAATCTTGTTCATTAATTACTGATAGGGCTGAACCCGTGTCTAGCTCCATATTAACTTCAATGCCTGCTACCGTCATTTTAACCCACATTGTGCTGTGGTCCTCCGTTTTGTCTACACCATATAACTTGAGACATCCTAGACCTTTAGGCTCTGCTTTTGTGCCTTCCTGTGACTCGTCTGAGCTACTGTCAGACAGCTTATGTATTGTTGTCCTTGCCTTGGTACTGCTTGGATTGCCCCCACGATTGGGTTTCGTACCAGACCGACAAACTTTCGCTATATGCCCCTTTTTCCCACACTGCCGGCACATTTTATCGCGAAACCAACAATTACTTTGGTCGTGGGTGGTTTTGCCACAACGGTAGCATTTACCTTTGTGAAGTGTCACCTCATGGGTGTCATAGCTGGTTGTGTTTTGTCGTATTTGGGCCGCACCCTGTGCTGCTGCTTCATGGACCGATGCTATTTCAATCGCCTGATCTAGGCTGAGCTGTTTCTTGGCTAGCAACCGTTTACGTGTATTCTCATTTTACATGCCACAGACAAATCTGTCTCTGATCGCGTCCGTCAATATGGCTCCAAACTGACAATGTTTGGACAACCTTCTGAGCTCAGCTAAATATGCTGCCTGTGACTCATCATTCCTTTGGTCGCGTCTGTAGAAGCGGTGCCTTTCCGCTATAAATGGTGGCTTAGGGTTTAAATGTTCCCTTAACGTATCAACAATTTGGGCGTACATTTTGTCCGCTGGCTTTTCTGGAGTAAGAAGATTTCTCAGCAGCCCGTATGTTTTTGGCCCCATGAAATTTAATAAGGTTGCTACCTTTTGATCATCTTCCACCTTGTTCACTATGCAATAAAGTTCATGCCTTTCGATATAGGCCTCCCATTCTTCTGTGTCCTCCACAAATGGTGCCAACCACCCGTCTTTAGACATTTTTAACTGGTGAAGAGAAAAAAAACTTTGAAGAGAGAAAAAAAAAACTTTTTCCCCTTTTGTCCACTAGATGGAGAGCTAGTCCTCGAGAAAAAAAAACTTTGAAGAGAAAAAAAATACTTTTCCCCTTTTGTCCACTAGATCGCGCTGTTTTTTTTTTAAGCTGCTGGATGAAAAAAAAACTTTTCCCTTTTGTCCAATAGATGGCGTGTTAGTCCTCATGGCTCAGTTTATTCCAGAGCTCGCCTGCCTGTTCCTTGCAGCAGCCGTTCCCTGGGAAGGATTTCAGTTACCTGGACTTTTGCCCCGTGGCTGGAGCGCCCCTCTCTGTTGCTGCTGCTCTTTTTGGTACCTGTAGTGCTGGTCAATTTCACTTGGTCGCCGCTGGCTCTGCACCTCTCGAGTGTTGGTCGATTTCTCTTGGTCGCCGCTGGCTCTGCACCTCTCGAGTGTTGGTCCATTTCACTTGGTCGCCGCTGGCTCTGCACCTCTCGAGTGTTGGTCGATTTCTCTTGGTCGCCGCTGGCTCTGCACCTCTCGAGTGTTGGTCGATTTCGCTTGGTCGCCGCTGGACCGTGCAGGCTGGCTGGTAAGAAGCCTCTCTTCTTCTCTCTCCGTACTGCTGCCGTTGCTTTGTTGCACCGTGTACTGGTGAGTTCGAACGTAACTCGTCGCCAGTGTAAAGTATGTGTCTATACTTAATTCAATAATGAAGAGACAGCTTGGAAGATTCAACGTAGGTCTTTACTTCATACCAACAGGCGGGAACTGAGGGGAAATCAGTGCCCACAGTACTATTTATACCCCTATGGCCAGGGGTGGTACTACGGTATCACTACGCCCTACAAAGTAGTGCTGCCCTGGCCATAGGTCTAAAGCAACATACATATTACATACACAACACTATTCACTGATGAAGGAGAGGAACATGGTCCACTGCTGGCTGAACTGCTGGAGTTGCTCAAGCAGGAAGGTTTTAAGGTAAACCCCAAGAAGGTACAGCTCGGCCAAAAGGGAGTAAAGTTCCTAGGGCTGGCTGTACGAGCAGGGGAAAGGGCCATAGATAAAGCCAGGAGGGAAGCAGTACAGGAGTTACCAGCCCCCAGTACAGTGACAGGAGTGAGATCTTTTCTAGGGCTAACAGGGTACTGCAGGGATTTTATTGAAGATTACGCCGCCACAGCAGCTCCTCTGCTCCGACTCCTACACAAGGGAGTGGAGTGGGTTTGGGATGAGGGTTGCGAGGCAGCATTTGTAAGCCTCAAGAAAAATCTGCAGACCGCACCAGCTCTAGGGGCCATTGATGGGGGAAAAGAGTTTTTCTTGGAGGTAGCAGCCAGCGGGGACAGTCTGAGTGCACTGCTGCTACAGAGCGGCACAGTCAGCTGAGACCAGTGGTTTACTCCTCCAGGATACTCACAGAGGTGGAAAAGGGTTATTCCAACTGTGAGAGGCACCTCCTCGCCACTCACTGGGCTGTGAAAAGATCATTGATCTTCACAGGCACCTCGCCCATCACCCTCCTCACCCATCACACGCCCACCCAGATACTCCTAGATGGGAGAATTAAAGATGGGGCAGTGAGCAGTGCCCGCATTCCTCCCAGATGGATCTAAGGGTGAAAGGTCTCTGCGAGCCCAAGCTCGCAGCCAACATGATCTATCCAGGGACGGCCCACCGGTGTTCTATTCAAGGGGTATGGGAAGTCGACATGGGTGTATCCCTGCCCGAAAACCTCACAGGCCGCAAAATCTATGTGGATAGTTCCAGTACAGTATCTGCTGGGAAACGACTCACAGGGTGTGGAGTTTATGACCCAGGGGCAGACATTGCCCTGGCAATTAAACTCCCCAGCACCATGAGCACCCAGCAGGCTGAACTGTCCGTGGTAGTGTACGTGGTTACACACCCAGAGAAATTCCCTACCCCATACACGATTTGCTCAGACAGCATGTTCATGTGCAATTTGTGTATGGAATACCTGGCCATCTGGTCCCGTCGAGGATACACCTCCGCCGACGGGAGACCTCTGGCCATCAAGCTACTGCTGGAGAAAATCATGATAGCCGTAGGGAAAGAAGGGAAGGTCTTAATCCATAAGGTTAAGGCCAATTCAAAGACAGAACCCATGAGAGAGGGTAACCAAAGGGCAGATGAATTGGCCAAGCAGGGAGCTAGGGAAGGAGAGTTTTGGGACCCCTACCAGACAGGTTCGGTAGCCGCTATCTGGGACAAGGGAGGCACACAAGAGGTAGCCTTGGTCCCGGACCTAAAGCAGGCCCAGGTACGGGATCCCATCCTCAGAGCCGTCCTGGATGCGCTCACAAAAGGGGAGAAAGTAGAGGGCCCGTACGGTACAGCAGCCATCACCGTCAAGGAAGGCATGCTGTTCAGGGGGGAGCAATGGGTAGTGCCGCAGCAGCACTGAAGGGAATTCCTCCAACTGGCCCATGAGGGTCCAGGAGCGGGGCATCCCGGGCCTGAGGCCACCTGGCAGCGGGTGGAGCAGGCAGGTGTGACGAGTGGCACTGGGTGAACCCAACTGCAGGAAGGCAAACTCAGGCAGAGGATAGGTTGCAAACACAAAGATAGACTTTACTAGAAGCAAACAAAATAACAACAGCACAGATACAGGCTAGCAGGCCAACAAGAGGATCACAAGGCAGTGTGAAACTCAAGACTGAGCACCGGACATAAAACTAAGCACCACTTAAATAGCAGGCATATAACCATGCACAGGTGAGTATGATTAGGAAGAAAGAAGGAAACAATTAAGAGTTCATGGTGCCCTCTGGTGGTGAGGCAAGGCAGAACCTGGGTCATTCCTGACAGCAGAATGGTGGCCAGGACTGAGGGAACAGGTCTGCGAGTTCTGTGCCGACTGTCTGGTGTGTGCTGCCAATAACCCTGACCCCCAGAAAAGGAAGGTATCTTTGGGACACGTCAAGAGGGTAGAGGGACCATGGCAGTCGATCCAGATTGATTACATCGGGCCCCTACCCATCACCCAGGGAGGCCACAAGTATTGCCTAGTCCTGGTGGATGTTTTCTCAAAGTGGGTAGAAGCTTTTCCCTGCCGTACAGCTATGGCATTGGGCACAGCCAAGACCCTGGTCAGGGAAGTGTTCTCACGATGGGAACTCCCACAGTATGTGGAGTCTGACCAAGGGAGTCACTATACCGGACAGGTCATGCAGGAGACCCTTATGGTGCTCGGCATTGAAGGGAAATGGCACGTCGCCTACAACCCACAGTCATCGGGTCCTGTAGAGTGTTTAAACCGCACTATAAAGGAAAAGCTGCGCAAAGAGATGGGAGACTCACCCAAAAAGTGGGTGCAAGCCTTACTGTTGGTCTTGATGGGGATCCGAGCCAGCCAGTCAAAGAGCACGGGGTATTCCCCACACGAGCTGATGACTGGCAGGGTTATGCGGACCCCCACCCATGTGCTAGCCCCAGTGCTCACGGAAGGCCAGCTCAGAGAGGTGAACCGGGACAGTTTTGTCAGGAATCTGTTTGAGCACCTTAAACAGATTCACTGGCAGGCTGCTAGTAACACGGGAAAACAGCATCGGAGTAACCAATTGCTGCTGGAACCCAACAGGCACCACGAGTGGGAGATAGGGGATCAGGTCATGGTAAGAAACTTTGCCCGGTTGGGAAGTTTCAAACCATTGTATATGGGACCATACAGCATTGTGGACAAGGCAAGCCCCATGGTGTATGCCATCAAGATGCCCCACTGCACAAAATGGTTCCACATTAATCAGTGCAAGCTGTTTAAGGTGGAGAGTGGAGAGTGGTCAGCAAGGGTTAACCGCACTAAAGCTAGAGAGCAGCCACCTGCAGCTGTGGCAGACTCACAGACCACAAAAGGTGGGGGCAGTGAATTGTGTGGCTGGAGAGGCCCTCCCACCAATTAAGTGGGATTCAGGTACACTCCCAGTAACCGGAGCCTTAAGAAGATCTCCTCGCACACCACAGCCTAGATTACCTTGGTCACCCGAGTATTATTTTAAACGGTCCAGCCCCAGGAGAACCCTTAAGAGAAAGGGAAAAACCAAGGTCAGGGACAAGTCTAAAGATACGGATCCCTAGACTACAGCCTCCAAGGTGAGGGACTCACAGGAGAGGTAGTGTTCGGCAAAGAGAGAAGGGTCCCCAGCCTGTGGCATCAGGCTGCGGGGAACCCACAGGACAGGATAGGGATTCGGCAGCCACACCGAAGGGGGTAGTGTGTTGCAGCTCAGGAAGACACACTCCCCTGATTAACTGGGAGTCAGGAAAACTCCCAGTTGTTTTAAGAAGGGCTCTCCGAGTCCGGTGGCACAGGTCACCTTACGCCCAGGCGTACAAGCTGCCCAGATTCCACAAAAGGTACAGGTCTAACAGGAATTAGCCTGGCCGTCCGGAGACGGGCGCTGGATGTAAATAGCTTTCTGAAGCATTTTAAGAATGTTTTACGGTTTGGAAGTTTGGAATTTTAGTGGTTTAATTTTAGTTCACTTTAAGTTTAAGTTTTGAATTTTAATAATTGTGTCAGGCCAGAGAACCTTCTCGGGACATGGCTATCTGTTTTGTGTGTCCCTACAGAAAGGAAATCGGGATGAGCATCAGTGATCGAGGAGATGTGGAGAACTCACATATCTATGGGTGTTTAGGAGAGAGAGCACTGATCGTTACCGCAGGGGGTGGTGAATGGGTTGTGGAGGAGCTCGCCATCTACTTCCACGAGGGAAGGTGGCCTGGGTGGCTGGGGTCCAACTCGACCCAGTACTCCAGCCAGACCGGGTTCACATATGGGGAGGCCTCCATCCCGTGCCCCAGGGTACAGGTCGTTGCTACAAGGGTCAGTGTCACCGAGGGGAAACGTGTGTGTTTGACATGTAAGGGACAGATTCCCTTGGATACGTGGTGGTGGCTCAGAAAGTTGAGCAAGGATATAGGAAGCCCCGAAGTCGATTGGGAACGATTGGGGAACAATACCCATCGGACGATTACAGGGACCCGAGGGGGATTGAGTGTGTGCTGGGACAAATGGTGGGAACCGGATCAGGGGATTTATGTTTGTATTTGGGGGTCAGAGAAGGTCTGCCCCACAGGCATAACCATCATTTTCCACCGGCAATGGCAAGATGCCGGGGAGGGGATGGAGTGGGATTCCAGCCTGCATGTTTGCGCGGTCCCATACTCCCCGATCCCAGTGAATGCCACTGAACTTGTAACCCGCCCCCGAAAGCCCCTGCCCACGACCACAACATCACGGACTATAGTGCAGAGGTGTCCTACCACCACCAAGGTACCAGGGAATGGGTTAGTTCTAGTACCAACAGATAAGTTACTGTACCAGGGGGTACACTATGCAGTGGCCTCAGTGATCCTGAACCTGACCGAGGTGCACTTACATGAGTGGTGCCCTAAAGAGACAGAACGGTTGCACCAAGCCCTGTTGAAGGAAATGTTTAGAAAATTTTATGAATTCGACTTTGCCAATGTGGACAAAGCGAAACTGTACAGTTTACATCCTGAACATAATATGAGCGCGGCGAGACAAAGAAGGGGGACCTGGAATTATATTTTTACAGCTTACAGTACAGGGTCCTCAGTGATAAACAGCTTAGATGATATACAATTGCAAACCCAGA
This sequence comes from Somniosus microcephalus, assembly GCF_052327205.1. Lineage (NCBI taxonomy): Eukaryota > Metazoa > Chordata > Chondrichthyes > Squaliformes > Somniosidae > Somniosus > Somniosus microcephalus. The sequence goes on along the minus strand of NC_140996.1, from coordinate 94,507,779 downwards.
TAAATGGTTTAAAGACCCAGTTAAGAAAACTCCTAACAGAGGAGAACACAGTGGTGGGCTCAGAGCTACATGAGGACCAAGCTATGATGGTCCATTTAAAGGAGATAATTGCTGAGCTGGAAAGACATGCCAAAACAGTAAATGCACTTATACGGGAGGACAGGAATGTTTCGGATCAAGCTGCACAGAATAAGGTGTGCGTGCTATACGGGGCATGGTTGCTGGGCGAGGGCCGCAGCAACCTGAAGGATTTAAAACAAGGTTTAGTTCCCTCTTCGATTAGCAACAAGCACCTCGCAGCCCTTCACCCGTTTAGTAATTCGCTGAGCCCGTGTCAGCTCCGTCTAGCCGCTGAAGCCTACCCTGTCCCAGTGGATTGTGGACGTTCCAATCACACTATCATGGGGATAGTAGTGAGGATGCCAGTCATGGGTGGGACAGGGTGGAGAACATTGGGATCATTCAAGGGGGTGCACACGTTCGTTTTGCAGAGGTCCCACCTTATGTCACAAAGTGGGAGCACGCTATGACAGGTACAGACCTCTACGGGTGTCGGAGCCGGGGAGCACACATAATACTGTGTCCCCAGCACTTGAATGCCTATTCGAGACCACAGTGCGGGTTTAAAGCTGCTGGCACACAACCTGTGAACTGTACCATGGAGGTAATGGCACAAGACCATGGGGGAGAAATTCAGTAGGTTGCGCCACCCGTTAGCACCTTAAGAGGGCGCTAAGTGGGTCACAAGCCAACTGGCGCCCGGGCGCGGCACTGCCCATGCCTCCCGCTAAATTCCGCGGGACGTTAGTGGTGGTGCTAACTGTTAGCGCTGCGCCGCTGCCGATGACGTCATTGGTGTGCGCAGTGACCCGCTGACGCCACGGCCACGATATTCGGCAGCGCCCCCTGATTTACCACCGGACGCTATGTCTGATGGGTTCAGGGGGGCCTACCTGCGGCCGGGGAGGCGCAAATTAAAGGCGAAGTGCGGGGCGGCCATTTTTGTTGTTGGCCGCCTGCCAGCACCTGCCTGCGCGCCCGTCCCCGGCCACCTGAATCCCCCCCCCCGCGGAGTGCCGACTGCGCTCCAAGAGCCCGGCACTTCTCTTCAGTGCCGGGCTATTTTGCCTGCACTCCCGATCCTCGGGGGCCCAGCTGGGCCCCAGATCGTGCTGTAAAAGGCCCCTCCCCCTTAAGAAGGGGAGAAAGGCCTGCAATACCGCAGCGTGATGTGCCGCAGCGTGTGGCACTGCGGCACGTAGCGCCACAATAGTCACTCGCAGCGCCCCAAGAGGGATGCGGGGCGCCTCCAGTAGCGCCCCGCTTCCCTTTGGGGCACAACCACTCAATTTCTGGCGCGGGGGCGCGAATGTTTCCGGGGCGCTACCTTTAGCACCCTGGCGAGGCTTGCGCCCCAAACGGGGCTACACTCAATTTCTCCCCCCATGTTTCTCCCCAGGTAGCATTCATAGGGGGTGGGATATATTGTGTCACCACAAGTGCGCCCCACTACCGGCATGGACAGTACATCTGGTGAGAGCAGTTTTTGTTTTAAACCCGAGGCAGAAGTTCAAGTGACCCAGGAACGGATTGTACCCATCCCTGAACCCTCACCTGTTCACCTCACTGACAGGGAAAACATTACCAACCTGCAAAGTTATGTAACACATTTAGGCTATGAGATTCCCCCTCTACCAGAACATCTTACCACCCTATTAAAAGCAGTGGTCATCTCGCAGAAACATTTCTATACATTAGAGCAGAAGACAGTCGAGATAGGGGCCAAGATATTGGATATTGTGGTTCCAACCTGGTGGGATATTTTTGAAAATATAGAAGTCCCCTCTTGGATTAGGCTGGCTTCACACATTTTAGTGGTTTGTCAGCTGGGAATAGTTTTCTATTTGTTGTGTATGAAGTGCAAAGGAAGGGACCAGAAGGGAACATGGGACAGAAACAAAAATAAAGTCTATGACCAGGTATAAAACCAACCTTGAACGTTATTAAAAATAAAGTTTGATGAGTGCGTGTGTCAATTTATTTTTCTATGTGTGTGATTTTTCGAAGTGGTGCAGGGGTGTTGGACCCCCTCCGTGCTGGATGTGAATGTAATAAAAGTTTATTACCTTGTGTATTTTTGATAAACACTGCACCTAAGGGGAATCGGAGAGTGTATTGTTTTGGGTATTTTAGTTTAGGTAACACAGGGGAAGGTTGGCTCCCGCGGATCAGAACATTTTGCTCACACATGCATGATACTATAGTTATAAAGTATCACAGGGGGGTGTGTAAGGATCGCAAAATTACACATTTTTCCCCAAAAGGAAGAAAGGAGAGATATTGGACTGTTTGAAGGAAATATTGGGCCAAAGGGATTTAAAATTAAAAACTCCAGGAAGATTTGGCTGCTTTAAAAGGCATGTTCAGACTTGCGAAAGGCTGTGACACAGGGGAAGGTGGGGTGGGCCCCCGAGTTTGGATATTGGACAGTCTGGGAATGTCTTGGGCCACCTCAGCCTTTACCTAAAGACAATAAAACCTGTTTCCCGCCGAAACACACAGAGCCAAAGTACATGAATAAAACAGTACATGCCCACAGCAACACAAAGGAAGGAACATAGTCCAACAGGAACCAACAATCAAACAGCAGTCCAAAACCAATCAAGGAGATTTACAATGTTTTGCATTTTTAAACTGGTTTCAAGGCAATCCCAAAACCAGTTAAAGGCCGATTAAAGATGGATGGACCATTCCCAAAACTCGTTAAGGTAGATGGGCCATCCCTGAAGCTCGTTAAAGTTTTAAAACCTATTAAAAATAACGAGCCCAGCAAATTTAACAAAGAAACCCGAGATTTGGCGGTCAGTTAAGCCAGGCCTCAAACCAGTATAATTGAGGCCTGTTTTTTCAGAGAATCAGTTCAGCTCAGAAGCAGTTCAAGTTCAACAGTCAGCGAGAGCGCAGTACAGCTCAATGGATCATCATCATCGGAGACTTGAAGGAACAGAAGGAGAACGAAAGTCGGGGCAACCGAAGGCCTAAAGAAACCAACAACTACCAATATTACCACCAACCAGGTAATATTGGGCCACCGCGACCAACAAGAAACCAACCGCCAAAACTTCACAAACCAAAGACTTGTTTCCACTCTACAGGCTAGTCTGACTTACCCCTGGGTAAGATTTTGACACAAAAGACCCTAAAACTTACCCTAACCAAAGAAAATTGGGTTCTTACCCGATACATCCAACAGCGCGACTAACCGCATCAGCGGACCAACCCAAACTGAAGACCCAATGCAGGTGCAGTCTTCTACCACGTCCGGGGTATGGCAGGCCCCAACCGCCACAACTAAGGAGAACCCCAAAATCACAAACCTCTACAATCTGTCAAGAAAGTCGTTTGGTGAGCATTTCCTGATCCTCTGGATTTCAACTTAGTTAGGATAGCGGGGTTGGGAGGGTAAGGGATTTTGTGTATTGTAATTCTCCCTCGCATATTCCGAGTGTTCCCCACCCTTTTAGAATATAAGTTTTATTGTATTGTATATTTATTGTCTCAAAATAAAGATCTGAATTATTTTGACCAACCCAGGTGTCTGTTGCAAGTTCATTACAACCCCCAAACAAGTCCAAAGTCTAGAACAAAGAGGGCGTGGGAGCGATTCGAACCACTCAAGGGAGTCAGAGGTGAAGCTGACAAACAACCCACACACCACCCCTTACACTACATTCCAAAAGTACTTTGCTGGCTGTAAAGCGCTTTGAGACATCTGCTGGTCATGAAAGACGCTATATAAATGCAAGTCTTTCTTTAAATATAGTCAGACAAAGGATGTTTCCCTGAGGAACTCATGCAGCACTGTCCTACCTAGATTTCCAAAAAGCCTTCGATAAGGTACCGCATAACAGATTAATGAATAAAATCAGAGAATGCGGAGTCACGGAACAAGTAGCAGAATGGATAACTAGCTGGCTTTGAGACAGAAAGTAGGGGTAAAGGGTAGCTATTCAGAGTGGCAGAAGGTGGACTGTGGGGTCCCACAAAGATCAGTGCTGGGAGCACTGTTGTTCACAATTTATATTAACGATTTAGACTTTGGAATCAAAAGTACAATTTCTAAATTTGCAGATGGCAACAAATTGGGGGGATAGTCAATACTGAGGAGGGCTGCAACAACTTACAAGAAGGCATTCATAAACTTGCAGAATGGGCATAAAATTGGCAAATGAATTTCAACACAGATAAATGAGAAGTATTACATTTTTGTAAGATAAATAAGGAGGTCACAGATTACATGGAAAATAAGAATCTAAATGAGGTAGAAGAGCAAAGGGATCTGGGAGTACAAATACACAAATCACTGAATGTAGAGACGCAGGTTAATAAGGTCATAAAAAAAGCAAACCAAGCACGAGGGTTTATTTCTAGAGGGATAGAATTGAAAAGTAGAGAAATTATGTAAAAGTTGTATCGAACCTTGGTTAGACCACACTTGGAGAACTGTGTACAATTCTGGTCACCATATTATAAAAAGGATATAGAGGCACTGGAGAGGGTTCAAAAATGATTTACAAGGATGTTACCAGAAATGTGAGGTTATACCTTTCAGGAAAGGATGGACAAGCTGGGTCACGTTTCTCTTGAAAAGAGAGGCTGAGGGGGTGACCTAATAGAGGTCTTTAAAATTATGAAAGGGTTTTTATAGAGTAGACACAGAAAGAGTGGGGGGCGAAATTCGGTTACGCCCCGTTTGGGGGTGGTAACCGAATTATCGCTGGAGATTTAGTGCCCGGTGTGGAAGTACTGCCCCGGCTGCTAAATTTGGGGCAGTGTCAGGGGCACCAAGCGTGGTAGCACTGGAACGCTCCACGTAGCGCTAACGCATTTCAGCGCCCCGCACCTTCCATTAAAGGGGAGAGATGCTGTGAGCTCTGCAGGGCCTCCGATGGCCCACACTAGCCCACCAGGGTGGCATGGTGGCGTGGCTGCAGCCCAGCACCAAGACGCGGTGCCGGGCTGCGCAATGGCGGCCCCGGACCACGCCAAGGGTTGCCAGAGGGCCGACCAGAAGTTTGGCCAAAAAATATAAAATGGCAGCACAGGTCACGGCCGCACCTCCCTTTAATTAGTGTCCCGCGAGCGGAGGTCGGCCTGGCTCGCGACCCGCGAGGCTGGCGCTGACACTGCCTATGGCAGCCTCGTGGGGCACAGCTGAATTCCTGACGGAGGACGGCAAGGGGTCACAGCGGGGCACTAAGGGGTCATGGCACACGCCGATGATGTTATCGCCGGTGGCGCAGCGGCCCGGGGAGCTACCAGCAGGGGGTTGGTGCTATCGACTAATGCCTCAGTAATGCCCCGCCAAATTTCTCGGGAGGCGCCTCAACTGGCCAAAAGCACTTGGCGCCCCGCTAGCACCCCCTGGATGCGCTAACAGCAGGCGCAAACGAACGAATTTCATGGCCCATGCTTCAATGTGGGGAAGTGCAAAACTAAAGGCCATCAATATAAGATAGTTACCAAGAAATCAAATAGGGAATACAGAAGAAACATCTTTACCCAGAGAGAAACATAGAAACATAGAAGATAGGAGCAGGAGTAGGCCATTCGACCCCTCGAGCCTGCTCCGCCATTCAATGAGATCATGGCTGATCATCCAAATTCAGTACCCTGTCCCTGCCTTCTCTCCATATCCCTTGATCCCTTTAGCCTTAAGAAATATATCTAACTCCTTCTTGAATATATTTAACGAATTGGCCTCTACTGCCTTCTGTGGTGGAGAATTCCACAGGTTCACCACTCTCTGGGAGAAGAAATTCCTCCTCATCTCTGTCCTAAATGGCTTACCCCTTATCCTTAGTCTGTGACTGTAGTGTCCACGTATCAATAACACACGGACTGCAGGAGAACGGTAATAACAGGTGTTTACTGAACAGAGGGTATGCTGGAACTGAAAGTACAGAAGCCTGCTACGGCTTTATATACAGGTGTGGTCACTGCCGGTACTACAGTATAAAAGCAGTTCTCTCTTAAAGGTACATACACAACAATTCCTCCCCTTTTAGATAAACAGTACATAACATTCATTTAACAATTAAATAATAAATAATTACAATTACAATTTTCTTTGTACTATATACATCAGCTGAAAGTAAGCATTTATAAATTCAGTCTTTGAGGAGGCTTCCTGATCCTGTCTGGATAGCGCCTTTCTTGAGTATCCTGTGCTTGCGGCGGAGTCGATTCTGGCTCATTGTCATTGGTTGGTTCGTCAGCTTCCAATACCACTGATTCTGAGGTAGACGCAATCTGTACTTCGGGTTCATCACCAGGTGCGCATGCTCGTGGTATGGGTTTGACTTGTTCCTGTGACTCTAGAATCTGGTCAGCATGGCGTCTCACGATGCTCTCTCCAACGTCCACTGTGTACATTAGTGGTCCCTGCCGTGTGCATATCGTTCCTGGCTGCCATTTTTCTGTTCGGTAGTCGCGGGCCAAGACTGGTTGCCCTATCTTGAAGCTCCTGGTTGGCTTCTCATTGATGTGCTGGAATTGCTTATTCTCAACATCTCATCTTATGTTTGGTTTGAGCAAATCCAGGCGACATCTTAACCTTCGGTTATAGAACATCATGGCCGGAGCTTGGTTGGTGACTGCATATGTCGCATTCCGGTAAGCAAACAGGAAGTTATCCAACTTGTGTTGCAGTGGTATGTTGTCATTATACATCGCCTTTATTGCTTTTTTAAAGGTTTGAACAAACCTCTCAGCCAATCCATTTGTGGCTGGATGATATGGGGCGGATGTGTAATGCTTTACCCCATTATTCCTCAAAAACCTCCGGAAATCCTCGGACACAAACTGTGGTCCATTGTTGGAGCAAATCTGTTCTGGCAAGCCATTCCTGGCGAAGATGGTCCGTAGGACTGCAATAGATTTCTCCGTGGTGGTGGAGGACATTTTGATGACCTCTGGCCATTTCGAATGTGCATCCACGGCGATTAGAAACATTGTGTCCATAAATGGACCAGCAAAATCAATGTGTACCCGTTGCCATGGAGATGAGGGCCACTCCCATGGGTGTAGCGGGGCCTGTGGTGGAGCGTTTTGGACTTTCTGGCATCCTGTGCATCTCTTGGTCATTTCCTCGATTTCTTAATCGATTCCCGGCCACCACACAAACGCCCTGGCTAGGCTTTTCATTTTTACCCCTCCCAGATGACCCTCATGAAGCTCATTGAGCACTCTATCTCTTGGGTGGAATTACCACTCGGGATCCACACATCAAGGTCCCCCGGCACATTGACAGCTGTTCTCTCCTTGGCAAAAATGCTGGCAACAGTGAGTCGCCATGTGCTGACCATCCCTTCACCGTCAAATCATAGACCCGAGAGAGTGTTGGGTCATTTCGGGTTTCCTTCTCTATACTTGAGTTTGTAACAGGTAGACATTCGACGATGGTCAAATGGAATATCTCAACAGGGTCCACTGCAGGTGCTTCCTCCACCGTAGGCAGCGGCAGGCGTGACAGCCCATCAGCGTTTCCATGCTGTTTCGTGCCCTTATACTCTATGTCGTATTGATGTGCCCCTAGAAAAAGGGACCATCTTTGCAGCCGTTGCGCCGTCATCACCGGAACGCCCTTCTTTGGGTTAAAAATGGAGACAAGAGGCTGGTGATCAGTCAGTAAGGTGAATTTCTGCCCGTGCAGATAGTGATTGAACTTCTTCACCCCCCACACCAGGCTGAGGGCCTCCCTGTCAATCTGAGCGTAGTTATGCTCGGCTGAGGTTAACGAGCGGGACGCAAAGGCTATTGGCCTCTCTGAACCGTCAAGGAATTTGTGCGACAGCACCGCTCCAATGCCGTAGGGAGACGCATCACATGCCAACCGAATCGGTAGTGTTGGATTGTAGTGGGCCAATACTTCTTTTGAAGTGATTAGGCACTTACATTTCTGAAAGGCACGCTTACACTCATCACTCCATTTCCATGCTACTCCAGTTTGCAGCAGGGCATTCAGTGGGTGCAGAATTGTAGACAAATTTGGCAAGAACTTATGGTAGTAGTTCACCAACCCGAGGAACGACCTCAGTTGTGACACATTTTCCGGTGCTGGAGCCTTGACTACTGCCTCAATCTTCTCTGGGGACTTATGTAACCCCTCTTCATCAATCATGTGGCCACAATACGAGATTTGTTTCCTGAAAAACTCGCATTTGGGGCGGTTGGCTCGTAGCCCATATTCTTGTAATCTAGTGAGCACCTGCTCCAGGTTGGCAAGGTGTTCACTGTCATTTCTGCCCGTAACCAGGATGTCGTCCAAATAACACTGGGTCCCCGGGATCCCTTGCAGGACTTGTTGCATCGCCCTCTGCCAAATAGCCGGAGCTGATGCTACCCCGAATGCCAGTCGGTTGTACTGGTAAAGACCTTTGTGAGTGTTTATCATGAGGTATTTTGTAGATGCTTCTTCTACCTCCATTTGTAGATATGCTTGGGCCAGATCAATCTTCGTAAATCGTTTCCCTCCAGATAGTGAGGCGAAAATATCTTCTATCCGCGGAAGTGGATATTGTACTGTGTGAAGGACTGGGTTCACAGTTACCTTAAAGTCCCCACAGATGCGAACCTTCTTCGGTTCCCCAGGCGTGCTGCTCAATGATTTCTTCATTACAGGAACGATGGGTGTGGCCCACTCGCTCCAGTCCACCTTGGACAGCACACCCAAACGCTCCAGACTCTCGAGCTCTGCTTCGATGGCTGGGCGGATCGCATACGGTACCGGTCTGGCCTTAAAAAATTTTGGGTTTGCGTTATCTTCAATTTTTATCGTTGCCGTTACGCCTTTTAGAGTCCCAAGTCCTTGCTGGAACACCTCTTTTGCGACAGTTAGAATTTTTGACAGTCGTCCAGGTGTGACATCGTCATCCTTTTTGTCAGCCACAGTTAGCGCCTGAATGGAATGCCAATCCAATTGTATTTTTTGGATCCATTCACGTCCCAATAATGGTGGTCCTCCATCTTGTAGTATATATAGATACATTTTCTGTGTTTCCTTGCCGTTGTATTTAATGGGCACCCTTATTTTTCCTCTGGGGTAGACTTTTTGCCCCGTATATGTCTTCAAGACAATGGACGTGTCCTTCAAGGGTATGTGTGAGAATAGCCGCTCGTAGTCTCGTCGATTCATGACTGTTAGGGCTGATCCTGTGTCCAATTCCATCTTTACTTGGGACCCTGCTATCATGAGGGTGACCCAAATGGTTCGGTGATCCTCCTTTGCGATCACGTTGTGTAACTTTAGACAACTTAGTCTCCTGCTCCCGGAGTCATTATCACTCTTCTGATCTTCTGAACTACTGTCCGTCATCTTTTGTACTTTCTTGTACTTTTCCTTAGTAGTTCTTTTAGTGTTGGTTTTCTTTCCCGACCTGCAGACTCGTGCTGTGTGTCCCACTTTTCCACATTGCCTGCATACTTTGTCCTTAACCCAGCAATCCTTCTGGTCATGGGTTGTTCTGCCGCAGCGATAGCACTTTTCTGCTCCATATGCCATTTCATTGGTGCTATATTCTTGCGGTTTCTGTTGTATTTCTGCAGCTCCCCGTGCTGCTGCTTCATAGGATACTGCAACGCTGAAAGCCTTTTCTAGCGTAAGGTCCTTTTCCGAAAGTAGCCATTTCTGGGTTCCTTCACTCTGGAGCCCACAGACAAACTTATCCCTTAAGGTATCTGCCAGTCCTGCTCCGAACTGGCAGTGTTTCGATAACTTGCGTAGTTCCGTAAGATAGTCAGCATTACTCTCGTCTTTGTGCTGGTTTCTTTTATGGAACTTGAATCTTTCTGCTATCAGCAGCGGTGTAGGGTTTAGATGTTCCTGTAAGATATTGACAATCTCTTCAAAGCTTTTCTCCATTGGTTTAGCTGGGGTAATTAAATTCCGCAATAGGCCGTATGTTCTCACGCCCATCAAATTCAATAATACCAACGCCTTCTTTTCATCGGCCACCTCATTTGCCTTGCAGTACACTTCAATTCTTTCCACATACGTGGTCCAGTCTTCTATTTCGTTGTCGAAAGCAGTGATGCTGCCACTCTTCAGCATCTTGGGTGGTTTAAAATGGTGCCTACCGCGCTTTTCCTTCTTCCCCAATGGATTAAAATGGCGCCTCCCGCGCTTTTCCTTCTTCCCCCTGCTGCCAATGCTGCTCCTAGTGTTCTAATTAGTAATGGTGGCGCCCCACGGCTTTCTGCGCGTCTCTCTTTTGTTAATTAATTTTCTTAGTTTTATTCTTCTTCGATGCTGTCCACTGCGCGTCTCTTTTCCTTCCCCTTTTTTTATTTTCTTTAACGCTGCCCGACTCTTGAGCACCGGCCGCGCCCTGTGCGCTCCACCCTCTCTCTCTCTTTTTCTTCCCGACGACGCTGCTCGGCCCCCTTGCAGAGTCGCTCGATCGAGCTCTAGCCCACCGCAGTCCGGGAAGGGTCAACGCACAACCTGCTACCAGCCCGATTTGCTGGGACACCTTGACTGGAGAACCAAGCCCAGCTCTCCACAGCTTCCCCTGCGATTCTCTGAACTCCGATGGATCACTGGGCGGTTGCCCACAGTCGACGCCCGTTGCTCTGGCTTCGACCTCCAAGAAGCTTCTTTTCAGGGATGGATCCCCGTGAGGTGATGCAGTACTGCAGGTGAGTTTGAACCTGCTCGTCGCCACTGTAGTGTCCGCATATCAATAACACATGGACTGCAGGAGAACGGTAATAACAGGTGTTTACTGAACAGAGGGTATGCTGGAACTGAAAGTACAGAAGCCTGCTACGGCTTTATATACAGGTGTGGTCACTGCCGGTACTACAGTATAAAAGCAGTTCTCTCTTAAAGGTACATACACAACAGTGACCCCTGGTTCTGGACTCCCCGGCCATCTGGAACATCCTTCCTGCATCTAGTCTGCCTAGTCCTGTTAGAATTTTATAAGTTTCAATGAGATCCCCTCTCATTCTTCTAAACTCCAGCGAGTATAAGCCCAATCGACCCAATCTCTCCTCATACATCATTCCTGCCATCCCAGGTATCAGCCTGGTGAATCTTCGCTGCACTCCCTCCATGGCAAGAACATCATTCCTCAGATAAGGTGACCAAAACTGCACACAATACGCAAGACCAAGGCCCTGTACAACTGCAGCAAGACATCCTTGTTCCTGTACTCAAACCCTCTCACTACGAAGGCCAACATACCATTTGCCTTCTTAACTGCCTGATGCACCTGCATGCTTACCTTCAGCGACTGGTGCACAAGGACACCCAGGTCTCGTTGCACTTCCCCTTCTCCCAATCTATTGCCATTCAGATAATAATCTGCCTTCCTGTTTTTGACACCAAAGTGGATAACCTCGCATTTATCCACATTATATTGCATCTGCCATGCTTCTGCCCAATCACCCAACCTATCCAAATCATACTGGAGTTTCTCGGCATCCTCCTCACAGCACACACGCCCACCCAGCTTTGTGTTGTCAGCAAACTTGGAGATATTACATCTAGTTCCCTCGTCTAGATCATTAATATATATTGTGAATAGCTGGGGTCCTAGGACCGATCCCTGCGGTACCCCACTAGTCATTGCCTGCCACTCGGAAAAAGACCCGTTTATTCCAACCCTTTGCTTTCTGTCTGCCAACCAGTTCTCTATCCAAGTCGGTGAGAATGTGGAACTTGCTACCACAGGGAGTGGTTGAAGCGAATAGTATAGATGCATCTAAGGTTAGGCTAGATAAGCATATGAAGGAGAAGTCAATAGGGGGTTATGCTGGTAGAGTTAGCAGAGGAAAGAGGGGGAGGCTCGAGTGCAGCATAAACGCCGGCTTGGACTGGTTGGTCTGAATGGCTCGTTAATGTCCTGTATATCCTATAATGTAATCCTGTGTCCTGAGGCTGCAACGATTGGCCTCTAACAACCACAACCATCTTCCTTTGTGTCAGGTATGACTCCAGCCACCAGAGAGTTATTCTCTTTGACTCCCATTGACTTCAGTTGTGCTAAGGCTCCTTGGTGCCATACTTGGCTTATTGTCGAGGCAACTACTCTCACCTCACCTCCGGCATTCAGTTCTTGTGTTCATGTCTAGATCAAGACTGTTATGAGATCTGAAGCCGAGTGGTTCAAGTAGAATGGACTGAGTGTTGGGGAACAGGCTATTGGTGAGTAGATGTCATTTGATCACCTTGTTGATGACACTACAGATGTCAGGGCTAAATAACACATGGTCACCTCTCTTATTTAATGTTAAGCAAATGGTTTTATATGTTCAGAAACATGCATCTTAAAGACTGTAGATTTCTGCAACTTGAAAGAACTATAGACTCACCAAACACTTGGCCAATCGTAGCAACAGCCAGAATAAATTAACCGGCAACTAACGTGTAAGTAGTTGATGATCCCTGTAAATAGCGCTGGTGGGGATCCTTCCCGCTGCTTAATGCATGTTAAGCTGTGTGAGGTTAAGAGAGGGCATTGGCTGGAGCATTGAGCTCCAAAATGGCAGCGTTGGCATCAAATGAGTGTTGGACCTTGATTGACATCATGATCTGCCTGCTTTGCATACTTCTAGCGGATATTAGCTTCCCACGCACTAACACCCTCACCAAGATGGCATTCGGCGTGATTCACGGCAGAACTGTGCGCGCACGCATCAGACGCCATTTTGGTTCCCGAATGACACATAGTGCCCAAAAAATGGGTGCTACCAATCCCAATTTCGCGGCCACCATTCTTTCTCTGCAACATTAATTTAAGTCATGATTCATGGAGTCTTCCAGATATCCAAAGTTATGGGGTAATTAGCCTGTAAATTACTGTGCTATTTTATCTGGGGTATTTAAAATAAACAGGTTAACGCCTCTGTTAAAATAGCAGAGGGAACAATTTGATACGAGCGCACCAAATGATTCGATGCTTATGGCTCTCACAGCAATTTTCAGTGTATTATATAAAATGTGTTTGGTAAGGCAAAGGACAAAGGCTTGGGTATATAGGAACAGGAGTAGGCCATTTAGCCCTCGAGCCTGCTCCACCATTCAATTAGATCATGGCCGATCTGCACCTCAACTCCAATAACCTGCCTTGGCTCCATATCCATTTATACCCTTACCTAACAAAAATCTATCGAGCTCAGTCTTGAAAGCTCCAATTGTCCCAGCATCCACAGCCTTTTGAGGGGAGCAAGTTCCAAATTTCAACCAATCATTGTGTGAAAAAGTGCTGATTTTGGTCCTGAATGACCTAGCTCTAATTTTAAGATTATGTCCCCTTGAACGATATACCTATAGTGTGTGTGTTTGTATTTATATATATATGTATATAAATGTAGACCAGTTAATTGTCCATGGCGGTGTATATGGGCAGAAGTAGTGTTGATTAGAACTTCTTTGCAGTACAGGCTGAGGAGCTCGGAGAAGTGGATTGAGGTGTTACAGCGCCACCACTTGTGGGAGAGTGTAATTAAAAAATTTTTTTTTTTATTCATTGATGGGATGTGGGCGTCACTGGCTGGCTAGGCCTACATTTAGTGCCCATCCCTAATTGCCCTTGAGAAGATGGTGGTGAGCCGCCTTCTTGAACTGCTGCAGTCCATATGGTGTAGGTACTCCCACAATGCTGTTAGGAAGGGAGTTCCAGGATTTTGGCCCAGCGACAGTGAATGAACGGCGATACAGGTAAGGTCCAAGTCAGGATGGTGTGTGGCTTGGAGGGGAACTTGTAGGTGGTGATGTTCCCATGCATCTGCTGCCCCTTGTCCTTCTAAGTGGTAGAGGTCGCGGGTTTGGAAGGTGCTGTTGAAGGAGCTTTGGTGAGTTGCTGCAGTGCATCTTGTAGATGGTACACACTGCAACAACAGTGCGCCGATGGTGGAGGGAGTGAATGTTGAAGGTGGTGGATGGAGTGCCAATCAAGCGGGCTGCTTTATCCTGAATGGTGTCAAGCTTCTTGAGTGTTGTTGGAGCTGCACTCATCCAGGCAAGTGGAGAGTATTCCATCATACTCCTGACTTGTGACTTGTAGATGGTGGAAAGGCTCTGGGGAGTCAGGAGGTGAGACACTCGCCGCAGAATTCCCAGCCTCTGGCCTGCTCTTGTAGCCACAGTATTTATATGGCTGGTCCCGTTCAGTTTCTGATCAATGGTAACCCCCAGGATGTTGATAGTGGGGGATTCAGCGATGGTAATGCCATTGAATGTCAAGGGGAGATGGTTAGAGTCTCGCTTGTTGGAGATGGTCATTGCCTGGCACTTGTGTGGTGCGAATGTTACTTGCCACTTGTCAGCCCAAGTCTGAATGTTGTCCAGGTCTTGCTGCATATGGACACGGACTGCGTCAGTATCTGACGAGTCTCGAATGGTGCTGAACAGTGTGCAATCATCAGCGAACATCCCCACTTCTGACCTTATGATGGAGGGAAGGTCATTGATGAAACAGCTGAAGATGGTTGGGCCTAGGACACTGCCCTGAGGAACTCCTGCAGTGATGTCATGTGATTGAGATGAATGACCTCCAACAACCACAGCCAACTTCCTTTGTGCTAGGTATGATTCCAACCAATAGAGAGTTTTCCCCTTGATTCCCATTGACTTCAGTTTTGCTAGGGATCCTTGATGCCACACTCGATCAAATGCTGCCTTGATGTCAAGGGCAGTCACTCTCACCTCACCTCTTGAGTTCAGCTCCTTTGTCCATGTTTGGACCAAGGCTGTAATGAGGTCAGGAGCTGAGTGGCCCTGGCGGAACCCAAACTGGGCGTCAGTTAGCAGGTTATTGCTGAGTAAGTGCCGCTTGATAGCACTGTCGATGACACCTTCCATCACTTTGCTGATGATTGAGAGTAGACTGATGGGAGGGTAATTGGCCGAGTCGGATTTGTCCTGCTTTTTGTAGACAGGACATACTTGTGCAATTTTCCACATTGCCGGGTAGCTGCGAGTGTTGTAGCTGTACTGGAACAGCTTGGCTAGGGGCGCAGCTAGTTCTGGAGCACAAGTCTTCAGTACTATTGCCGGAATGTTGTCAGGGCCCATAGCCTTTGCAGTATCCAGTGTCTTCAGCCGTTTCTTGACATCACGTGGAGTGAATTGAATGGGCTGAAGACTGGCATCTGTGATGCTGGGGACCTCAGGAGGAGGCCGAGATGGATCATCCACTCAGCACTTCTGGCTGAAGATAGTTGCAAATGCTTCAGCCTTGTCTTTTGCACTCATGTGCTGGGCTCCACCATCATTGAGGATGGGGATATTTTTGGAGCCTCCTCCTCCTGTTAACTGGTTAATTGTCCACCACCGCTCACGACTGGATGTGGCAGGACTGCAGAGCTTTGATTTGATCCGATGGTTGGGAGATCACTTAGCTCTGTCTATCGCATGTTGCTTCCGTTGTTTGGCATGCAAGTAGTCCTGTGTTGTAGCCTCACCAGGTTGACACCTCATTTTTCGGTATGCCTGGTGCTGTTCCCGGCATGCTCTCCTGCACTCTTCGTTAAACCAGGGTTGATCTCCCGGCTTGATGGTAATGGTAGAGTGAGGGATATGCTGGGCCATGAGGTTACAGATTGTGGTTGAATACAATTCTGCTGCTGCTGATGGCCCACAGCGCTTCATGGATGCCCAGTTTTGAGTTGCCAGATCTGTTCGAAATCTGTCCCATTTAGCACGGTGGTAGTGCCACACAACACGGTGGAGGGTATTCTCAACATGAAGACAGGACTTCGTCTCCACAAGGACTGTGCGGTGGTCAATTCCACCAATGCTGTCATGGACAGATGCATCTGCAACAGGTAGATTGGTGAGGACGAGATCAAGTAGGTTTTTCCCTCTTGTTGGTTCCCTCACCACCTGTCGCAGACCCAGTCTGGCAGCTATGTCCTTTAGGACTCGGTCAGCTCGGTCAGTTGTGGTGCTACCGAGCCATTCTTGGTGATGGACATTGAAGTCCCCCACCCAGAGGACATTTTGTGTCCTTGCTACTCTCAGTGCTTCTTCCAATTGGTGTTCAACATGAAAGAGTACTGATTCATCAGCTGAGGGAGGGTGGTAGGTGGTAATCAGCAGGAGGTTTCCTTGCCCATGTTTGACTTGATGCCATGAGACCTCATGGGGTCCTGAGTCAATGTTGAGGACTCCCAGGGCTACTCCCTCCCGACTGTATACCACGGTGCCACCACCTCTGGTGGGTCTGTCCTGCCGGTGGGACAGGACATACCCAGGGATGGTGATGGTGGTGTCTGGGACATTGGTTGTAAGGTATGATTCGGTAATTATGACTATGTCAGGCTGTTGCTTGACTAGTCTGTGGGACAGCTCTCCCAATTTTGGCACAAGCCCCAGATGTTGGTAAGGAGGACTTTGCAGGGTCGACAGGGCTGGGTTTGCCATTGTCGTTGTTGTTTCCGGTGCCGAGGTCGATGCCGGGTGGTCCGTCCGGTTTTATTCTTATTGTTTTTCGTAGCGGTTGTTTACAACTGAGTGGCTTGTTAGGCCATTTCAGAGGGCATTAAGAGTCAACCACATTGCTGTGGGTCTGGAGTCACATGTAGGCCAGACCAGGTAAGGACAGCAGATTTCCTTCCCTAAAGGACATTAGTGATGAGCTCAGTTATGCAGTTTCCATTAGTTATAAGGATGGATGAATTCATAATGCAAAAATTTGCCACAAACGTCTAACAAAAATGTAACAATGTGAGCTTGTGTATATAGATGCATGGCATAAGGCAATTTATTCCTTAATGTTTCGATAATCATGAGTTGGTGTAGATTTTAAGCAAAACATATTTTTATCCATTGTAACTAAGTAATACAAGTACAGCCGGAAATTAAGAAGTCATCACTTATTAAGGAGTAAAATCACTTTCTCCAGGGTAAGAAAAATATTTGCATTCCAGAAGAACAGACTGAAGCAGTTTGAAATTAATTTTTAAATAGACTTTGAAGTAGAGGCCTCTGGTATTGCTTAAACAATTTAACAGGTTATTTCTTCCAGGGAATGTTTTTTGCATATCAGGAAAAGTGATCCTGTTCAACCTCCATTTGTAATCATAATTTGATTCTTGCTGATGATAAATGAATAAAATTGCTGTAATAACTGAAGCACTGAAGATACCTCGTAGTAATCTGTTCCACAGGCTATGAAGCATCTAAAAAGAGTGGCCCCAATTTTAATAGTGGCAGCAGGGTGGGGTGGGGTGGGGGGGTGGGTGTACAAAGTGTGAGGAGCCCCGAAGTGGGCGGCGAACCCCGGGGGTAAATGGTGGTGATCGTGTTTAGGGTGGGGCAATGGATGCCCCTGACTTCCTTGTGGGGCCTTTGGAGCACTTCTGCTCCTCCTGGTGCACATGGACAACTGAAATAAAATTTTAAACTTACCTGCCTGGACCATTTCTAGCCCATGATCCACCTCCTGACAGGTTTGACCTGATGGGGAAGCCGTCACTGCTCCCTCGCTCAGGCCTCCAAATAAAATAGCATACCGGGTCCTGATGCCGATTTAAACAAGACTCCGCCAGCTTGGGCCAGGTGTTGTGCTCATTAACATTGGGACATGACGGGAAGGCAGTGGGATCAGAGGATGCTAATTCACTGTCCTCATTTTAACTGTCCCTCCCATCCTGTTTCCTCATGGCTGGGGAGAGTTAAAATCGGGGCCAGTGTTTAAGTTAACTTTGCTTTTGTGAGTGACATACCAGGAAGAGTGTTTAAAAAATACAAGTCACCGATGGGAATTCACAGTAATGTAATAACAAAAGTATATAAATATAGGTACATTTTAATGAAGGATGACTTCACTATGGCCCATTTATTTTTCCTATGTTAAAGCCCAGTAATGACAAATTTTGAAATGGCCTATGAGTTATTAAGTTTAACAACTTTGAAAAACGTTTTAGAGATTTACTGTTACCATGAGTTATTATTTTTATTACACATTCGTGTTCATTATAATCATGAGTTTTACATTAAAAGTTCTTCAAAGATTTCATCTGGAAAGGTTTTCAATGGCTTAATAATACTGTTGCCCCAAGTGCTGAGAAACAATGCAACTCCTGGCAGGATCCCTTGCTCCCATTTCTGCATTTAACAGGAAAATTCATCAGTATGCAGATAGAATCATAGAATCATAGAATGGTTACAGCACAGAATAAGGCCATTCGGCCAGTCGAGCCCGTGCCGACTCTCAGCTAGTCCCACTCCACTGCCCTTTCCCTGTAGCCCTGCATTTTTTTTCCCTTCAGATAATTGAATGTCAGTAACAAAAGGCACTTGCATTCATACAGCATTTTTCACATCTTCTCAACATCTCATAATGCTTCATTACCAATGAATTCTTTTTAAAGTATAGTCACTGTTGTTATGTGGGTAAAAGCAGCAGTCAATTTGCACACAGGAAGGTCCCACATAAAACAAATGACTAATGACCAGATAATTTATTTTTAATAATGTTGGATGTCAGTGGAATATTGGTCAGGACACAGTAGAGCTCTCTGCTCTTCTTGAAATAGTGCCATGGGATCATTACTGCATTTAAAACTTATTGATACTTACATTTTTGCTTGATTAAACTTCGGCCTGTATTCAAAAGGGTTGAGTGTAACGAGATTATAAAAAATGTTAAAAATATTAAGGTTGTGTTCACTTCCTGTCCACAAATACTCACTTCTTATTGCCATGTTTTTGTCATATTTTTCCATCAGACCTTTCCTTTTATAAATTCCTATATGTCTGTTTTTTTTAATGGAAACTGCAATACATTTCCAAGTCAGGATGGTGTGTGCCTTGGAGGGATGTTGGAGGTGGTGGGTGTTCCCATGTGCCGGCTGCCCTTATACTGCTAGGTGGTAGAGGTTGTGGGTTTGGGAGGTGCTGTCAAAGAAACCTTGATGAGTTGCTGCAGTGCATCTTGTAGATGGTACACACTGCAGCCACTGTGCTCCAGGGGCGCAGGGAGTGAATTTTTAAAGTGGCAGATGGGGTGTCACTCAAGCAGGCTGCTTTGTCCTGGATGGTGTCGAGTTTCTTGAGTGTTGCTGGAGCTACACCATTGTAATGATCAGTAACATGTCATTCTAGAATGGTACACTAGGTGGAGCTGTATGTTTAGTAAGGGGCTACCCACAAGGCAGTAGTCAAGATGGATGCCTGTAAACTAGTCCACATGGCTGAATAAATGACTAGCTCAAGCTAGCTGTTCATAATGAAAACATCTATTTATTTATGAACATAACATGGTACCAGGATTGGTAATATCTGCTGAATATTGTGAAATGTGACATGGAGAATTTGAAGCCACTGGAGGGTTTGAAACGCATGGGGAATGTCGACTGCAATTGGCGGACTTTCAAACAACAATTCGAACTCTACATTGCTGCCATCGGGTTCAGTACGATGCCAGACGCAAGGAAAATAGCGTTACTGCTCACGGTTGCAGGCCCGCAGGCGATAGAGGCATTTAATACGTTTGTATTTGATCAAGAGGAGGACAGAGAAAAATGGACGATGTGCTAAAGAAGTTTGATACACATTGTTCTCCCAAAAAGAACGAGACCTATGAGAGGTATGTGTTCCGTTCACGGGCACAGCAGCAAAATGAGACTTTTGATAGCTTTGTGACCGATCTGAAACTGAAAGCACAGACATGTAATTTCTCTGAACTGAAATCATCCATGATTCGTGACCAGATTGTGTTTGGTATTTATGACAAAAAGTCAGGGAACGTTTGTTGAGAGAAACCGAACTAACATTGGAGAATGCTGTGAAAATATGCCATGCCAGTGAGCTAGCTCAGCAGCATGCAAAGACTTTCAGTGAAATTAATAATGATGCGACTGTAATGAGTGACTGTGCTGCTGTCGGTGCTGTGTTCTACAAAGGGAAGAAACATGGGCAGAACAGAAATGCAAAACAATCGGAGGATGAAATTTTTAATTGTAAACACTGTGGTTACCAGCACCAGTCAAAACAATGCCCAGCGTTTGGAAAAATGTGCACAAAATGTAATGGAAAGAATCACTTTGCCAAACAATGCTTTTCAAAAGTAAAAACAAAGAAAGGGCAACAAGTCAATGTGATTGAGGACACTGATTTAAGTGAGACATTTTTTGTAGGAATGGTGTCATGTGACAATATAGAAAAGGATACAGAAAATGTGCAGCCCTCAGGAATGGACAATGCTGAACATAAAGTTAATGCAGTAGAAGAGGACAAATGGATGATGCCACTGCAGGTAAATGGAGCATTAGTTACATTGAAACTAGACACTGGGGCAAAAACAAACTTAATCAGTATGAGTGACATTAAAAATATGAAAGAAAAGCCCAAAATATGGAAAAAGTCAGTACTACTGAAGAACTATAATGGACAGAAAATAGATAGCTTAGGGGTATGCAGACTTAAAGTGACAGTCAAAGACAAAGTGCATCACCTCATGCTACTGAGGAAGACGTGGATGTTCATGTGAGTATGGTCACTGCTGCGCTGCCCGTGTCAGACACAAAATCAAAGCAAATAGCAGAAGAAACAGTAAAAGAGGACAAATGGATGATGCCACTGCAGGTAAATGGAGCATTAGTTACATTGAAACTAGACACTGATGCAAAAGAAAAGCAGAGTAAGAAAATAAGACAGAGACTTCAACTGTTAAAGCTGAAACAGAAATCACACCATGACAAGTCATCCAAAACTCTGAAACCATTGACAAGGGATGATGTTGTCAGGATTGAGGATCCAAATGCATGGAACAGGAAAGCTACAGTTCTTGAGGAAGTAGGACCAAGGTCATACACTGTTAGAACTGAGGAAGGACAGATTCTCAGGAGGAACTGCCGTTCCCTCCTGAAAACACAAGAAACTATCCAAGAGCAAATCGATGACAATGCCGCAACTGAATCTTGTCACTCACCACCAAAACAATCTAACACAAACACACATACAGGCTCTCATGAAAACACATCACCTGTGCTGAGAAGATCCACACGTGAAGTAAAAAAGCCTGATAGACTTAGGCCTAGAAATTCAGTTGTTTGCGCCAGCCGCTAGCGCCTTAGGAGGAGGAGAAGTGGGGCACTAAGCGGCTAGCGCCCGGGCGCAGCGCGATCTGCGCCTCTCATGAACTTCAGTTAAGATATGGTGGTGGCGCAAAACCTTTGCGCGCGCTCAGCTGCGCGCGCAGATCCTGACGTCATTTCATGGTGCAATGCCCTTTGTGCGCCCCGAACCAGAAATTCAGTGGCGCCGGCCTATTGTGCGCCTGGCGCCCCTAGCGACTGGTAGAGGGGAACGGTTCCCAGTCGCTGCAGGGTGCGGGGTGTGCTAATTAAAGGGGACTCCTCCTGCAGTATAAATGGCAGCCGTTTTGCACCACTCCTTCTTTGTGAGAGACGGATCTTTGGAGAGAGACAAAGGTAGAGAGCTTTCTGGTTTGGCTCAACACTTGCACAGGTACGTATGGCTTCAGGCCACAGCTTTGCACTTGTCTTTAACTTCAGTGTCATAGCATTGATTGGAAACATATAATGGGGGCTGCAATGGATGGAAACGTTGGGCTTCTCCATTGCATTCAAAGGGCTCAGAGACGCCATGAGAGAGTGCCAGTCATGGCCAGACGGAGAAGGGCCAACAGGCATCGGCAAAGGAGGCCTTACCCATCCAGGGTATACCGCCAGCAGTTCTCATATCTGAACATGTCTGAGGAGCAGTGTATTCAGAGGCTGTGATTCAGAAGGGAGGTGGTCACTGAGATCTGCCACCTGCTTCACGGAGATCTGCAGCCACAGCTGAGGAGCAGGACGTCTCTGTCGGTGGCAGTGAAGGTGACGGTGGCTCTCAACTTCTATGCCACCGGTTCCTTCCAATCCGCTACTGGGGACATTTCCAACATCTCCCAGTTTGCAGTACATTGCTGCATCTGCCAGGTGACCAATGCCCTTTTCAGAAGGAGACGTCAGCTCATCTCCTTCCCCATGACCATTGACAAGCAGCAAGAGCGTGCAATGGGCTTTGCAGCATTAGCGGTCTTCCCCATGGTGCAGGGCGCCATTGACTGCACGCATGTACCTTTGCGGGCACCTCTAGAGAATGTCGAGGATTACCGAAACCGGAAGGGCTACCATTCGCTCAACGTGCAGTTGGTGTGTGACCACAGGCAGCTCATCCTAGCTGTGAATGCCCGCTTTCCAGGCAGCAGCCACGATGCCTTCATCCAGCACCAGACTTCTGTGGCAGACATGTTCGAGGCCCAGCCTCACCCACGAGGATGGCTTCTCGGGGACAAAGGCTATCCTTTGTGCACCTGGCTGATGACCCCGCTCCGTGCGCCCAGCACCCCTGCTGAAGAGGGATACAATGACAGCCATCAAGCAACCAGGAACATCATTGAGCAAACAATCGGCGTGCTGAAGCAATGGTTCCGCTGTCTGGATCGTTTCAGGGGAGCCCTACAGTACTCGCCTAAGCGAGTCTCCCATTTCGTTGTCGTGTGCTGCATGCTGCACAACCTGGCTATCCGCAGGACTCAGCCACTGCCAGCAGACATTGGAGGACCACCAGAGGAGGAGGAGGAGGAGGAGGAGGAGGACCAGCACAGGAGGGAGGCAGAAAGTGCAAGGGCCGCCCGTCGGCGGCTTATTGCAAGTCGGTTCTAGGCCCCCTCTCAGGGAATGGCTTGTGCCAATGGCAGAAGATGAATGTAGCCACTCCACAAGCCCTCAGCCGAGCAGGGCAACCAGGACTTCCAAAAGAAAGCATGGACAGTGCGTTTTAAGAATTTTTTTTACTGTGATACCTCTGTGCCCTTCCCACATGACAAACTAATGGAGAGAAACCCCCCCAAAAACACAAATACACCAGTCTCGGCCTTTATAAATAAAATAAAAATATACCAGTCTCGGCCTTTAAATATGAAACAAATACCGCAGTCTCGGCCTTTATATATGAAACAAATACACCAGTCTCGGCCTTTATAAGTAAAACAAATACACCAGTCTCGGCCTTTATATATGAAACAAAACATTTGGCCACACCTTCTACTTTTTCCCCTGCGAGGGTGATCTGTTTCGCTTCTGTGACTGGCCCCTACCCGCCCTGCAACTCCTCCTCAATGGGACCCCAGTGGCTGCAGCAAGGCTGGGGGAAGGCTGCTGAGGGTCAGATGGTGAGACGGCAGATGCCCTTGGGGGTTGGCCTGGACCAGCTCTGGGCCTGGAGGGGCCGACTGCTGACTGCTCCAACTCTGCTTGTGCAGCAGCAGTCTGTCCAACAGCTGGTGGCAGCTGCAGTGGAGGAGTGACACTGTTGGCTGCAGGAATGCTGCCAACCTGACAGATCACAGGCACTCCCTGGTCGGCTGATACATTGGCACGCGCACGGGCCAGCACTGCAGCATGCGCAGCAATCTGCTGAGGCACAGAGTGCTGGGCTGCTGCAGCACGGCGAGTGCCCCGGTGATGCCTGGCCGATCCAGCGAGTGTGGCAGCAGTTAGTGCCCGTGTGGCCCTGGTCTGTG
Source organism: Somniosus microcephalus (assembly GCF_052327205.1). Lineage (NCBI taxonomy): Eukaryota > Metazoa > Chordata > Chondrichthyes > Squaliformes > Somniosidae > Somniosus > Somniosus microcephalus. The sequence goes on along the minus strand of NC_140996.1, from coordinate 94,484,233 downwards.
TCTGCATGACAGCAGCCAGTGAATGCACGGCACGACTGAGCACTTGGCTAGAAGCCGCCTGTGAAGCAGCGAAGTTCTGCTGACTCCTAGCCTGTGCTGCCGCGACGTCCTACAGACTCCTGGCCTGTGCTGCACTGAATTGTTGCAGACTCCTGGCCTGTGCTGCACTGACTTGTTGCAGACTCCTGGCCTGTGCTGCCGCGACGTCCTGCAGACTCCTGGCCTGTGCTGCCCCAAATTCCTGCACACTCCTTGCCAGTGACTCTATGGAGTCAGGCATCCATGCCACTGCAGCCATGAGCTCAGTGTGCCTGCGCTCAGCCTGGGCGCCCATTTCCGCTAGGAGCCGCACCTCCTCTGCGCTCACCGTAGCAGGACTGGAGGCCGCACTCACCCTCCGGGGAGAAGGCCGCCGAGCTTCCCCACCCCTCCCGCATTGCTGCAGCCCGCTGGTCCCCGGAGCTTCACTATCCTTCGACCCTTCCCCCCTGCTCCCCTCCAGGGAAGATGTGTCACCATCATGGCCATGGGCTGCCTCGGCTGAGGGTGTTCCTGATGGGCTGGCTTCCTCTTCCTCCTCCTCTATGTCTGACTCGGACACAGTGCCAGCTTGAGGGGCCGCCTCCTCACCTGGCGAGTCACCATCTGAAAGCAGGGAGGCACAAGAGTTGCTTTAGAGTGAGGACAGGGTGGCAGCGAGGGAGGCATGAGTGCTGCTGTGCACGGCATTAGTTCGATAGTGGCAAAGGATGCTAGTGTGAGGCACAAGTGGAAAGGAAGAGGTCAAAAAGGTGATGACCTTACCATTGGTGCCCAGAACAGGGTCGGCATCTCCAGTGGCGACGGGGCCACGCAGCCAGCCTGCCATGATCCGCTCCACTCGCTGCTCGAGGTCACTCAGCTGTTTCAGGTCAGGACGGCCTCCCCCGGTCTGTCGCTGCTGTCTTCTGTTATGCGCCAGCTTGGCCTGCAAGAGAAAGGACCGCCTCTAAGTACAGTATCAAGCCCTGATGTTGCCCACACTGCCTCCCATGTTCGATTAGCCCTGACAGTGTCAAGCCCTGATCTTGCCCGCACTGCCTCCCATGGTAGAATAGCCCTGACAGTGTCCAAGTCCTGAATGCGCAAGTGCTTTTCATGACAGTCCCATAGCTGCTGGATGAGGGCTGGCCATTAGGGCTTTTAGACCCATTTGGCCATAAAGTGAGGTGCACATGCAGGGATGAGGAGGATACTGGAAAGGGTACTCACCCTGTCAACCCGAGTGAGGTCGTTGAATTTTTTCCGGCACTGGGTTGGTGTCCTGCCAACCACGCTGTTGGACATGACCCTGTTTGCCACATCCCTCCATGCTTTCCGATATTCAGTGGGCAGCGGCCTCCTGCCACCCTCAGGGAAGAGGATATGGCGCCTGCGGTCCACTGCACCAACCAGCAGCCTCAGGTCACCCTCGCAGAAGCGCTGTGCTCTCTCCCTGGCCTTCTCCATTCTCCTGGGCGTGGAGCTGTTCCAGAAGCAGTGTTCAGGCCTTGCCTTAGGGCTGCAGTGTGCAGGGCGTGCCAGCCAAGCAATTCCACCTTTAAGTGCTGACTGGCGCCTGACTGTCTGCCCTCAATGAGCAACTCGCCGCACCTGCGCTGCGCCCGCCTTCGGTGTTTGCGCCCCGGATCATCGGCTTAGCGCCTAATGATAGTCGTGCATCACCTGCTTTAGCGCAGCAGCAACCTCTTGGGGCGATGCAACTGAATATCGGTGAAAGTGGCGCTAAGTTGCGCCGGGCACAAAAGTTAGCGAACGCCATGCTGTAGCACCCCAAACGTGGCTATACTGAATTTCTAGGCCTTAATCTTTGAGTATAAAGAAAACTATAATAAAAGAATGAAAAGCTTAGAGTTCATAAAGTAAAGGTTTGAAAATGTGTTGGCTGTTGTGAAGATGTTTATGTCATTATGATTGATTGATATTGATTTTGTTTAACCTCTAAGGAAGGGGGATGTAATGATCAGTAACATGTCATTCTAGAATGGTACACTAGGTGGAGCTGTATGTTTAGTAAGGGGCTACCCACAAGGCAGTAGTCAAGATGGATGCCTGTACACTAGTCCACATGGCTGAATAAATGACTAGCTCAAGCTAGCTGTTCATAATGAAAACGTCTATTTATTTATGAACATAACAACCATCATTGAGGATGGGGATTTTCATGGAGCCTCCTCCTCCCGTTAATTGTTTAATCGTTCACCACCATTCACTCGAAGTGGCAGGACTGCAGAGCTTTGCTGTGATCCATTTGGTTGTGGGATCGCTTAGCTCTGTCTATAGTATGCTGCTTCTGCATTTAGCTTCACCAGAAAAGCCTGGTACTGTTCTTGGCATGCTCTTCTACACTCCTCATTGAACCGGGTTGGTCATGGTAATGGTAGAGTGAGGGATATGCTGGGCCATGAGGTTACAGATTGTGGTAGAATACAATTCTGCTGCTGATGGCCCACAGCACCTCATGGATGCCCAGTTTTGAGGTGCTAGATCCGTTCTGCATCTATCCCATATAGCACACAACACGATGGAGGATGTACTCAGTGTGAAGACAGGACATCGTCTCCATAAGCACTGTGCAGTGGTCACTCCTACCAATACTTTCATGGACAGATGCATCTGCAACAGGTAGATTGGTGAGGATGAGGCCAAGTAGGTTTTTCCCTCGTGTTGGTTCTCTCACCAGTCTGGCAGCTATGTCCTTCAGGAGTCGGCCAGCTTGGTCAGTAGTGTTGCTCCCGAGCAACTTTTGGTGATGGACATTGCAGTCCCCACATAGGGTACATTCTGTGCTCTTGTTTCTTCTAAGTGGTATTCAATACGTTTGACCTGATGCCATCATGAATCAGTTAGGTTTTTACATTACTGATACTAGCTTTTTATTCCAGATTTATTTAATTAACTGAATTCAACTCCCCAAAATGCCATAGTGGGATTTGAACTCACATCTCACAGATTAATAGCTCTGGCCTCTGGATTACTAGTCCAGTAACATCTTCTTCTTTTCTTCTTAGGCAGTCCCTCGGAACCGAGGATGACTTGCTTCCACATTAAAAATTAGCTCGCAGGTGACTGATTAGTCCAATGCGGGACCTACAGTCTCTGTCACAGGTGGGACAGACGGTGGTTGAAGGGGCGGGTGGGTGGGGTGCTTGGGTTGACTTGCGCTCCTTGCGCTGCCTGCGCTTGACTTCCACTTGCTCCCGGCGAAGAGACTCGAGGTGTTCGGCGCCTTCCCGGATGCTTCTCCTCCACTTTGTGCGGTCTTGGGCCAGGGATTCCCAGGTGTCGGTGGGGATGTTACACTTTTTCAAGGAGGCTTTGAGGATGTCCTTGAAGCGTTTCCTCTGCCCATGTGGGGCTCTCTTGCAGTGCCGGAGCTCCGAGTAGAGCGCTTGTTTTGGGAGTCTCGTATCAGGCATGCAGACAATGTGACCCATCCATCGGAGCTGATTGAGCGTGGTCAGAGCTTCGATGCTGGGGTTGTTGGCCTGAGCAAGAACACTGATGTTGGTGCGCCTATCGTGCCAATGGATTTGCAGGATCTTGCGGAGGCAGCATTGGTGGTACCTCTCCAGTGCTTTGAGGTGCCTGCTGTACATGGTCCATGTCTCTGAGGCATACAGCAGGGCAGGTATCACTGCTGCCCTGTAGACCATGAGCTTAGTGCCGGGTTTGAGGTCCTGGTCTTCAAACACTCTCTTCCTCAGGTGACCGAAGGCTGCACTGGCACACTGAAGGCGGTGTTGGACTTCGTTGTCGACGTCTGCCCTTGTTGACAGTAGGCTCCCGAGGTATGGAAAGTGGTCCACGTTGCCCAAGACCTTGTCGTGGATTTTGATAATCGGGGGGGCAGCACTGTGTGGCACGGGCAGGTTGGTAGAGGACCTTTGTCTTACGGATGTTTAGTGTAAGGCCCATGCTCTCGTATGCTTCGGTGAAGGTGTTTACGATGGTTTGGAGTTCAACCTCTGAGTGAGCGCAGACGCAAGCATCATCTGCATACTGTAATTCGATGACAGAGGATGGGATGACCTTGGATCTGGACTGGAGGCAACGGAGGTTGAACAGTTTCCCGTTTGTTCTGTAAATTAGCTCCACTCCAGTGGGGAGCTTACTGAGGGTGAGATGGAGCATTGCAGCAAGGAAGATTGAGAAGAGCGTTGGTGCGATGACACAGCCTTGCTTGACCCTGGTTCGTACATGAATTGGGTCTGTGGTGGAACCGTTGGTCAGGATCACGGCTTGCATGTCGTCATGAAGCAGGTGGAGGATAGTGACAAACTTTTGAGGGCAGCCAAATTTGAGGAGGACACTCCATAATCCCTCACGGTTGACAGTGTCGAAGGCCTTTGTGAGATCAAAGAAGGCCATGTACAGTGGTTGGTGCTGTTCCCTGGATTTCTCTTGTAATTGATGTGCGGTGAAGATCATGTCCATTGTGCCTCTTAGTGGGCGGAATCCGCATTGCGACTATGCTACTATGCTACTGTACATCTATGCTACTGTACATCTGGCTGTCTTCAGCCTGATAGCCTTGTAATAGATGCTAAATTCAAATCCATTCACAGCTGATTACAAGCACCTTTGCCTTAATCAACTAAATTAAGAACAAATCAAACAGAATCTACAGGACGACTAGTTTTCCCAGCAATGAACATAGGAACATAGGGATGAGTCCTCCTCCTTTACTACAGCTACATTCCAGACAGGGTTAAATGTGAACTTTGGAGTGAACACATCAATGCACAGTGTATTCCTCCAAGGCATTTATATAAATATATAAGCTATATTCAATACAAACTTCTATGGCAATAAATAGGGCAGATAGCTGATCTGTCATAATTACCACAGCTACCCTTGACTTTGACAGCAATTTCCTCTATTACCAGTTAATTCCATTCATGTTTTGGAGGGATGGATTCTATTTTTTCAGAGGGAGATTTTCTGCTTGGTCAAGTGGAAGGCCATGATAACAGCCTAAACCTAGCTCCTACTTGCTTGGCCCTGATATGACAGCTAGCAGTGCTAATTTTGGAAGCATACTAATTTACTCCCCAGAAATCTTCCTTATTTTGATTATTTATAATGGGATTGTTACTTAGCACCGCACCATATAGCACATATTTCACTGTGCTTTTGTTTTTTGTTTCTACATTACAACAGTGACTACACTTCAAAAAGTACTTAATTGGTTGTAAGGTGCTTTGGGTGGTCCTGAGGCTGTGAAAGGCAAGTTCTTTCTTTCATCAGATTTCTTCATTTCTTCTATTAGCACATTATTACTATTGGTGTACATATATCAATAAAACATATCTTCTACAATGATGGCGGTTGGGACTATGTCAATCTTTCTGGAGGTCTCTGGGAGTGTTTTAATATTAACAAGGATTCTCCACAGAGAGAAGTTTGAAAAAAACTGGATTAGAGACCAAGGCCAGAATTTTGCCTACCTCGGTGGGTCCAGTGTGGGCAGTGGCCATGGTGGGTCACGGCCCCACTGCTGGTTCCATCCCGCTGCTAAAAACGAACTTACACTAATAGGGCCTATTAAGCCCGCCCAGCGCGTTATCCGGCCCAATTAAATGGAACAGGTCTGGTGACGTTATTCATGACGTGTTTTCAGCCAGGATCTTTAAAGGGACCCTGGCCACATTAGATTTGAAGTTTAATCTAGCATAAGTGCTGTTAGTGTACTACAGCATTGGAGTGCTGCAAACACTGGCAATAACTGCACCGAGGCAGAGGGCTGCACCCAGGTTCTCCGATGACTCCCTCCATATGCTAATGGAGGGGGTCAGAGCACGTAGGGAGGTCCTCTTCCGTTCCAATGGGTGAAAGAGACCTCTCCAGGAGACCAAGACAGCCTGGTTGGAGATTGCAGAGGAGGGCACAAGCAGGGACGTGGTCAGGAGGACCTGGGTGCAGTGCCGCAAAGGTTTCAATGATCTCAGTAGATCAGGAAACAATATTGGCCCAGAAATTCGGGTCGGAGGCTTCCCACAGGTGCAAGCCTCCGACCTGCACTTACCTAGCGTGCCGGCCATTGTGGGGTGGGCCCACGTGGGATTTCGATCCTGGGCCTGCTCCAACTGCCGGCGCGCAGTGCTTGCATATCCCAGGGGCGCAGTTAGTTCGATGCGTCCCCTTGGATCACGTGGGCCATGGAGAGCCATTGGTAGCAGGGAATCTGTATTCATAGATTTGACAGGAAGACCTGTCAAATCTATGAATACAATTCAGCCCCAAAACATAACTAAAACTTCAAATAAATCTTTTTTTTAAATCACATTTTTAAAATAAATATAAATTACATAAAATAACTATTTTAAACAATAATTTAAATTTTTGAAAACATTAATTACAGTTTCTAACAGGGCTAAAAATAAACTTACCTTTCTTTAAAGTATTTAAAAATAATAAACCTGTGGAAAAAATGTTTTAATTTTACTTAATTCACCACTTACCATGTTAAAAGCAGACCTTGTGACTGCTTTTTATAAGCATAGCTGCTGGAGACTTATCCTCCTGGAAAAACCCAGAAAAAAACGGAAGTTCCAGGCGTACGCGTTTCCTCTTCAGCGCATGCGTTCGACCTGTGAACTCCTTCCTTTAAGGGAATGGAAGTTCCGGTTTCCCGTGCATGCGCAGTGCATGCATGAAACCGACACTTTCGTTGGGCTTACGCCCAGCGCGTACTCACCTGTGGGGACCCGAAGTTCTGGCCCAATATTAGTACAAAGCCACACTCAACCTCATCCTACTGTGCCTCTCATCACATCCCCATCACTCTGCCATCCCTACCCTAATCCTACACATCCTTACTCACACCAACATACCTTGCAACTCCACCCATCCCTCTCTCTCTATCTACATTATCACATCCCGATCTCACTAGCCACCCCTCACACTCACCCTCATCATAGTGCAATCATGCCAACTAACAACACACAAGGGTCATTACTTGGTTGTTTTATCCAATGTTTATGTAAAGTTTCTGTTAATATGGTGTCAAACATTTAAATCTTTATTTTCAACATTTTCTGGTCTTGGACAGATTTGTGTGCACCGTTGGAAGTGGCTTAGTGAGTTGCAGTAAATGGTGAGACATAACAGCACCCCCGCAATGGTGATGAGTGTGAAAGGAATGGCTTGGGCATTGCAGGGATGCTTTATGGTGTTGGTGTGGGGTGGTGCCAACCTGGTGCATCATGTGGCAGCCATTTGGGTTTACAGCATAAAGTTAACTAAATCTGGCCATGATGAGGCTATCCCTGGCCTCCCGGGCAGCAATGTGTTGATGCCCTGTGTCCTGTGCAGCATCAGGTGATTGCAGAGAAGGTTGGTGTTGTTGTTGGTGCTGCTGGTGTGCCTGGTGCTGCTGGTGTTGGGGCTCATTGTGGTCCAATTCTGAGGACCAAGGTGCTACAGTATAAACGGCATCCATGTTGATGGAATAGATGGCAGGTGAAGTACAGATGACAGAAGCATTCTGTCAATGGTAATAGAGTTCTTCCAATGAGCTGACACTGGATGGAGTCTTTGCTGGAAAGACTTGCAGCCTGCAGAATCTGTGCTGAATGGACTGAGCAATAGCTTCTGCCTGAGGAAAGTGATCATCTGTCAGGTGGGAGCTTTTACTGTACGTTTGATGCTGTCAAGTAATCAGCTGGAGCAATGGCCACAGAACTCCCGCCTTAGGTTGACAGACATGCTTTCCGAGCAGCGTGGTTACCGTGGCCATGCCGTTAAATTTAAAAAGTAAGTTAAGAAAGCCTGTTAAGGGTCTAACAACCAGCTGTTAATCATCTCAATTGGGTCGCCTGCCGCTGCTGGTCGGGTCGGCTCCGCGATGACAGGCGCACCTGGGGGAAAGGCGCATGGGGGCGGGATGACAGCGTGTTCTTGACCCACTGTCAAAAATAACAACTTTACCACTTGACCCGCCACCGATCGTGCCCGCTACCACCCAGACAATTCTGGCCCAAATTTTTCCTCTTTTTGTGAGGAAGTTTTCACGTTGCTAGGTTTAGTTGGATGAATCTCTAGCCATGCCTACTCATGGATAAGCTGCAAAATATTTGTGAATTAGGGATTCTGAATTTGTTCTTTTCCTGTGTAGAAGTGAACACTCGATTGATGCTTAATTTCCCAGTTCTCCTCAAGGAGCTTCTAACTATTTTTCAATTTTTTGCTATCACGGTTGCTAAGGCAAGTGGCACAAGAGTGCAACAGATGCTGGTTTACACAGTTGGATCTGCTCACTTTATTGTTGAGCATGGGTTTCCAGCAAGTCTTCTGCCTGGCCTAAAGTACTTGAAAAGAAGCCATAACTTCACTTAAATATTATAATCAGTTTCAATGAAGCCGAACACCATTTTCCATCAGTTGGAAGCAGGATTGCACTGGGTGCCATAGAGTGTGTCCAAGGGATGTTCCAATGGTGACGGAGCTCTTAAAGGATCAGAGGCTCTTTAACAATTTTTTTAATGTCCAGTTTTACAGCCCACCACTAATATTGCTCTCTGTTCCTAATTTTTGTTGATATTTTTATGAAGTTATTTTACATCTATTTTTTTTTAAAAATACTTGAAGAGTTTTGTTTTCCTAACTACCTAATTTTAAAATAGCTGAATATTGTCTGTAAATTCACTGATGTAATTAAAGTATTTACAAGACTTCAGAACAGGAAAGCCAAAATAAAAACAGAGGGGACATTAAAAAAGAGAGCTTACAATACAAAATAGTAACTCAAGGATATCTGAAGACAAGGCAAGTAAAGAGTGGTGATTAGCAAGTCAAGTTAAAATTAATGATGTGGGTTGGCTTTGAAGTGGTCCTAATACAGTACTTTATAGTGGTACAAGATGGAAGGAGGGTTAACAGGGGGTTCAGCAGCCTCCAGTAGAGGTGAATGAACTGATGAAACGTCATCGACCTGAAACGTTAACTCTGCTTCCCTTTCCACAGATGCTGCCTGGCCTGCTGAGTATTTCTAGCATTTTCTGTTTTTATTATCATAGTAAAAAGATAGTTTAATTTTGGGAATCAACTTATTTATCATCAGTGGTAAACCACTGTTATCGTTCACAACCGTTCACTATTGTTACACTGTTGTTATCACTGTTTACACTGTTGTTATCACTACACAAGGTTACCTCTTGCCATGCATGCTGTTATACCTAGGCATACCTCAGCTGACTCCGCCCATGGCTCCGCCTGCTTGCCCAGGTATAAAGGTGACCGCTTGGCTAGTAGTCTTCTTTGTTGGAACCGATCACCCACGAGGGTGGGCTCTGTTATTTAGCCAATAAAAACCTATAGTTACTATCTTAACTCGTCGCTTTTCATGGAATGAATTGATAGGTATATCAATTTTATTGGCTAAATTTTGAAATGACTGACCAGCCCCAGCAGCCGACTTGGCTGTGAGCCCTCCGACCGCCGTACCTGGATCTAAACCCACAGGCAGCGAATTCAGCCCTCGACTTCGATCACTGGCTGAGCTGCTTTGAATCCTACCTGGTAGCCTCCGGCGTGCCATTGGAAGCCGACAAACTAAGAGTTCTGACCGCCCAGGTGAGCCCTAAAGTATTTGCACTCATCCGGGACCTTGCTACATACGAGGAGGCCCTCGACCTGCTAAAAGAGCAGTACCGGAGCCCAGTAAATTCAATGTTAGCCAGACATCTCCTAAGATCCCGCTCGCAACAGCCAGGAGAGTCTGTAGATGAATTTTTACGGGCGCTACAAACACTCGGCAGGGACTGTGACTTTAAAGCTGTATCGGCTGCACAACATGCTGAAGGAAATATCCGTGATGCCTTCGTGAAAAGCCTTCGGTCCGACTACTCACGGCAAAGACTGCTTGAATCAAAGGACCTCGACTTGAAAGCAGTTACAGCCCTCGCTTGCTCCCTGGAAGTGGCCCATCGGGACCTCGAGGCGTACTCCGGGTACAGTGCTGCGCGACCGTGGGACTCGGGCCCGACTCCAGCTGCAATACCCCTCGCACCGCCGCCCCTGGGACCTACTACGGCGTCGGTGTCCTGGAATCGATCGGGACCGCCACCCCTGGGACCTGCTGCGGCAGCGGAGCCCCGCGATCGGGCCGCCAGCTGCTATTTCTGTGGCCAGGCGAGACATCAAAGGGCGCGCTGCCCTGCAAGGAATGCGACCTGCTCCGGCTGCAGAAAAAAAGGCCACTTCGTGAACGCCTGCAGAGGGAAAGCCACAGACGCCAGCAGTGCCTCATGTGAGTTGTGGGGGCGGCCATCTTTGATCAAGGCCACAGATGCCAGCAGTGCCTCATGTGAGTTGTGGGGGTGGCCATCTTTGATCAAGGCCACAGACGCCAGCAGTGCCTCATGTGAGTCGTGGGGGCGGCCATTTTTGATCAAGGCCACAGACGCCAGCAGTGCCTCATGTGAGTCGTGGGGGCGGCCATCTTCTCCGCCATTTTGTTCGCTGCACTCGGCCGCCATGTTGTCTCCAGACCCGACCACCGCTTCACTTGCCGACGACAGCAGCTCACTCAGCCATACACTGGCCTCCGTCACGCTTGACCAAGCTCTCCCGCATCATCTGTCCAGGTCCATGATGGACATCGAGGTAAACAGCCACGCCACGACCTGCCTGTTCGACAGCAGGAGCACGGAGAGTTTTATTCACCCAGACACGGTGCGCTGCTACTCCCTCACTGTCCGGCCAACGCGCCATCGGATCTCGATGGCGTCGAAGTCCCATTCAACAGACGTCAGCGGATACTGTGTGGTGACCCTGTCAGTTAGGGGCACGGAATATAAAAACTTTAAACTTCTCGTCCTGCCCCAGCTCTGCGCTGCCGTCCTACTAGGGCTGGATTTCCAATGCCACCTCCAAAGTGTCACTTTGGCATACGGTGGACCCCTCCCCCCACTCACAGTCTACAACCAGCAGTTTTTAAACCGCCCGCCGCATACCACCTGCGGCCTCTCCACTCTCAAAGTCCCGCCCCCCTCCTTGTTCGCTAACCTCACCCGCGACTGTAAACCCATCGCTACCAAGAGCAGGCGGTACAGCGCCGGGGACAGAGCTTTTAGTAACTCTGAGGTGCAGCGTCTCCTGAAGGAGGGCATCATCGAGGGGAGCACCAGCCCCTGGCGTGCACAGGTTGTAGTCGTTAAGACCGGCAATAAAAACCGCCTGGTCATTGACTACAGCCAAACCATAAACCGGTACACCCAGCTGGACGCATACCCCCTCCCCCGCATATCTGACATGGTCAACCAGATTGCACAGTACCGGGTATTCTCCACCATCGACCTTAAGTCGGCCTATCACCAACTCCCTATCCGCCCTGAGGGCCGCCAGTATACCGCCTTCGAGGCGAATGGCTGCCTCTACCACTTCCTTAGGGTTCCCTTCGGCGTCACCAACGGGGTTTCGGTCTTCCAAAGGGAGATGGACCGGATGGTTGACCAGAACGCGCTGCAGGCCACGTTTCCTTATCTAGATAATGTCACCATCTGCAGCCACGACCAGCAGGGCCACGATGTTAATCTGGAGAAATTCCTCCGTACGGCCCAACGGCTGAATCTCACTTACAATAAGGAGAAATGTGTGTTTAACGCCTCGCGCCTTGCCATCCTCGGCTGCGTAGTAGAGAACGGAGTCATCGGCCCCGACCCCGAAAGAATGCGCCCCCTCATGGAGCTTCCCCTTCCCCACTGTCAAAAGGCACTGAAGAGAACCCTGGGGCTTTTCGCTTACTATGCCCAATGGGTGCCCAATTATGCGGACAAAGCCAGACCCCTCATGAAGTCCACCTCCTTCCCCCTGACAGCAGAAGCATGCGCAGCCTTCTCCCTCATAAAAGGAGACATTGCGAAGGCCACAATGCATGCAGTGGATGAGTCCATCCCTTTCCAAGTGGAGAGCGATGCATCCGACTTCGCCCTAGCTGCAACCCTTAACCAGGCGGGGAGACCTGTGGCCTTCATCTCAAGGACCCTCCAGGGCCCTGAGATCCGGCACTCTTCTGTCGAGAAGGAGGCTCAGGCGATTGTGGAAGTGGTACGACGCTGGAGGCATTACCTGGCAGGCAAACGATTTACCCTCCTCACCGACCAGCGTTCGGTTGCTTTTATGTTTAATAACAAGCTGAGGGGCAAAATCAAGAACGACAAGATCTTGAGGTGGAGAATTGAGCTCTCCACCTACGAGTACGATATCTTGTACCGGCCTGGTAAACTCAACGAGCCCCCAGATGCTCTATCACGAGGTACATGCGCCAACACGCAAGGTGATAGACTGCGGACCCTCCACAACGACCTCTGCCACCCCGGGGTCACTAGACTTTACCACTTCATTAAGGCCCGCAACCTGCCCTACTCCATCGAGGAGGTCAGGACCATGACCAGGAACTGCCAAGTCTGTGCCGAATGCAAACCGCATTTCTATAGGCCGGACAGAGCAAGCCTGATCAAGGCCACCCGCCCCTTCGAGCGCTTGAGCATCGATTTTAAGGGGCCCCTCCCATCCTCTGACCGTAATGTGTAGTTCCTCAACATTATTGACGAGTACTCCCGTTTCCCCTTCGCCATCCCCTGCCCAGACATGACCAGTACCACGGTCATCAAATGCCTGAACGACCTCTTCGCCTTGTTTGGGTTCCCGAACTATATACATAGCGACCGGGGCTCATCCTTCATGAGCGAGGAACTTCGCCGGTTCCTGCTCGCGAGAGGTATTGCTGCAAGCAGGACCACCAGCTACAACCCCCGGGGGAACGGCCAGGTGGAAAGAGAGAACGCGACAGTTTGGAAGGCCGTCCTCTTAGCCCTAAAGTCTAAGGGCCTCCCAACCTCTCGCTGGCAGGAAGTCCTCCCGGCAGTGCTCCATTCCATCCGGTCACTGCTTTGTACCGCCATTAACGCCACCCCTCATGAGCAAATGTTCGTTTTCCCCAGGAAGTCGACTACGGGAACCTCGCTACCAACATGGCTGACTTCTCCGGGGCCCGTCCTGCTGCGGAAGCACGTGAGGACCCATAAAATGGACCCCCTGGTCGAGAGGGTGAACCTCCTGCACGCCAACCCCCAGTATGCCTATGTGGAATACCCAGACGGGCGGGAGGACACAGTCTCCTTGCGAGACCTCGCACCCTCGGGCACCCCTGAGACACCACCGTTATCCCCCACCACTCCCCCAAATCCAGCTCCTGTAGGCGGCATGCCGGAACCCCAGGGGCCTTCGTCGACCATGCAGACACCAGCATTAACATCGGATACTGCACCACCGCCGCCACTGCTGCGCCGGTCAGAAAGGCTTACGAGGCCTCCTGATAGACTGACATACACGAACTGGTAGTACACTTCACCCCGCCGGACTCAATTTTAAACAAGGGGTGAATGTGGTAAACCACTGTTATCGTTCACAACCGTTCACTATTGTTACACTGTTGTTATCACTGTTTACACTGTTGTTATCACTACACAAGGTTACCTCTTGCCATGCACGCTGTTATACCTAGGCATACCTCAGCTGACTCCGCCCATGGCTCCGCCTGCTTGCCCAGGTATAAAGGTGACCGCTTGGCTAGTATTCTTCCTTGTTGGAACCGATCACCCACGAGGGTGGGCTCTGTTATTTAGCCAATAAAAACCTATAGTTACTATCTTAACTCGTCGCTTTTCATGGAACGAATTGATAGGTATATCAACATCAAATTCAGCAGTTCCCATGTGGAGAGGTTGGCTTTAGCTTTAGTATTTTTTGGAAAGAGATAATGAATCATAGAATCATAGAAGTTTACGGCACAGAAGGAGGCCATTCGGCCCATCATGTCCGTGCCGGCTGAAAAAGAGCTATCCAGCCTAATCCCACTTTCCAGCTCTTGGTCCATAGCCTTGTAGGTTAAGGCACTTCAAGTGCATATCAGGTACTTTTTAAATGTGATGAGGATTTCTGCCTCTACCACCCTTTCAGGCAATGAGTTTCAGACCCCCACCACCCTCTGGGTAAAAGAATTTCTCCCCAACTCCCCTATAATCCTTCTACCAATCACTTTAAATCTATGCCCCCTAGTTATTGACCTCTCTGCTAAGGGAAATAAGTCCTTCCCATCCACTCTATCTAGGACCCTCATAATTTTATACACCTCAATTAAATCTCCCCTCAGCCTCCTCTGTTACAAAGAAAACAACCTCAGCCTATCCAATCTTTCCTCATAGCTAAAATTCTCCAGTCCTGGCAACATCCTCGTAAATTTCTCTGTACCTTCTCTAGTGCAATCACATCTTTCCTGTAATGTGGTGACCAGAACTGTATGCAGTACTCTCGCTGTGGCCTAACTAGTGTTTTATACAGTTCTAGCATAACCTCTTATATTCTCTTATATTCTATGCCTCGGCTAATACAGGAAAGTATCCCACAAGCCTTCTGAACCACCTTATCTACCTGCCCCTTCAGGGATCTGTGGACATGCACTCCAAGGTCCCTCTGTTCCTCTACACTTCTCAGTGTCCTACCATTTATTGTGTATTCCCCTGCCTTGTTAACCCTCCACAAATGCATTACCTCACACTTCTCCAGATTGAATTCCTTTGCCACGTTTCTGCCCACCTGACCAGTCCATTGATATATTCCTGCAGTCTACAACTTTCTTCCTCACTATCAAACACACGGCCAATTTTTGTATAATCTGTAAGCTTTTTAATCATGCCCCTCTACATTGAAGTCTAAATCACTGATATATACCACATAAAGCAAGAAATCTAATACTGAGTTTCGCGGAACCCCACTGGAAACAACCTTCCAGTCACAAAAACACCCATCGACCATTACCCTTTGCTTCCTGCCACTGAGCCAATTTTGGATCCAACTTATCAGTTTCCCTTGGATCCTGTGGGCTTTTACTTTTCTGATCAGTCTGCCATGTGGGACCTTGTCAAAAGCCTTGTTAAGATCCATGTAGACTACATCAAAAGCAATACCCTCATTGACCCTTCTTGTTACCGCCTCAAAAAATTTAATCAAGTTAGTCAGACACAACCTTCCCTTAACAAATCCATGCTGATTGTCCTTTATTAATCTATGCCTTTCTAAATGACGATTTATACTGTCTCTCAAAATTTTTTCCAATAATTTCTCCACCACCGAGGTTAGACTGACTGACCTGCAATTACTCAGTTTATCCCTTTCTCCCTTTTTAAACAATGGTACAATGTTAGCAGTCCTCCAGACCTCTGGCACCACACCTATAGCCAGAGAGGATTGGAAAATGATGGTCAGAGCCTCTGCTATTCCCTCCCTTGTTTCTCTTAACAACCTGGGATACATTTCATCCAGGCCTGGTGATTTATTTACTTTCAAGGATGCTAAACACCTTAATGTTTCCTCTCTCACTATTTATCTCATCTAATATTTCATACTCCTCCTTGACTACAATGTCTGCATCGTCCCTCTCTTTTATGAAAACAGACACAAAGGCTGGAATTTTCTTTACCTGGGCAGATCGGGTCGGGTCCGGGCATTTGGTGTGGAGGGTTGGGATCCCATTGTTCTTTTCATTGCGCTCCTCAGAGCGACTTTCCCTTAATGGCACTATTTAAGGCAAGCCCGCGCATTTCCCAGCCCTATTAAATGGTGCAGGTCTGATGACGTCATTGATGACTCATTTCCAGCCGGGTTATTTAAAGGAGCCTTGGCCACATTGCATTTGAAAGGTTCATCTAGGATTGTGCAGGCACTACATTTTAGCTTTTGAGTCTGGCTCAGCCTTGCACACATGACTGCACAGAGGCAGAGGGCTGCACCGAGGTTCTCAGATGACTTCCTACATATGCTAGTGGAGGGAGTGAGAGCACGTAGGAAGGTCCTCTTCCCTTCTGATGGGCACAAGAGACCTCCCCAGGAGACCAAAAGTACCTGGCTGGAGATAGCAGAGGAGGTCAACAGCAGGGATGTTGTGAGGAGGAACTGGTGCAGTGCCGGAAGCGCTTCAATTATCTCATTATATCAGGAAAGGTGAGTGCACAACCACACTCAACTTCATCCTTCTGTACCTCTCATCACATCTTCATCACTCTACCTTCCCAAGCCTACTCCTGCACATCATTACTCACACCAACATACCTTGCACATCCACCCATCCCTCTTTCTTTAGCTACATAATCACATCCCCATCTGACTAACCACCCTTCACACTCACCCTCATCTTAATGCACTCATCCAAATAACACCACACAAGGAGGCCATGTGGCATTGGCAGCCCACTCCCTCATAGTCACCCTCTACAGATGTAACCCATACATTCCTTATTCTCATTCCATCACTCTCACTCAAACTTCTCTTCTTTCCTTCCTTGTAGGAGAAGAAAGCCCACAATTATACCTCTCCTAGGCCTCAGTACTTGGCCTCCTCAAGGGTGTCATGAGTCAACTCTTCAGTGGATAGCCCTTGTCTCCAAGCAGCCAGCTGGAAAGTCTGTTTGGAGCTGCGAAGAGCTGAGGAAAGGTGGACTGGTGCATGACGAAAGAGTCTTGACAGCATGCAAGAGAATTTGGCACACACACACACCCTAACCCTAAATGCAGACCAGCTGTACATTGAGGGAGTGAAAGCCCTTGCGGTTCACAAACACGCCTGGGTGATGATGGGGTGCCCTGATGGCCACATGTGTGCAGTCGATGACGCTCTGCACCCATGGGAAGCCAGCCAGAGTGGAAAAGCCCAGCGCCCACTCAATAACACTGGTGTCATCAGTGGTAAAGTTGATGTAATTGGCTGACTTGTCAAACAGGGCATTGGTGACCTGTGTGATGCATCTGTGGGCGGCCGACTGTGAGATGCCGCAAATGTCTGCTGCAGATCCCTGGAAGGAGCCTGAGGCGAAGAAGTTGAGGATGCTGGTGACTTTGACAGCCACTGGTAAGGCATGTCTACCCGCTCCTCTAGGCTGCAGGTCTTACTCCAACAAGCTGCAAATGTCTGCAATGAACTGGCGCAAAAGCCTGAGCCTCCTTTGGCACTGATGCTCAATTCGGTTGGGGAAGCTCATCCTATGCTTGTATTCCATGCTGGGGGTACCGCCTCCGGCGCGGCGCATCCATGCGCTGATGTCCTCTGTCCTGTGGAGCATCAGGTCGTTGAGGAGAAGATTGGTGGTGTTGCTGCTGCTGCTGGTGTGCCTGCTGCTGCTGGTGTTGGGGCTCATCATGGTCTTATTTTGAGGACCAAGGTGAGATAGTATAAACGGCACCCATGCTGATTTAATAGATGGCAGGTCAAGTAGACATCAGAGAAGCAATCTGTCAATGGTGTGATAAGTAGTAGCAATGAGATGAGAGTGGTTTCTGAATTTGCAGAAAAGACTTGCAAACTCTAGAGACCTAAATCTATGCTCAAAATGCACTCAGCAAAAACATTTCCCTTAGAAAAGTAAGCCGGTGTCAGGTGGCCAAGTACAGGTTCCCAAGCTGCGAGATTCCCTTAGCCATGCAGTGAAATTCAAATGGTATGGTTAAAAAGATGGTTAAGGGTTTGACACCAAGCTGATAATGATCTAAATCAGGTTGCCCGCCTCTGCCATTCGAGTCGCTGCTGCACTGGCACACGCGCCCGAGTTAATGGCCCGAGGGGGTGGGATGATGGCGGGTTCCTGACCTGCTCCGATTTATTTCCAATTTCACTCCCGACCCACCTCCAATCCCGCACACACAGACAAATGAAAATTCTGGCCAAAGTATTCATTTAGAAGCATACCCACGTCTTCCACCTCCACACACAGTTTGCCTTTTTGGTTTCTAATAGGTCTACTCTTTCCTTAGTTATCCTCTTACTCTTTACATATTTATAAAACATCTTTGGGTTTTCCTTGATTTTACTTGCCAGTATTTTTTCATGCCCTCTCTTTGCTTTCCTCATTTCATTTTTAATTTCACCCCTGCACTTTCTATGCTCCTCTAGGCTTTTTGCAGTATTGAACACTCGGTATCTGTCTAAAGTTTCCTCTTTTTTCCTTATCCTACCCTGTCTGCTCCTTGACATCCAGGGGGCTCTAGGTTTGCGAGTCCCACCCTTTTTCTTCGTGGGAATTGTAGTGTATGTACCTTTAAGGGGAGAACTACTTTTTACAGCTCCTGTATACTGCAGTGCTGGCAGTGACCACACCTGTATATAAACCCTGAGTAGGGATCTGTACTTTAGTTTTTGAGTAACCTGCATCCAGTAAACACCTGTTAATTGTTCCTCTGCAGTCTCTGTCGATTTATTGAAGAATACCATACATTAACATTCACGGATTCAACAGGAACATATTTGCTCTGAATCTTCACTATCTCTTTACTGAATACCTCCCACTGCTCTGACACTGATTTACCTTCAAGTAGCTGTTTCCAGTCCACTTTCGCTAAATCACATCTCAGCTTCATAACATTGGCCTTTCCTCAATTGAGAACCTTTACTACTGATCTGTCTTTGTCCTTTTCCATAACTATGCTAAATCTAACTGAATTATGATCACTACCACCAAAATGCTCCCCCACTCATACCCCTTCCAGCTGCTCAGCTTCATTCCCTAAAACTAAGGCCAGAACTGCTACCTCTCCTGTTGGGCTTGCTACATACTGGCTAAAAAAGTTCTCCAGAATGCATTTTAAGAATTCTGCACCCTCTACACATTTTACACTGATTCTATCCCAGTTAATATTTGGGTAGTTGAAACACCCTACTATTACTATAATAAAAGAGAGAATGAATGAAAGAAGGAAAGAAAGAAAGGAAAGATAGAAAGATGGAAAGGAGGAAAAGCAAGAGGGAAAGAAGGAACTTGCATTTATATAGCACCTTTCATAACCTCTGGATGTCCCAAAGCATTGTACAGCCGATTAAGTTCTTTTGAACTGTAGTCACTGTTGTAATGTAGGAAACGCAGCAGTCAAATTACTCACAGGAAGGTCACACAAACATTGAGATAATGATTAGATAATCAGTTTTAGTGATGTTAGTTGAGGGATAAATATTATCATAGAATCACAGAATCATAGAAATATATGGCACAGAAGAAGGCCATTTGGCCCATCATATCTGTGCTGGCCGAAAAAGAACTATCCAGCCTAATCCCACTTTCCAGCTCTTGGTCCGTAGCCTTGCAGGTTACGGCACTTCAAGTGCATATCCAAGTACGTTTTAAATGCGATGAGGTTTTCTGCCTCTACCACCCTTTCAGGCAATGAGTTCCAAACCCCAACCACCCTCTGGATGAAAACATTTCTCCTCAACTCCCCTCTAATCCTTCTACCAATTATTTTAAATCTATGCCCTCTGGATAGCAACCAACTGCTATTGGCCAGGACACCGAGGAGAACTCCCCTGTTCTTCTTTGAATAGTGTCAAGGGATCTTTTATATCCACCTGAGGTGGCAGACGGGCCCTCAGTTTAGAATCTCCTCTGAAAAATGACACCTCTGACAGTGCACTAGTACTGCACAAGAGTGTCAGCCTAGTGCTCAAGTCTCTGGAGTGGGACTTGAACCCATAACCTTTTGAGGCGAGATTGCTGCCTCTGATCCAAGCCTCACACCTATTGCAGTTTATTTGAGTTATTTACAGAAGGCACATCAAGAGAGAGATCCTTAAGTGATTCATCATTACCAGCCTCCATGTGCATGCCAGATTTCTCATTATATCTGTTGCTTATGTTTTGTTTCATGGGAGCACTTTGGACATTGTCCAGTTTATTTTGTATCTGAATAGGCAGCTGTAGAAGTTAATTCTTGTCCTAATGTCTCCTTCTTTGCTTCGGTATAAATTTTTGTCTGATTATTCTCCTGTAAAGTGCCTTGGGATGTTTTACTATGTTAAAGGTGCTATATAAATGCAAGATGTTTTTGTAGCCGAGTTATATAGAGGCCAAACTGGATAGGATTGGCTACTTCTCTTCCCTGAAGAATATAAGTGAACCTATTGGATTTTTACAATAATCAGGCAGCTTTCATGGTTATTGTTTTTCATGATGACAGCCCACATATTACCAGATTTATTGAATTTAGCTTCACAACTTGCAGTGGTGGGATTTGAACACGCAGGTCACAAAATTTGGTTGTGTAGAGCCAGCTGTTCAGGTCAGTTTTGTTCAAAAAATGGCGGCAGCCTCACTTCCACGAGCTTCCGGCGCAGAAAACGGCATCCGCCATTTGGACAGGTCGTTAGCGCTGCCGTTGCCTGCGCTCACCTCTCACATGTAAATATGCAGATCGTGACGTCAAGGATGAAACGCCTGAATTTATGTATGACTGTGATTTTGGACGTCGCTGTTCTCCATACCGTCCTCTCCAAACACGGAAGAGCTTCTTAAAGGGACACACACATCTTTCAGATAAGTTTCAATTTCAGCTTTTGAACTTATTTTTTACTTTTTATTGGAGTAGTGGCTTGGTACAATACCTTTAAAAAGTTGTTAAAATGTGCACGGAGCACTGCTGGATGCTTGCAAGGCTTTGGATGTTAAAAGAAGGCCTCTGAAAACAACACTTGGCACAGTCCCCCTTGGGCTGCAACATCACATGGAGATGAAGCTGAGGCAGCAAAGGGGACAAGCTGCTCAC